>NC_067400.1:563855601-564155601 GCF_016432865.1 Antechinus flavipes
TTGTGCCTTGGGGCTGCCACTTTTGTTGAATGTGAATATTTAGCTTGGAAAAGATAAGTCTATGATCAGTGTAGTACTCTGCCACATACACCATCATCTTGTCTATCTCTTCTTACAATCACATAGTCTATTAAATGTCAGTGTTTGTTGAGAAGATGCTTCCACAAAGTTTTATTGCATTTAGCTAAATGGAAGACAGTGTTGATGAAGGGAAGGTCCTGAGAAGAATAAGTCTTCAGCAATAAGTAACTATTGCTGTTGCTGTTTCCTACTCCATTTGTCTTGAAATCTGAGCTTAAACTAGCATGAAAGTCACCCAGAATTATAAGTTTGTCCTCTTTCAGCACATTGATGATAAAGATCTCCAGGTCTTCATAAATTTTTTTCTTTGGTTTATCATAGACATTAATGTTGATGTTTCCCTGCAAATGGCAATTACATTTTCATGAGCTTGTAGGCATTTTGGTAAGCAAATTGACTAAATTAGTTTTGATTGCAAATCTTGCACTAGCACTCTCCTTCACTGCACTGCAGAAAAACATGTATCCAGCTCCGTTCAGGGCCGCTATTTGGATGCAGTACCCGCTGGATTCTCTTGCAAGAAGATCTGTTTGTTTTTCAGATTTTGTATTTTTCCAGTGTATATTTCCAGTGATTTCGTATTTTCTACAAGTGTGTGCACATTCCATATACCAATAATGAGTGAAGTTATCTTTGCAGAAGTTTTTGCACTTTGGGCAGAGTTGTGACTTCAGTTCCCAGTGTATCAAGTCTCCCAGAATCCCAGGTAAGAATCTGCTGCTATGTCACTCGCCCATTGCCATAGGATTTTGAGATAGGTAGAAATGGTAAAATGGTATGGGTGATATCTTTTAATTCATCCCTAAATTAGATTTAAGTGAGGCAGAATTGCACAAAGTTGTCAGCTTCATAACAATCCAGGGGCAGGACAGAGTCAAAATGACTATTGATAGCTCAAAATGCAGTGGATGACATTAGTGTCTTTGATGTGTGATGAAGTTTTAGGCACTCCAACCCACCTGCTTCAGCTGCTTTTATGGCCATTGGAATAAATCGCTCTCCTCTGCCCATTCCACCAGAGGAAGTCTTCACAAGTTTGAGGTAGGCTCACCCCCAACTCAGCAGTGAGTTTGAGACCCCACAGTTACCTTAACTTGGTGCCACAGGTGAGAGTTAGGTGGATCAGTGAGCACCCAAAGTAGAAAGCTGCCCTATAAAAGGCTTGGCAGTCCACATACCAGAAATACTAGTCTTCCCCAATAATCAAAGTAAGGAACAGAATAAAACCATATGAGGGACTGGATACGCTTGTTACTTGTTGTCTATTACCATTGCCAATGAAGTTCTCATTTTAAGAAATGTATTTCTTTTTTATGCTAAAATATATATTTATTTAACATATTTGGTTTCTTTTGGCAATAACATGCATTTAATTTTATGCATTTAAAAATATTTTAGGTGGGGGAAGAAAGGGAAAAATTTGGGGGGTTTTATTTATTAAAGCTTTTTATTTTCAAAACATATGCATGGGAGCAGCTAAGTGGCACAGTGGATAGCACATCAGCCCTAAAGTCAGAAGGATCTAAGTTCAAATCTGGCCTCAGATTTACTTACACTTCCTAGCTGCATGACGCTGGGCAAGTCACTTAACCCAATTGCCTCAACAACAAAAAAAAGCATATGCATGGATAATTTTTCAATATTGACCTTTACAAACCTTGTGTTTCAGATTTTCCTCTCCTTCTCCTCACCCCTTCTCTAGATGGCAAGTAATATAATATATGTTAAACATGTTAAAATATATGTTAAATCCAATATATGTACACATATTTATACAATAATTTTGCTGAACAAGAAAAATCAGCTCAAAAAGAAAAAAAATGAGAAAGAAAACAAAATGCAAACAACATCAAAAAAGTAAAAATGCTCTGTTGTGATCCACACTCACTCCCCATAGGCCTCTCTCTGGGTGCAAATGGCTCTCTTCATTACAAGATCATTGGAACAGGCCTCAATCATCTCCTTGTTGGAAAGAGCCACATCCATCAGAATTGATCATCATATAATATTGATGTTGTTGTGTACAATGATCTCCTGGTTCTGCTCATTTCACTCAGCATCAGTTCACATAAGTCTCTCCAGGCCTTTCTGAAATCATCCTGCTGGTCCTTTCTTACAGAACAATAATATTCCATAACATTCATATACCACAATTTACCCAGCCATTCTCCAATTAATGGGCATCCATTCAGTTTCCAGCTTCTAGCCACTACAAACAGGGCTGCCATAAACATTTTGGTACATACAGGTCCCTTTCCTTTCTTTAGTATCTCTTTGGGTTTTAAGCCCATTAGTAGCACTGCTGGATCAAAGGGGTGCACAGTTTGATAACTTTTTGAGCATAGTTCCAAATTGCTCTCCAGAATGGCTGGATCCATTTGCAGTTCCACCAATAATATATCAGTGTCCCAGTAGAAATTTATTTCTTTAATAGAATAAAACTTGCATTTAGTATAATGTCTTGTGACCTTTAGGGCAACTAGATGGCACAGTGGATAGCGTGTGAGCACAGAAAGATTTATCTTCTCCAGTACAAATGCAGCCTCAGACACTTACTAGCTGTGTGAGCCTTGGCAAGTCACTTAATGCAGTTTGCCTCAGTTTCCTTCTCTTTACAATGAGCTGGAAAAGGAAATTGCAAACAATTCTAGTATCTTTGCCAAGAAAATCATGAAGAGTCAGATGAGACCGAGCAACTGTTTTAATCCTTTTTGATTTCATGTTCAAGTAATAGTTTCTTTAACGTTTATCAAAACCCTTTGTAATTTTTAGTTTGCTTGTTAAAGGTACATTATTTTTCTCCTTTGTAACTTTTGTTGAGAAGTCTTACTGGACAAGCTCTTCCTATACCCATTCTCCAGAAAATTCTATTTCAAAATCATTCTGAGAATAGTTGTGAGCACCTGCCTTGAAAAGAGCCAATTCATCCTCCTAAAAGACCAATCACCTATTCAAAGAAGTTGTTCATGAACTCATCCACCTGAATTTTGGCAAATTAGTACTCCCAAGACCTTCAAAGCCAAATGAGATGGGAGGGCATAGAAGTGAGGCTTTTCTGTCTGTGTAAGCAAGAACAATTCAGGCTCAGATGGTACCACTTTCCCTTGATAGATGTGGAAGATTACTGTCTATGTGGAGACATAAAGATTTATTTTTGTCAGACCTAGGAAAAATGTCAGAGTTAGCTATAATTCCAGTATCCTTTTTTATTTTCTCCATACTAAGCCAGCTGTCAACATTTAATAGGCTCTACTTGGATAGGTAAATTGTATATCATACTCTGCCTTCGGTTTAGTGGTATGATGGGAATACATCATATAATCATCCATTTAGAGGACATCTGCTACTCAATGGTGGGGCATGGCCTAGAGAGCCTGGTCACCTTTCCAAAATTAGCCCCTCTAATTGAGGATTGAGATTCTTATCAAGTTTAAATGACTTACCCACTCTTTCACAACTACTGTCAGAGATAATATTTCAACCAGGTACCAAGTTTTATCCATTAGGTCATGCTGGCTCTGTAAATTTTTGTAAATAATTGTAAATTTTTATTGACAAAACCCATGCCTGGGTAATTTTTTACAATATTAGCCCTTGCACTCACTTCTGTTCCAAATTTTCCCTTCCTTCCTTCTACTCCCTCCCCTAGATGCAAGTAGTCTTATACATGTTAAATATGTTATAGTATATCCTAGATACAATATATGTGTGCAGAACCAAACAATTCTTTTGTTGCACAGGAAGAATTGAATTCAGAAGGTATAAATGACCCAGGAAGAAAAACAAAAATGCAAACAGTTTACATTCATTTCCCAGTGTTCTTTCTCTGGGAAAGCTGCTTCTGTCCATCATTGATCAATTGGAACTGAATTAAATCTTTTCTTTGTTGAAGAAATCCACTTCCATCAGAATACATCCTCATACAGTATCATTGTTGAGGTATATAATGATCTCCTGGTTCTGCTCATTTCACTCAGCATCAGTTCATGTAAGTGTTGCCAGTCCTCTCTGTATTCATCCTGCTGGTCATTTCTTACAGAACAATAATATTCCATAACATTCACATACCCCAATTTACCCAACCATTCTCCAATTGATGGGCATCCCTTCATTTTCCAGTTTCTAGCCCCTACAAACAGGGCTGCCACAAACATTCTGGCACATGTGGGTCCCTTTCCCTTCTTTAGTATTTCTTTGGGGTATAAAGCCCAGTAGTTGGCTCCGTAATCTGTATGTAGATTATTTATCTGTATAACTGTATGTAGTTATTTATCTGCATATTTGAGATATAATAATTTGAGAAGAGAGAGCACAACAAAACCAGTGGACTGAAAGAAAGTTTATAAGGCAGGGCACTGAAGTGAGCATTACAGGAATATTTTTGGACACAGCTGTATAAAGGATGGGTTAGAGCAGGGAGAGACTCAATTTGGTTGATGTTACTGGTGGTCTAAGAAGGAAGTGCTGAAAATCTAACCTAAGCTGGAGATAGTATGCATGTATAAAAGGGGGAAGGGATAGCATGGAAGATCAAAAAGACTTGGCAATTATTGAATGTTGGGAATGGGGACAGGAGAACCAAAAGATGACAAACCTAAGTGATTGGGATCATAATGGTGACCTCTACTGAAATCAAGAAGTTTAGTGCAGAGACAGATTTAGAGAAAATGATGAGTTATATTTGGGACATAATGAGTTTGCAATACCAATGAGATTAGGTAATGTCCAGCTGGCAGCTGGAAGGTAGATTCTAAAATTCAGGAAAAAGATTATGGCTGAATATATAAATCTGAGACTTATCTGCACCGAGATGATCATTGAACCCATAAGATCTGGTAAGCAAAGGGATAATGTGGAATAAGAAGATTAAAAGACACAGGAAGAGCCTTGAAAGAAAATAATCAGAAATCCTCTTTCCCCCAAGCCAAATCCTTCTTAGAAAAAGACCCTTCCATCTATTCTTTTCCTAAAATAAGAGGAGCTTTCCATGTGAATTCTCTTCTCCCCTATTCTACATTTCAAGACTCCTTTATATCAGCTCCCCACCCCATTTTATCCTTGGTTGTATTCTCTGAAGAAAAGGTGTTCCTTCTCCTTGCCAAGAACAACTCTTCTTGATCCATCACCTCCCATATTCTCCAGAGTTTACATTATTCCTTTAATTATCTTATCTATCTCATTCCATTGCAACTGTTTTTAAGGATTTAATTTGAGATTTAAATGCTGAAAGTTATTGGACTTTATTTGGCATATTTTAACTCACAAATGTGATACTTGATACTTTCATGGGGACATAAAGAAGATGAGACAAGAAAAGAGAGGACATTTTTGGATCACTGTCTCTGTACAGTCAAGGACACAGTTTATTGTGGGGCAGGGATACAAATGAGAATCACCAATTGGAAGAAATGTAGATCTCTAATGAGTGAATCAACTGTCCAAGACAGGGAGAAGAAAGGCATCAATGATTCTAGGAGGGATGGACTTCACTAACTGTAATAATGACTCCTCTAATTTTGGGTCACCCCCAAAGCTGTTCCTTGATATAGACTTGGGATCAGTCTTCTGTGTTTTATAGGAAAGGGAAGGCATATTTATTTGATTGGTTTCCTATCTCTGATGACACAGTAAGGAAACATCCAGGAATTGGCAGGGATATTTAGAAGTTTCCAGCACAGAAGGTTCGGGTGTAGAGAATTCCAGGAAAAGAGATAAGGTGGGTATCACTGTCAGAAGGAAAGAGCATATCTGGAGCAGAGATACCTATCCCAAGGAAGATCAGACTCAGAAAAACCCAGATTTCTGTCTATATTCATTGCTTTCACTTCTTTCTACTCCTCAATTTCTTGTGATCTGAATGCTAATCCCATGACTGCACTGAAATTGCTCTTTCAGAGGTGACCAGTGATCTCTTTATTGTTGAATTCAATGTTTCCCTCTCCCCCAATCCTCATACTTCTTTATCTCCCTTCATTGTTCAACACTATTCATCACTGCCTCCTTCCCTTCAACTTTCATGATGATGCTCTCCTGGTTCTTAGCTCAGCCCCCTGGCTCCTTATTTGCTGGATCTTCATTGATGTCCTACCCTAACTACAAGTGTCCTCAAAAGCTCTCTCTAAGGTCCTTTTATTTCTCCATACCTTCTCCATGCATATTCTCACAGTTCTCATCGGTTCAATTATCATCTCTTTGCAGATAGCTACAAAGTCGATATAGCCTTTAAATTTTTTTTCAATCAGCAGCAATGCTTTCTTGCCTTCCCAATACCCACCAGCACCTCTATAAGAACTGAGAAAAAATAAAACCTTGCTTAAAAACATGCACAGTTAATTCTAATAGCGTGTTGATGAAAAGTCATTCACATTCAGAGAGAGAACTATGGAGAATGAATGTGGATCAAAGCATAATATTTTCACCTTTTTGTTGTTGTTTATTTGCTTGTTTTTTCCTCATATTTTTCTCTTTTGATCTTATTTTTCTTGTAGAGCATGATGAATATGGAAATATGTTTATAAGAATTGCATGTTTAATCTATTTCAAATTGCTTCCTGTCTAGGGAGGAAGGAAGAAAAATTTGAAACATAAGCAAAGGTAAGTTCTGAAAACTATCTTTGCGTGTATTTGGAAAAATAAAAAGCTATTAAAAACTTTTAAAAATATGCAGTCAAGCAAAACAAATGTCCATATTGGCCATGTTCAGAAAAACTTTTTATATGTAATATGTATATATACATATGTGTATGTGTATTCTGATTCTGTCATTTGGATCTTTTACCTCTCAGGAGGTAAGTAGTCTGTGTTTGATCATTAGTTGTCTAGAATTATAGATGGTCATCCTACTAATCAGAATTCTTAATTCTTTTGAAATTGTTTTTTTTTCAGCATACTGTTGTCTTTGTATAAATTGCTCTCTAGCTGCAAGAAGAAATAGACAGTAAAACTATAATAGTGGGAGATCTCAACCTTGCACTCTCAGAATTAGATAAATCAAACCACAAAATAAATAAGAAAGAAGTCAAAGAGATAAATAGAATACTAGAAAAATTAGATATGATAGATCTCTGGAGAAAATGTAATGGGGACAGAAAGGAGTACACCTTCTTTTCAGCAGTTCATGGAACTTATACAAAAATTGACCATATATTAGGACATAAAAACCTCAAACTCAAATGCAGTAAGGCAGAAATAGTGAATGCATCCTTTTCAGACCATGATGCATTGAAAATTACATTCAATAAAAAGCCACAGGAAAGTAGACCAAAAAATAATTGGAAACTAAATAATCTCATACTAAAGAATGATTGGGTGAAACAGCAAATTATAGACATAATTAATAACTTCATCCAAGAAAACGATAATAATGAGACATCATACCAAAATGTATGGGATGCAGCCAAAGCGGTAATAAGGGGAAATCTCATATCTCTAGAGGCCTATTTGTATAAAATAGAGAAAGAGAAGGTCAATGAATTGGGCTTGCAACTAAAAATACTAGAAAAGGAACAAATTAAAAACCCCCAATCAAACACTAAACTTGAAATTCAAAAAATAAAAGGAGAGATCAATAAAATTGAAAGTAAAAAAAACCTATTGAATTAATTAATAAAACTAAGAGTTGGTTCTATGAAAAAACCAACAAAATAGACAAACCCTTAGTAAATCTGATTAAAAAAAGGAAAGAGGAAAATCAAATTGTTAGTCTTAAAAATATAAATTGCTCTCCTGGTTCTGTTCACTTCATGTTGCATCAGTTCATATGTCTTCCCAGACTCCTCTAAAATTATTCCCTTTATTATTTCTTATAGAACAATAGAATTCTTTTCATTCATAAATACATATAATGTTTATTGATAATACTAATAACACAAAGATGGTTTAATATTATATGAATGATTACATGATAAGGTAACCAAAGCAAAGAATATGACTGTGTTCTCTATGACATTTCTAAAAATAAGATACCTTGATGTTTCTGAATCAAGATTGTCCAGTCCATCCCACCAGATGACTCCAAAACTTTTCTTGGGGGAAAATATCTAAATTCTATTTTTAGAGGTTTCAAAGTTTTACTGAGGGATTATAAGATGAAAAAATTGCAAAGGAAAAGGATTTAAAAATGTTATACACTCTGCTCTGTGATTAATGAAAAAACACAGGAATTTAAAAATGCAAAGAGATCAGTCAATTTTCTAGTTTTTAAATTGTATTGTTTTAATTATAAACTATTTAGATTAATTTAGTTTTAGCTTGAACAATAGTATACTTTCAAATTTATATGCCTTAACTGCTCCAGCCATTCCCACTTTATGGGTACCACCTCAGATTTCTATAATATGCTGCCTCAAAAAATAATTAAAGATATTTTCCTACATCCTTTGAATTTGTTTTGCTTGGAACTAATCCTTCCCTCTATTTTCCCCTTCCAAATCCATATATCCTGCCCTATTATCTCTCCTGAGATCCAGTACCAAATCACTCAAAACTTGCTGGCAATCTCCACCTGGATGTCCCAAAGACATCTCAAACTCAGCATGTTTGAAATACAATTTATCATCTTCTTCCTTTTCTGCCCATACTTTAAATATCTTTTGTTTCTGTTTTAGGAATGATTTTTCTTCTAGTCACTCAAATTCACAACCTCAGAGTTGTCCCTCACTCTTCTTTTTCCTCACTCCTCCTCCACATCTAACTCAGTATGACCAAAACAGAACTCATGATCTTTCTCTCCAAACTCTACCCTCTTACAATTTTTCCTCAAAAAATAGCACCACTATCTCAGTCAACCAGGCACTGGACCTAGGGTTCATTTTTGCTTCTTCACTTCTATCAGTTGTAAGGGCAGATCATGTCTATTTTGCATCTATTGCAAGAAACCCTAAACAGGCGCTCATCCCCTCTTGCCTTCACTTTTGCAATAGCCTTCTGCTTGATTGCCCTACCTCAGTATGGACTCTATTTCATCAATAAGGACTCCAGTCCATCCCTCCCCTCATCTATCAAATTAATCTGTCTAAACTGCAGCTCTGATATCACACACATACATACCCCTTACTCAATAAACTCTAGGATTTGCCTATGACTTTCATGATAAAATAGACATTTCTCCATTTGGCTTTGAAAATCCTTTGTGACGAGGTCCTTTCCTATCTTTCCAGTCTTCTTACATTTTGTTCCACTCTACATTCTACATGATCCAGAGAAATTGACCTCCTTGTTGTTCCTCAGTCAGGACAGTCCATCTCCTAACTCTAAATATTTCCACTATGGTCTTTTCTCCTTGCTAATTCTTCTTCACCTATCTGAAATTTTTAATTCTATTGACTATCTTCCTCCAGGAAGGACACAGTTCTCCCAGTTTTCCTCCACAACTTCCTACACCCTTAGACTTAATCTGGGCTCCAATTGATAAACTTTCACTTTATCTTACCTGGAAACAAGCCTATAAGTCATCATCTGACCACCATTTCCAATCCATGACTGCCATAATTACCCCCTCCCCAACTCCCCTTTATGTATTTATTGCCTACCACAAAGTGATTCACCAAAATCTTTGGGACACCCATGTGGTTGTTGGAAGTATCTTCACAAACACCAAACCTAGAAGTTGCATTATGAACTTTTAAAAAAATACTTACTTCTAGAGACAAAATGATTTATTTCAGCATATGTAAATTCCAACTTTCACAATCATACGTTGCTTCTGAAAAAAACTCTAACGTTAACTGTAGGGACTTTTATCAGCAAGGTGATGTTGCTGTTTTTCAGTATGCTATCCAGATTTGCCATAGCTTTCTTTCCAAGGAGCAAGAATATTTTAATTTCATGGTTTCAGTCACCATTTGCAATACTTTTTGAACCCAAGAATATAAAATCTGACACCTATTCCATTTCTTCTCCCTCTATTTCTGCCAGAAAGTTATTAAGCACCTACTATATGCTTCACAAATTTACAAATGAGTGCTATTGTTATCCCCATTTTACAGCTGAGGAAACTGAGGCAAGCAGAGTTAAGTGACTTGCCCAGAGTCACACAGCTAATAAGGGTCTACGGTCAAATTTAAACTTAGGAAAATGCACCAATCTGTCTCCAGGCCCAGCACTGTATCCACTCTGCCACCTAGTTGCCCAAGCAAAGAAACTGTATTACTAAAAGCATATATACCAAATGGCACAGTATCTAAATTCTTAAAGTAAGAATTAAATGAATTACAGGGGAAAAATAGGTAGTACAACTGTAATAGTGGGGGACCTCAATTTATCCTTCTAATCCTAGGCAAATGAAAAAGTAAATAAGAAAGAAGTTAAGGATCTAAATAGAATTTTAGAAAAGTTAAATGACAGACTTCTAAACAATGTTGAATTGGAATAAAAATATATATTTCTTAGCTGTGCATAGCATATTCACAAAAATTGACTATGTATTCCAGCATAAAAATATCACAAATACAGCAAAGCAGATATAGCAAATGCATCTTATTTGAACTATAATGCAATTAAAAATGTATTCCACAAGGGATTTTTGGAACAAAAATTTTAAATTACTTAGAAAATACATAATTCAATCCTAAAGAGTGGATGAATCAAAGAACAAATTATAAAAACAATCATTTCACTAAAAATAATTACAATGTAACAACATACCAAAATTCAGGGAATACAGCCAAAGCAGTACTTGGGGGAAATGTATAACTGTAAATTCTTTCATCAATAAAAGAGAAAAGGTACAAAAAAATGAATTGGGCATGTACTGTCCCCTTTCCAAAAAAAAACCCTAGAAAATCAACAAATTTAAAATCCTGAATTAAATATCAAATTCTGACAATAAAAGAAAATTTAATCAAATTGAAAGTTTAAAAACACTATTGTATTAATAAACACAACCTTCAGGTAGTTTTTTAAATAAAGATTTTTATTTTAAAAACATATGCATAGAAAATTTTCAACATTCACCCTTGCAAAATCTTGTATTCCAAAATTTTTCCCTTTCTTCCCCCTCTCCCCTCCCCTATACTGCAAGTAATCCAATATATGTTAAACATGTGTAATTATTTTTATTTATTTTAATTTACAAAGCATGTGCATGGGTAATTTTTCCAACACTGCCCCTTGCAAAACCTTTTGTTCCAAATTTTCCCCTCCTTCCCTCCATCTCCTCCCCTAGCTGGTAGGTAGTCCAATACAAAACATGTGTAATTCTTCTATACATATTTTCACAATTATCATACTGAACAAGGAAAATCAAATCAAAAAGGGAAAAAACAAGAAAGAAAACAAAATGCAAGCAAACAACAATTAAAAATGTAAAAATACTATGTTGTGATCCACACTCAGCCCCAACAGTATTCTCTCTGTATGCAGATGGCTCTTCATCACAAGACCATTGGAACTGACCTGAATCATACAGGTATAGGTTTTTTTTTTAAAGGATAAGCCAATAGCTAATTGATTTTAAAAGAAAAAAAAAGAAGAAACCAAATTACAATTATCAAAAATGAAAAAGGTGAATTCACAACTAATGAAGATGAGATAAAAACAAATATCAGGAATATTTTTCCTAACTACATGCCAATAAAATTGACAATCTAAATACAATGGATAAATATTTATAAAAATATAAATTGTCTAGATTAACAGAACAAGAAATAAAATCCTTAAATAGCCCTATTTTAGAAAAAAGAAATTGAACAAGCATAAATGATTCCCTAAGGGGGAAAAAACCAAACCCAGGACCAGATGGATTTACACGATAATTCTACCAAATATTTAAAGAACAATTAATTCCAATACTATGTAGACTGCTGGGGAAAATAAGTAAAGAAAGAATCTTACCAAATTCTTTCCTTGACACAAATATGGAATTGCTATCTAAACCAGGAATAATCAACACAGAAAAGAAATCTATAGACTTATTTCCCTAATAAGTATTGATGTAAAATTTTAGATAAAAATATTGTTAAAGAGACTACAACAATATGTCACAAAGATTAGATATTATGACCATGTTAGATTTTTGTCAGAAATATAAGACTGGTTAAATAATAGGGAACTATTGTTGACATAATTTGATAATTATCAGTTAGCATAATTGACCAAATTAATAACTAACAAAAATCATTGGAAAAGGTTTTGATAAAACATAATACCTACTCTTTTAAAGAGAATTAGAAAGTGATAAATAAGAATAAATGGAGCTTTCCTTAAAATGATAAGTAGTATCTATCTAAAATCAAGAGCATGCATTATTTATAATGGTTATAAACTAGAATCCTCTCTAATAAGATCAATAGTAAAGCAAGGATACATATTATCACCATTATTCTTCAGTATTATATTGGAAATGTTAGCTATAACAATGACAAGAAAAAGAAATTGAAGAAATAAACAGAAGTAAAAAAAAATATCAATTTTTGCCAGGCATATAATTCTAGAGTCAGCTAAAAAAACTAATCAAAATAATTAACAACTTTAACAAAACCACAAGATAGATATAAACCCTCATGAGTCATCAGCATTTCTGTATATTACCAAAAAAATTCAGCAGGAAGAGATGGAAAGAGAAAATACATTTAAAATTTAAAATTACTGATAGCATGAAACATACTTGAGAAACTATCTGACAAGACATATACAGGAACTATATGAACAGAATTACAAAACATTCTTTACATTGTAAAGACATTTAAATAATTAGAGCAATATTAATTTCTTATATATATATTATATTATTAAATATATCTTATATATATTAACAAAAATGACACTATCTAAATTAATTTACTTAGTGCCATACCAATCAAACTACCAAGTAATTCTTTATGTAGCTAGGAAAAATAGTTTTGAAATTCATCTGGAGGAATAAAAAAGATCAAAGGAAAAATAGAGCACAGGCAAGAAGGGAGCTTAACAGTACCAAGTTTCAAACTACTACAAAGCTGCAATCATCAAAACACTTTGGTATTGACTAAGAAATAGAGAGGTTGATCAGTGAAACAAATTGGATATACAATATACAAAAGCAAAAAGCACAGTAACCTGATGGTTGATAAACACAAAGATCTCAAGTATTAGGGCAAGAATTCACTATTTGATTAAAAATAACTATTGGGGAAACTGGAAAGCAGTCTGATAAAAATTAAGTAAGGACCAACATCTTATATTGTATACCAAGATAAATTCAAAATGAGTAAAATTATTTAGACATAAAGTAATATCATAAACAAATTAGTGAAGCCTGGAAGAAATTATACCTATCAGATATATGGGGAAGACTTTGTGACCAAACAAAAGATAGAAAGATTTGTTTGAGGTAAAATAATTTTTACTACATAAAATTGAAAGTTTTTACATAGTCAGGAATTATTTGAGCAAAATTACAAAAACGTTTCCACACAAATAAAGTCAGACTTAAATAATTGGAAAAATATTAAGTGCTCTTGGATAGGCTGAGCGAATATAATAAAGATGACAATACTCCCTAAACTAATCTATTTATTTAGTGCTATACCAATCAGACTTCCAAGAAAATATTTTAATGATCTAGAAAAAATAACAACAAAATTCATATGGAACAATAAAAAGTCGAGAATCTCAAAAGAATTAATGAAAAAAAAATCAAATGAAGGTGGTCTAGCTCTACCTGATCTAAAATTATATAAAGCAGCAGTCACCAAAACCATTTGGTATTGGCTAAGAAATAGATTAGTTGATCAGTGGAAAAGGTTAGGTTCACAAGACAGAATGGTCAACTATAGCAACCTAGTGTTTGACAAACCCAAAGATTCTAACTTTTGGGATAAGAATTCATTATTTGATAAAAACTGCTGGGATAACTGGAAATTAGTATGGCAGAAATTAGGCAAGGACCCACACTTAACACCATATACCAAGATAAGATCAAAATGGGTCCATGACCTAGGCATAAAGAACGAGATTATAAATAAATTAGAGGAACATAGGATAGTTTATCTCTCAGACTTGTGGAGGAGAAAGAAATTTGTGACCAAAGATAAACTAGAGACCATTACTGATCACAAAATAGAAAATTTTGATTATATCAAATTAAAAAGCCTTTGTACAAACAAAACTCATGCAAACAAGATCAGAAGGGAAGCAACAAACTGGGAAAACATCTTTACAGTTAAAGGTTCTGATAAAGGCCTCATTTCCAAAATATATAGAGAACTGACCCTAATTTATAAGAAACCAAGCCATTCTCCAATTGATAAATGGTCAAAGGATATGAACAGACAATTTTCAGATGATGAAATTGAAACTATTACCACTCACATGAAAGAGTGTTCCAAATCATTATTGATCAGAAAAATGCAAATTAAGACATCTCTGAGATATCACTACACACCTGTCAGATTGGCTAAGATGACAGGAAAAAATAATGATGAATGTTGGAGGGGATGCGGGAAAACTGGGACACTGATGCATTGTTGGTGGAGTTATGAACGAATCCAGCCATTCTGGAGAGCAATCTGGAATTATGCCCCAAAAATTATCAAATTGTGCATACCCTTTGATCCAGCAGTGTTACTTCTAGGCTTATACCCCAAAGAGATACTAAAGAAGGGAAAGGGACCTGTATGTGCCAAAATGTTTGTGGCAGCCCTGTTTGTAGTGGCTAGAAACTGGAAAATGAATGGATGCCCATCAATTGGAGAATGGCTGGGTAAATTGTGGTATATGAATGTTATGGAATATTATTGTTCTGTAAGGAATGACCAGCAGGATGAATACAGAGAGGCTTGGAGAGACCTACATGGACTGATGCTAAGTGAGATGAGCAGAACCGGGAGATCATTATACACTTCGACAACGATATTGTATGAGGACATATTTTGATGGAAGTGGATTTCTTTGACAAAGAGACCTAACTGAGTTTCAATGGATAAATGATGGACAGAAACAGCTATACCCAAAGAAGGAACACTGGGAAACGAATGTGAACTATTTGCATTTTTGATTTTCTTCCCGAGTTATTTTTTACCTTCTGAATCCAATTCTCCCTGTGCAACAGGAGAACTGTTCGGTTCTGCAAATATGTATTGTATCTAGGATATACTGCAACATATTTAACATATATAGGACTGCTTGCCATCTTGGGGGGGGGTAGAAAGAGGGAGGGGGAAAAAACGAAACATAAGCGAGTGCAAGGGATAATGTTGTAAAAAATTACCCTGGCATGGATTCTGTCAATACAAAGTTATTATTAAATAAAATAAAATTTAAATTAAAAAAAAAAGAAAGTTTTTACATAAACAAAACCAATATAGAATAAAGGCAAGAAATAGGGGAAGGACCATCTTTGTTTTTTTTGTTTTTTGGGTTTTTTAAAATAACTTTTTATTGATAGAACTCATGCCAGGGTAATTTTTTTTACAACATTATCCCTTGCATTCACTTCTATTCCAATTTTTCCCCTCCCTCCCTCCACCCCTTCCCCCAGATGGCAAGCAATCCTTTACATGTTGAATAGGTTACAGTATATCCTGGATACAATATACGTGTGCAGAACCGAACAGTTTTCTTGTTGCACAGGGAGACTTGAATTCAGAAGGTATAAATAACCCGGGAAGAAAAACAAAAATGCAAGTAGTTTATATTCATCTCCCAGTGTTCTTTCTCTGGGTGTAGCTGCTTCTGTCCATCTTTGATCAATTAAGGCTCTCTTTATCAAAGAGATCCACTTCCATCAGAATACATCCTCAAATAGTATCATTGTTGAGGCATATAATGATCTCCTTGTTCTGCTCATTTCACTTAGCATCAGTTCATGTAAGTCTCGCCAGTCCTCTCTGTATTCATCCTGCTGGTCATTCCTTAGGGGAAGGACCATCTTTGAAGGAATTTTCTCTGACAGAGCTCTCATTTCTAAAATAAATAGGGAATTGAGTCAGATTTACAACAATTAGGATACTCCCAAAGTGATAAATGATCAAAGGATACAAATAAACAATTCACAGAAGAAACCTAAGTTAATTAGCCATATAAAAATACTCTAAATCAATTGTAAAATATGTGATCTGTGGGCTTCATACAACCCCAAACAATTCTGATAATTGGGAAATATATAAAAAAAGAAATGAAAATATTTTAGAACATAGGTAATGTTAATATGTAGTTTTCTTGGCTTATATACAGACTGCAAAATTCCTTACATACAGTTCCTGTTTCTATTTGTGTTTGACACCACTGTTTTAAATCACTAATATTTAGAGAAATGTGAATTAAAACAACTGAGGTACCACGTACATCTTTCAGATTAGCTAATATGACCAAAGAAAGAAAACTACAAATGCTGGAGAAGGAGAGAAAAACTATTGTAACCTGTGGGAAAACAGGGGTTCAAATGCCTCATTGATAAAGATGTGAACGATCCAGCCATTCTGGAAAGAAATTTAGAAATATACCCCCAAACTTAATAAGTTATATATACCCTTTGAGTCAGTGATACCAGAATTAACCCATATCCTAAAGAGATCAAAGAAAAATGAAAAGAACCCAAATATACAAGGATCTTTATGGGTGGCTCTTTTTTGTGATAGCAAAAAATTGGAAACTGACGGGACCCCATCATTTGGGGGATAGATGAATGTGATATGGTATATGAACAAAATAGAATGTTATTGGGGTATTAAGAAATGCTGAAGGAGAAAGGAAAATCTGGGAATACTTGTATGAAGTGGTGGAAAAATAAAGTGAGCAGAACTAGAAGAATAATTTATACAATAATAGGAGTAATATGATGACAATTAACTTTGAAAAACTTAATAATTGATCAACACAGTTCCAAAGGACTCATGGTGAAACGAGCTATCACCTCCAGATACAGAGCAGATAGACTTAAATTGCAAATAGAAGCTTTTTTTCTCTTTCTCTGGCTCTGTCTTTCTGTGTGTGTGTCTCTTTCTGTGTCTCTGTCTTTTTCTGACTCTATATCTGTTTCTCTCCCTCTCAGACATATATAATGTGGGTAGTTGGGTAGCTAGATGGTGCAATGGATAGAGCACCAGTCCTGAAAACAGGAGAACCTGAGATCAAATCTGACCTCAGTTACACTTAACACCATAACTAGCTGTGTGATCACTTTAGTCACAATTGCTTTGGGAAAAAAATAATGTGGGAATTTGTTTTACATGACCATATGTATTTTTAATGAGTTTGTTTTTCTTGCCTTCTCAAAGGGTAGGAGAGGAAGTATAGGGAGGGAGAAAATTCAAAAGTGAAAATAAAACAAAAGTGAATTTTAAAAAAAGAGTTCAAGGCACAGTTGAGGAAGGTGAGACACTCTCCATAAGACACAGAAACAGAACTACTTGAGGGAAGAAGTTTTAAGGAGTGTGCATTTAAGGAGAAAAAAACTTGACTATGTATTCCAAAAAGTAGAATTAATCTGCAGAGAAGAACAGACCCTGGAGCAAAGATGAGCAAGCTGCCCAACAGAGCCCCTGCACCTCTGAGAGAATTAATACCACTACAATATTTCATGTGTGGTTTTTGTTTCAATTTAAAGTTGTCTTTATAGGATCAAAATGGGTCCATGATTTAGGCATAAAGAACGAGATTATAAATAAATTAGAGGAACATAGGATAGTTTATCTCTCAGACTTGTAGAGGAGGAAGAAATCTCTGACCAAAGATAAACTAGAGACCATTACTGATCACAAAATAGAAATTTTTGATTACATCAAATTAAAAAGCCTTTGTACAAACAAAACTCATGCAAACAAGATTAGAAGGGAAGCAAGAAACTGGGAAAACATCTTCACAGTCAAAGGTTCTGATAAAGGCCTCATTTCCAAAATATATAGAGAACTGACTCTAATTTATAAGAAATCAAGCCATTCTCCAATTGATAAATGGTCAAAAGATATGAACAGACAATTTTCAGAGGATGAAATTGAAACTATTACCACTCATATGAAAGAGTGTTCCAAATCATTATTGATCAGAGAAATGCAAATTAAGACAACTCTGAGATACCATTACACACCTGTCAGATTGGCTAAGATGACAGGAAAAAATAATGATGAATGTTGGAGGGGATGTGGGAAAACTGGGACACTAATGCATTGTTGGTGGAGTTGTGAACGAATCCAGCCATTCTGGAGAGCAATCTGGAATTACGCCCAAAAAATTACCAAATTGTGCATACCCTTTGATCCAGCAGTGTTACTTCTAGGCTTATATCCCAGAGAGATACTAAAGAAGGGCAAGGAACCTATATGTGCCAAAATGTTTGTGGCAGCCCTGTTTGTAGTGGCTAGAAGCTGGAAAATGAATGGATGCCCATCAATTGGAGAATGGTTGGGTAAATTGTGGTATATGAATGTTATGGAATATTATTGTTCTGTAAGAAATGACCAGCAGGATGAATACAGAGAGGCTTGGAGAGACCTACATGAACTGATGCTAAGTGAAATGAGCAGAACCAGGAGATCATTATATACCTCAACAACGATACTGTTTGCGGATGTATTCTGATGGAAGTGGATCTCTTTGATAAAGAGAGCTAATTCAGTTTCAATTGATCAAAGATGGACAGAACCAGCTACACCCAGAGAAAGAACACTGGGAAATGGATATAAACTGCTTGCATTTTTGTTTTTCTTCCCGGGTTATTTATACCTTCTGAATCCAATTCTCCCTGTGCAAGAAGAGAACTGTTCGGTTCTGCACACATATATTGTATCTAAGATATACTGTAACCTATTTAATATGTAAAGGACTGCTTGCCATCTGGGGGAAGGGGTAGAGGGAGGGAGGGGGAAAATCAGAACAGAAGTGAGTGCAAGGGATAATGCTGTAAAAAATTGCCCTGGCATGGGTTCTGTCAATAAAAAAGTTATTATAAAAAAAAATAAAGTTGTCTTTATTTATCTAATTGTAGCTTGTGCAAGCCAAGCCTCAGCTTACAGCTTTCTTCCCCTGGGAAGAAAGTAATAACTGAGGTAACACACAATAATTGTGTGAACTACTATAGGTATGATTATCCCCAGTTTGTGGAAAGAAAAGAATGGTAGATAGGTAATTTACTCTCCGTTCTCTGAACGTTTGAGTCAATACTGCACACGTAACATCTCAGTTGAAACTGCTCTCTCCAAAGTCACCAGGCTCTTAATTTACAAACTCAACATTTTCTCAGTCTTCATCCTCCTTGACTTCTCTGAGGGCTTTGACAACCTCCCCTGATTCCCCTTCTGCCCCTCTGACCACTCCTCAGGTTCTCAGGCTCCTTTGTCAGGTTGTCTTCCATATCATGACCTCTCACCATAGGTGCCTCCCAAGCTTCTGCTTTAGGCTATCTTCTGCGTTCCTCTAGTTCTTTCTTGCTTCGTGAACTCGAGTCCCATTAGTTGGAAATTCTATTTAGAAGAATTATAGCTCATTCATTAAACTAAACTAGGAACTTGCTATCACTCCAGTATCCACTTCTGCTTTATAGAGTTTCAAAGATTCATGTCCATTGTAGCTCTCATCTGTCAGGATCCTTCATGTTCTCATTCCAGCTGGGAAAATTATACTTCCTAGCAGCCCCCACTGCCAATAAGGAAATTATATCTATATAATTATTATATGACTATCTCATTTTAACTTTTCCTTATCTATTCTCATATAATTCTTTATCACCTTAGGCCCAGGTTACAGATTCATGAGTCATTCCAATCTCTATATTCTCCTCAAATCAAACCATTTTTCACATGCTGCTAGAGCAATTTTTCTAATATATAGATATATCACTCCTAAGTTCATGAAATAATAGTTAGAAACAAAAGGGAACTTCCCTTCTTCATAGATGAAATTAAAGTCCAAACCCAGAAGTGACTTGCCTGATGTCACAGTTGCAGAATTAGCATTCAAACCCACTCAAAACTGTTCAGTAGCTCCCAACTAATTACCAAACGAAATCCATCCTTCTTAGCTTGGCATTCAAGACTTTCTGTGATAATAATATTACTGATGTAACTGAAATAAGTCAGTCAACAAGCATTCATTAAGCACCTACTATGCACTATGCTGACTAGGGACACAAAGAAAGGCAAAA
This sequence comes from Antechinus flavipes, assembly GCF_016432865.1. NCBI lineage: Eukaryota > Metazoa > Chordata > Mammalia > Dasyuromorphia > Dasyuridae > Antechinus > Antechinus flavipes. The sequence continues at coordinate 563,875,739 of NC_067400.1, forward strand.
GATAGTGCCTGCCATTAAGATTCTTGAATTCTTTTTGTTTTTAATTTTTATTGAATTTTTTTTGTTTTAGCTGATAATTGAGAAAATAAAATTTATTCTATTCTGTAATTAATTTCATTTTTTATCACCACTGACATTTCTGGTAACCATTTAAGTCACTTTTCTTTCATTTGTTTTTGAATTAAGTTTGGAAGTTCAACTTCCCTGCTAATCACTATTCTTGTACCAGGAAAATCTGTTTTCCTTAAAAAATTCAGATGGATACCAGAGATCCTGGTCTGTATTTCTGAATCGCTAGCTATCCTTCAAAAAAACCTGGTTTTTTTTATCACTGTGACATTAACTAGCCATGCAGGCAGACACTACCAATAAGCTTTCTATAACAATAGGATGGAATGAGGATTTGTTGTTAGTTGAGTATTCCAAATTTCTAGTTAACCATATTATCCCCCATTGTTTGAGTTTGTAAGCAACCAAATTGTTTTCTCCATCTATGATGCTGCCTTCTAGTGTTTGGATATTCGTCCTTTTGTCCATAAAAATGATCTGTCACACACACCTCTCAGATTGGCTAAGATGACAGGAAAAGATAATGACAAATGTTGGAGGGGATGCAGGAAAACTGGACACTGATACATTGTTGGTGGATTTGTGAATGGATCCAACCATTCTGGAGAACAATTTGGAACTATTCCCAAAGGGCTACCAAACTGTGCATACCCTTTGATCAAGTAGTGTTACTATTGGGCTTATATCCCAAAGAGATTTTAAAGGAGGGAAAGGGACCTGTATGTGCAAAAATGTTTGTGGCAGCCCTGTTTGTAGTGGCAAGGAATTGGAAACTGAGTGGATACTCATCAGTTGGGGAATGGCTGAATAAGTTATGGTATATGAATGTCATGGAATATTATTGTTATACAATATTGATGTAATATTATTGTATTATTATTATAATTATATATAATATACCATAAATTATATATATAACTAATATTAGTATAATATTATTGTAAGAAATAATCAGCAGGATGGTTTCAGAGAGACCTGGAGAGACTTACATAAACTGACTGATGCTGAGTGAGATGAACAGAACCAGGAGATCATTATATACTTCAACAACAATACTATACGATGATCAATTCTGAGGGACGTGGCTCTCTTCAACAATGAGATGATTCAGACCAGTTCCAATGATCTTGTGATGAAGAGAGCCATCAACACCCAGAGAGAGGACTGTGGTAATTAAGTGTAGTTCACAACATAGCATTCTCACTCTTTTCCTTATTGCTTGCTTATATTTTATTCTGCTTCTTTTTTTTCTTGTTTGATTTGATTTTTCTTGTGCAGCATAATTGTGTAAATATGTATGCATATATTGGATTTAATATATATTTCTACCATGTTTAACAAAAAAAAGAGTGTAAAAAATGATCTGAGTCTTTATTCAGGGTTTTAGCTAGCTGAGGAATCTAAGACCTTTTTTACTGGTAAATTTGTGCTTTGATAATAAATTGATCATGTTCATACTTTGTGCCTCAGTTTACCTTAATTTCAATCACAACATAATTTTTCCCTTGTATCCTCTTGAAAGTTATTGTCTCATATAATGAAAAATATTCTTAAAAGAAAAAAATAAAGAAGAGAAAAACAACAATCAGTAAAATTGGCCAATGCATCAAAAACAATGAAAATAAATTAAATGTTTGTATGAAAATTATTACAAAGGAATGGAGAAAAGAGAGTACAGTCTAATGGAAGAGACAGTATGTAAGTAGATCTGTATTAGATATGGAAGGTTGACTGTACTACACATGAAGGTACCTTCAGAAGGAGATGGGGATTGCAGATGGACTGAGAGAAGCAACCTGAGGAAGGCTGGATTTAAGATGAAGATTAAAGCTAGGAAGTGAAGAGAGCGATACACTTCAGGCATAGAAAATCCAGTATAAAGGGAGATGGGGTATTGTGTTCAAAGAACTTTGAGTAGACTGCACACACAGGGCAATGGTTTTGTGTCTCCTGTGTGGCTAATGCACAATACAATACATGCACAAGCCATGAGATGGCACTCTAAGATCAAACTGCACCAGCTCATTCATTAGTACATGTGTTAACAAGACCTGATCTAGTCATTCTGTAGCCATCAGCTTAATGCCAGCTGAATTTGAATGACTGCCACATAATCATCTATCTTAGATTTTACGATAGAAGTATAATAAACTCGTTTCCCCAGAAAAATATAACTAACTTGGCTCATTGCCATCCCTTTGTCTTTTTCCATAAAGTGACCCTCAAAGGACTTCTCCCTCATATTAAAGAACATTTTCAGAAGCAAAATTAAAAAGCAAGAAGTACAAGAATAAGATTTCATGGCAATAAGACTGTTCCTGGACAAAGCCTGAAATCTTGAAGTCTGTACTTCCATCCTTTCCTTTATTCTCCTTCACGCTGTGATTAGAAAACAGTTGTCCACAAATTAAAGGTTTGGTTGAGCTTTGTTTGTTCTCTTGATGTCAAGGGAGAAGAGAAAATAAAGCCATCTCACCCAATCCAGATTCTTTGATACTCTGTGTGACACTGCTATCAATTGATCCTATGACATGATTATGACACCATGGGCAATGGAAGATGGAAGTATCAACATCCTCTGAACCCCTTGAAACTTGCAAGATACTCTTCCAGCCAAAATGGGAGAGTAGGAGAGCCATGGCTGAAGCAAAAAGGGAGACTTCTCCCACCATCCCAGTTGATTCCTTCCCAGATAATATCTCTAGAATGCAAAATATGCAGTAATTTCTGGATCTCAGTACATTCATAATTTTCTGATAATTTATAAACAATCTCTGGAGCGCAATCAAGTTTCCTCAGCTTATCCAAACAGGATTCTTGGACAGTCATTCCAGTTCAACAGTCTTTTAGTGCTTAATCTGAAGCTTCCAAGTGATTGATTGATTGAGAAATTCTCGTCTAATTAAAGTATCAAGCTAAAATTGGGTGGGGTGCTTTCAATCCCCTCCATGTGGACCCCTCAGTTTTCATATTTTCTGTCCTCAGCAAATGTGCCTGAGGGTGTTTGGCAAAGGTCAAAGCTTTTATAACTCCTGAGTAACTTGAAGAGTTTGCATTTCCATTTTGAATGTCTTCCCCAGTGCCTTGTACCAAGGAATATCTGAAAAAATTGGCTTGCCACAGTCCAAGTTAAATCCATCATATTCTTCCACGCTTCCAAATATATGGTCGTACAAACCCATATCACTTTTACAAAGACCACATTGGATTTTTGCTTGAAGAAAGGGCTTTCCCCAACCCCAAAAAGAAAAAGAAAAATCAATTATCTTAGAAATTCTCTTTATGTAATTCTCTGAACATGGAAGATGGAGAGTCTCCCCATGGGGATTAGAGATTTAAAATGACTTGAAATCAGCATTTCATCCTTCAGGTCAGAAAATAAATCAATCTAAACTGATGCTTGTGTAGTAACAGGTGTTCACTGGCCCCAGGACACCTGAGTCCTCAGCTTCTATTTCTCTTACAAAATAGCCATTATATTCTGGGTTCAGTCAGGTACCAAGTGCTAGAACAAAATTGACACTGTTTTCTGTAAAACTGAGGCAGTTAATAATTTTTTCTAACCACTTTGATTTGCTCAAGCTTTCCTATTCTCCAGAGGCCGGACTGATCTGGGAATCAGTATCAACCAAAAAAGAGACAAACTGAGCATTTCTTAAGCTGGGCACATCAGAAATTCCTTGCAGTACCCATTTGCTGAACCCAGAACTTCCCTCCCTATATTACAGAATCATTTCAGATTCATACTGATCCCCAGTCCACTGACAAAACCTGATATGGCCACAAGAACCTTTTGAAAAACAGCCAGCCCAGAGATAATTTGATCAGACCATTATGCAATTATTCCTCCCACCCTCTGACTTTTGATTTCAAAACACTATGCAATTATACCCATGTCCACCTAGTGATTTTTATCGTTATAACCCCTGCAGCCCATCCTGAGCTTAAATTCCAATTGTGTTCCCATGTATGTATAGATATATAATATATAGATATATATGCCTTCTTAGGAGGAATAAACTCATGAATTTAACCTAATGCTTTCTTAGACTGAACTCTGGAAAAAGATTGACAGAAGGTTGGAAGGAAAGAAAGAAGACAAAAACAAATATTTATGAATTATTATAGTATGCTTTAAGCACATTTTAGGGATGTAAACTTCATACTACTGTGAGAAATAAGTATTTTTCTCTTATATTTAATAATTAATTATTGAATTAGGACAAAAGGTTTTCCTCCTTTTCTCCTTCCTCATTTGGAAATCAATCAAAATTTCTCTTAAAGATATATCTAGGCCAAGATATAATCAAACAGTTTTAAAAAATTCTAAGTTTAGTTTCATTGTATTTGCTCTGACAAGTCCTTGGGAAAATGTTGATTTTCCTCTTATCAAGACAGTGATATGGAAATTGTCCTAAGTCAAGTACCCAGAAATAGCCCACTTTCTATTTGATTAAATAATCTGAGGTAATTAGGCATCCCTCAAGAACATCTCTTCTTTCAAGGAAATATAAACTATCATTAAGGGTCTTTGGTTTAAGAAAGAAGATCAAACGACCATCCTTTGATTAATACCTGCTGGCCTTATTAATAAAATGATTAAATTACCCAGAAACTTGGTCTCTTGGAACTTTTTAATAGTTACACTTCTATCAGTATTGTACAGGATTAAATAATATAGCAAATATAAGTATTTGAACATCCAATGTATCAACAAATGGAAAAGTCTGTAAAAATTATCTCAAAAAGAACTAATTTAGTTGTTAAACATGCCAGGAAAAAAAAAAGATTGCTTCCAATGCAGTTTATAGTGAAGAAATTTTAAATGACATTTTTCCTAGCAGTTTTAGGGTGCCATCCAACAATGAAATTCCAAATAGATCTAGTTTCTTATTAATCTGAGAGGCCCAATAGATATCCTGGGCTGATGTCATGGACCTCTTTGAGAATGAAGGACAAACAACAGCAGTCACGGCACCATAACTGAGGCTTTCTGTAAATTATTATTGGTTAACAATGAGAGATTCTTAGTTCTTATCCTTCTAAAATTGGGGAGGGGGTATCTTACCTTCAACAAGAAGAATTCTTGACCAAAGGGAGTGTCCCAAAGTGATTTTCTCCCCCTTTAGTCTCCATGACTGTCCTAGGAGTCTGGGCCAGAGTCAAATACGAGTGTATTTATCCTTATTTACTCTGTTAATTTCTGATTTATAGGAGTTGTTCTTTGCTTCTGAAACTTCCCTTCTTGAGCTTCATTTACACACTCTGGCCTATGACCCCAGCACTATTTTTAATCTTCTTTGCACTTCTCCACCATGCCCAGAGCCCAATTCCTTTCTTTCCCTTTTTCCTCTCCAGCTTTTTAGCTTCTTTTTGTATGGGATCTTCTCCAGAAGGTTTTAAGCTCCATAAAAACCAGGACTGTCTTTCTTTTTATTTGTGTTTTCTTAGCACAATCTCATGGGCAGCCAGGTGGGGCTGTGGAAAGAGTCTGGGACCTGGAGTCAGGAAGACTCATTTTTCTGAATTCAAATCAGCCTCCAGATACTTCCTAGTTGTGTGACCTTGGCTAAATCACTTCACCCTGTTTGCCTCAGTTTCCTCATCTGTAAAACGAGCTGAAAAAGGAAATGGCAAACCATTTCAATATATTTGCCAAGAAAACCTTGAGTCACGAAGAGTGGACAACAACAAGAGTACATTTTCTACCATGTAATAGGTAATAAATGTACCCTATGAAGTGATTGCTGCTGACAACCCAAACCATCCTCAGGATTATAGAGAAAACTATTTCATAAGAATCTTTTCCATTGATGACTGAAAATCATGGAATCCAATAGTGACTATAGAATAAAAATCAAGCATGAGTCAAAGAAATACTTGACAAGTATAAATTGGTGACTGCGTGTTTCTAATTGTTATACCTACAGGTATAACATATGTAGGTGTATATATGTATATACACACACATATGTAAGTATATAACTATTTCATCATTTTACAGATGAGGGAAACAGACTCAGGAAAGTTGCTAGACCTTAAGGATTCCACCTAAATAGCATCTGTTGCCTTTGTGTCCTTCTCTTATCAAATGAAATCCTATTTATAAAGCACTTTGTACATATTACTTAATATAAGCTCCCAATTATATTCATATGTGGTATGCTATTTAATTAGAACATGTGCCTAGGACTTAGTAAGCACTTAAATGCTTATTATCTCTCCCACTCCTCTCTCTCCACATACATGGAAAAAACCCTTAGTTCAAGCCCCCTCCTAAATGCATTCCTGGCTGCCATCCTCCCCTTCTCCAATGCATTCCCCACACAGATGCACTTATTAGAATCTAAGCATTCCCTTGTCACACACGCTTTTGCTCACTAACCTCCAATGATCTCCTTTTGCCTCTAGGATGAAAGCATAAATCCATCTTAGCGTTTCAAGCCCATCACCCTGTAGCTCCAACCCATCTCTATGGGTGGGGTGTTTGGGGAGTTGAGGGAAGACTAGTGTCTCTGGTGAGAGGACTAGCCAAGCCCTTTTCATGAGTGCTCCCCACCTTTGGTGCCCACCTGGCAGCCAGTTTTCACCCGTGTCTCTAAGAAGCTGTATCATGTGCAGCAGTCATACCCCAGTAAACCGTTCCAACAGAGGCTAACCCGGGTTGAGTGTAACTTACAGGTCTCCAACGCATGGGTGAGTTAGGGGGTGTCTACCCCAAGCATGTAAAGATTTCCTAGACAGAATAATTGTATGTAAATAATTTATTCCAATCAGACATGAAGGCAATTGAAGAGAATTTAGAACTTGCTAGACATTAAAGACACCAAGATCATCCAAGGCATCCCAAGCCATTGATAGCTATCTTGACTTTCTCCAAGTTTTCTCTTAAGATCTTTAGAATTGAGAGACTTACATGAACTGATGCTGAGTGAAATGAGCAGGACCAGATCATTATATACTTCAACAACAATACTATATGATGATCAATTCTGATGGACCTGGCCCTCTTCAACAATGAGATGAACCAAATCAGTTACAATAGAGCAGTAATGAACTGAACCAGAGAAAGAACTCTGGGAGATGACTATGAACCACTACATAGAATTCCCAATCCCTCTATTTTTGCCCACCTGCATTTCTGATTTCCTTCTCAGGTTAATTGTACACTATTTCAAAGTCCAATTCCTTTTGTACAGCAAAATAACTTTATGGATATGTATACATATATTGTATTTAACATATACTTAAACATATTTAACATGTATTGGTCAACCTGCCATCTCGGGGAAGGGGTGAGAGAAAGGAGGGGGAAAATTGGAACAAAAGGTTTTGCAATTGTCAATGCTGAAAAATTACCATGCATATATCTTGAAAATAAAAAGCTATAATAAAAAGAAAGAAATAAATAAAATTTTTGCATCAATATTCAAAAAAAAGATCTTTAGAATTGCTCATTTGTTCTTCCTTTTCAATTTGATTTTTCTTGTGCAGCAAGATAATTGTAATTTAAATATGTATATTTATATTTGATTTACATATATATTTACCATGTTTTTTAAAATAAATTTTTAATTAAAGCTTTTTATTTTTCAAAACATATGCATGGACAATTCTTTAACATTAGCCCTTGCAAAACCTTGTGTTCCAACTTTCCCTCCCTTCCCCCATGCTTTCCCCTAGATGGAAAGTAGTCTAATATATGTTAAACATGGTAGAAATATACGTTAAATTTAATATATGCTATATTTTCCATGTTTAACATATATTGGATTACTTGCTATCTAGGGGAGGGGGTGGGAATTGGATGTGACAGATAATGAAAAATTTTCATTGCATATTTTTTGAAAATAAAAAGTTTCAGTAAAATAAGAAATAAATAAAAAAGAATTGATTGTATGACATGGAAGACAATGGCACAGGGCTGCCCAGCATGGCGCGCCCTCATCAGAGAAGGTGCTCTGTTCTATGAACAAAGCAGAAGTGAATTAGCTCAGAAGAAATTCAAGATGCGTAAAGTTAGAGAGCACTCCAGATATTCACATGCACTATTTGTACCTGACTTGCGGCACATCATTCCGAGCTCATATCCTGATTAGCCACAGTTGGACACTCTGTAACTCTACTCTAGCATGGTGATGCCTTTTGGTCTTCTACCAGAATAGAGACAACAACCAACTTTTGTCTTACCCATTGGGCTCCTTTGACTGTGGAATAGAGAGTGAGGTTAATGACTGCTGGCAACTGCCTCACTTCAATCCAATTTATGTTCGCTTCAAAAGACATCCCCCATACCATTTTACCATTGTTATCTACCTCAAAGTTCTGTGGTGACCAAAAAAGTGACAAAGCAAAGGTGTGGGTACACTGGGAGATATAGTTACAGCCCTGCACACAGGCAGCCCAGGCCATAAAGTTGTCTCACTGGACTGAAGCAGCAGTGGGATTCAGCAAGACCTGGGTGTCTGAGCAGCCCTTTTTAAAGTGTCACACAGCTCACGTCCAAACTTGAAGGAAGGAGCTAGACAAGGTGCCCTAAAAGTTGCCTGCTTCCCCTAACCTAAAATTGGTCTGCTTATTGTGGCAGGTGAGGATCCTACCCTGAGATTGAGACAAACAAAAAATGTTCAGTGACATTTCTGTTCCAAAGGTTTCATGTGCACCAAACTTTTGGTAGAACTCATGTTAGTCTGATCAACCACAGTCACTAACAATATACATTGATCCTTACTTAGTGATGTCATTTTGCTAAAAGGACAACAACCAGTCTCTATGGGTTCATTTCATATAATTCCACTTCAGGTACATCATGTTACAATCAAAATGTTCTATTTGTTGTTCCTCGAATGCAGCTGCTGTTTCCCACATTTGTTCCTTTGAACAGATTGCCCTCTCCCATGAATTACCCAACCTCTTATAATTCTCAGATTTTTTTCAAGGTTTGATTTATGTGTTACCCACACGAGGTTTTCAATAATCCCTCTTATTGTTTGTTTTTATCTCTCCATATATTACCCTGAATTTTTCTGCTTAAAGATTTTATCTCCCAAGGAGGGCCAGCTCCTTGAAGGGAGAGACTAGGCAGGTATCCATAAAATATTAAAAGATAATGCTAGGGGAAAAAAAGAGAATGTGAGAAAAATCTCCAAAATGTTTGAGACCTATCCTGTGGATTTACAGAAATATACAAATTATATAAGAATTATACAATCATACAAGATATACAAGAATTATATGGGATGAAAAGATGTGGATGAGTTGCGATCTGTACTAGGGGAGAAAATATCCATAAAGAGTCTCTTTCCAAGTCATTGTCACTTTTCTTTCTCTGAGTTAAGCAGGGAAAGAATCACAGAATTATCCTTCTGTCTGGCATTATCTACCTGAAAAGATTTTTTTCATGGTTTAAAAAAAATTATTTGAACCTTTTTATTTTCAAAACACATGCATAGATAGCTTTCAACATTCACTCTCGCAAAACCTTAGGTCTCAATTTTTCTTCTCCCTTCCTTCCCCCTACCCCTTCCGCTAGATGGCAAGTAATCCAGTATATGTTAAACATGTGCAATTCTTCTATAGATATTTCCACAACTATCATACTGCACAAGAAAAAATCAGATCAAAAAGAAAAAAAATGAGAAAGAAAAAAAATGCAAGCAAACAACATGAGAGTGACAATACTATGGACTAAAGATCAGACTATCCTTAATGTTCCTTCCAGCTTTGACATTCCATGATTACATGGTTTTCTTCAAGTCTGTGAAACTAAGAAGTTCATGAAGGCCAAGACAATAGGAAGTCTGGGGCCAAGCTGCGAATGATTGTTGTAAATATTTGTGTATGTGAGTTGGGAGTGGATGAAGGTGGAGAGAAAAAGAGAGCATCTGCAAAGTCTCTGACCATAGTGAGTGGAGTTATTTATGCCCTGAACTGATGTGTCATATTGTTGCTGAGTTTTTTCAGTTGTATAAGACACTTCATGACTCCATTTGGGGTTTTTCTTGGCAAAGAAATATACTAGAGTGGTTTGCTATTCCTTCTCCAATTCATTTTACAGATAAGGAAACTGAGGCAAACAGAGTTAAGTGACTTGCCTAGGATCACACTGCTAGTAAGTGTCTAGTTAGATTTGAACTGAAGTCTTCCTCACTCCAGGCCCACTACTCTGTCTACTTCAAAGCATAGCTGCCCTAAACAGATACCAGACAATCAAATTATATCTATTATGTACATGTAATGCTAAATTGTATATCAGTTAACTCTATCTTGTTTTCCTACTAAATTATGAGCTTCCAAAGGACAGGAAACTATCTTATATAAATTTAGAATCCTTCTCAGTTCTGAACAATCCCATCACACTGCCCACAGTAGTGGTTTATTTATTTAATGAATGGTTGCTGGATTTATTTAAAAACAAACCCAGTAAAAAAATCTATTCCTAATAAGGGGCAGAAGGCAAAAGAGAAAAGAAGGAAAAAACCCTTAGCTTAAATAATGTGCTATTCCCAACCAAATTCTGAAGAAAATTTAAAAGATATAAAGAAAGGCAGAAATTTTGAAAAATAGAAAATTTATATCTCTAAAGAAAAGTACTGGGATTTGTTCTTTTCCTTGAGAGAGGGTATAGGAGGAAGAAAGAAGCTACTATCTATCTTTTAATCAATACTCATCCCCATCTACTCAATCATACAGAGAACCTCCCCTTCCAGCTCTCTTTCCTCCAGGGGTCCATGATATTTGTCACTCTCCTTCCAAATTTTTTGATTTTTTCTCATTGTCTAATACCCATTTCATACCCTTCTTCCCAGGTTCTCTCCCCCTCCCTCTTCCCTACCCCCACCTGCCCCCAATACAATCTATCCTAACTAATCTTTTCCCTTTTCTATTGCCATCCTTCCCCAGATTTTCCTTTGTCCCACAAGTGCTCATCCTTCAATGCTCTCCAAGCTCCTGCCCCCTTTCTTTCCTCACCCTATTTCCCTGTCCTTACTTCCTCTGCCACCAGTTTTATACCACCTTGCCTTACCCCAATGAGCTCTGCCCAAGGTCCTTCCCAAATTGCCGTATCTTTAAAGATTCCCTCTGTCTCAGCTTCACTTTCAGTTTCTGCCCATCTCTCCTAGTCCTTTCTTAGCAGATACCAGATAATCAAAGTTTTATCTATGTGTATGTATATGACATGGTAAATTGTATATCAGTTAATTCTTTCTTGCTTTCCTACTAAACTATGTCTCCCAAAGGACAGGAAACTGTCTTATGTAAACTTGGAATCTTTTCCAGCATTGAACAATTCCATCACATTGCACATGGTAGGTATTTAATGAATGGTTGCTGAATTTATTTAAAATAAAACTCAGTAAAAATCCACTCCTGACAAGAGAGAAAAGAAAAAAAAAAAGTCCTTAGCTTTTCTTGTAGTCTTCTCCTTATATTCCCTAAGCCTTTAATCTTTTATCCCTTGCTCACAGGTTAGACTTCCTCAGGCCTTTGGTCCACATGGTTTCCCTTCAATTGAATTGTTGCTATGGATTGTGGCCTTATGCCCATGTAAACAGAAAGAGGTCATCGTAGAGCTGTGGTGGCAGATTAAGAAAGAAGTGAGTGCTGAGCAACCGGGAGGTAAATAACCACATCCCCCCCACATCAAAAACATTAGGTTTTATAAGCTATTCATAGTCATTATTGCTCACGATGCAGAATACAATTACATTTTAATTTTTTAAATAAAGGAACATTTCTTTTGTTCTATGAAAGATGTGAATTGGAAGCCTTGAATATACGTTCCTGCCTTCTTACACCCACTATGCTTTTTCCATTAACCCATGAGTCACTAGCAATTTGAATTCTCCTGAGATCATTGTGTACATGATTGAATTGTTTTGACCTTCTAGTAATTCATCATCACCTGAGAAACATTGGTGTTAAAATTAAAAATAACATTGAAGTTAAGGAAAGGTTAATGATCACTGAAAGGGCTATGAAATTTTACAAATGTTTTACAGGTTTGAGTTGAGTCAAATCAACTCAAAAAGCACTTTTAAAATCGTCACTACAAACCAGGTTCTGTAATAGATGCGGAGATACAAAAAAAAAAAAAAAAAAAAAAAAAAAAAAGAAACACTCCCTCCTCCTAAGGAGCTCTCTGCTAAGGGATTCAGCATACACATCAAGAATAGTTGTTTGGCTCATTGATTAGAGGGCAGGGCTTTAAGTCAGAAAAACCTGAATTCAAATTCAGCCGTGGACACAATAAATAATTATCGTGCTCTGCATCTGCTGCTCTGCCTCATTTCAACTCCACTGAATGAAATAGTCCTTCCAGGTTAAGCTCCACATTTCTAATCTCACCACCATGATATGAATTCAAGCATTGATTAACACCATCTTTCTCAATCAAAGGATGAAATAACAAATTCCTCTCAGTGCCATCATTAATAGAAGACAGAAACTGAACTTTTTTGCTCATTCTACTTTGTATCTGCTGCCCTGCTTGCTTCAACTATCCTGAACAAGATGCCTCCATCTTCCTCCTCCTTCTTGCCTCATTTTATGTGTTGGTTTTTAAAGCTCCTAGAGGTCAGGGACTTTCTTTCTATTAGATGTATTTCCAATGCTTAATAAAGTGACTGATGTATAGTAGGCATATGTTTATAAAATTGACTTAACATCTCTCTGTTTTTACAGATCTGTAATCTGTACAGTTTCCTGATCTGTAAAATGGAGATAATAATAGCAGTCAACTCCCAAGCTTGTTGTGAGATCATATTTGTAAAGCTATGTGCCTGGCATATAGTAGGTGTTATATGAACATTATTATTATTATTTCAAGGTAATTTAATGAGGAAGAAAAGACAAAAACTTAGGAGAAGGGAAAAGATCAGAAAAGTCTTTGTAAATATAAGTCTAGCAATTCGCATAAGAAAAGCTAAAATTATGAAGAATGTATCTTGTCTAGATTGTAGCATGCAATTGGACAACTATTCACTGACTTAGTCTATCGGTACATCAAAATAAGTATTTTAATCAAATATTGAATTGATCTTTGGGCCAGTCTACAGCTCAATAAAATCAGCTATTCACAAATTTGATATTCCATCTTGTTTTCACATATTTCCAAAAACTGTGCATCATTCTGGAATGCATTCATTTTTAATCTCCACTTTCAAAACCTTTTACTTTCTTTCAAGTAATGTGACTCTCTCAGCTAGATAAGAGACCTGGAAAAGATTTGATCCCCACATGGGGAAGAGACAGCTACACCACCAGTTCACTGAATTGTCAACAGAAACTTAGAAACTCTTTAAATCTAAGAATTCTCCAGCAACTGTCCCTCTTACCCACACAGTTATAATGTTGCAGTTCAAAAGAGTGTCAAAGATCATCAGACTATAATTTGGAATTCTTGTCATCAGAAGCTTTGTTCTCCCCAAAACTGGAGTTTCAGCACTACCACCGCTAGACAACTCCAGGACTACATTGTTCGCTGTAACTTGTTAGAAGGAAGCTAGATGGTGTAGTGGAAAGCCTGCAAAATTTGGAGTTAGGAAGTTCTGAATTCAAATCTAATCTCAGACACTTAGAAACTCTCTAATCAGGCTTCTCTAAAATCATCCTGCTGGTCATTTCTTATAGAACAATAATATTCCATAACATTCATATAACATAACTTATTCAACCATTCCCCAACTGATGGGCATCCACTCAGTTTCCAGTTCCTTGCCACTATAAAAGGGCTGGCACGCACATTTTTGCACATGTGGGAACCTTTCCCTTCTTTAGTATCTCTTTGGGATATAAGCCCAGTATAAACACTGCTGGATCAAAGGGTATCCACAGTTTGATAACTTTTTGAACATAGCTCCAAATTGTTTTCCACAATGGCTGAATCCTTTCACAGTTCCACCAACAATGTATCAGTGTCCCGGTTTTCCTACATCCTCTCCAACATTTGTCATTATCTTTTCCTATCATTTTGGCTAATCTGAGAGGTGTATAGTGGTATCTCAGAGCTGTCTTAATTTGCATTTCTCTGATTAATAGTGATTTAGAGCACCTCTTCATATTAGAAATGGTTTTAATTTCTTCATGTGAAAATTGCCTTCATATCCTTTCACCATTTATCAATTGGAGAATGGCTTTAATTCTTATAAAATTGAGTCAATTCTCTATATATTTCAGAAATGAGGCCCTTATCAGAACCCTTAAAAGTAGAAATATTTCCCCAATTTATTGCTTCTCTTCTGATCTTGTTTGCATGAAAATTTTTTAACTTAATGTAATCAGAATTATCTATTTGATGTTCACTTATGAATTCCAGTTCTTCTTTGGACACAAATTCCTTCCTTCTCCACAGATCTGAGGTAAACTATCCTATTTCTTCTAATTTGCTTATAATATCACTCTTTATGTCTAAATCATAAACCATTTCAATCTTACATGGTTTTAGGTGAGAGTCAATGCCTAGATTCTTCCATACCAGTTTCCAATTTTCCCAGCAGTTTTTGTCAAATAGTGAGTTCTTATCCCCAAAGCTGGGGTCTTTGGGTTTGTCAAACACTAGATTGCTCTAGTTCTAATTTTATAGTTGAGAAAGCCGAGAACCAGGGAAATTAAACTGCTTGCCCAAGGTCCCACGGGTAATAAATATTAGAGCCAGAATTTGAAACCAGGTTACCCAACTCCAAATCTAAACTATGTATGTGAAACTGATTCTGACACTTACAATTCATTCTTCCTTGGCCAAATAATTTCCCTAATTTGTAAAATGCAGAAACTCAGACACTCAACTTGCCCCATGGGAGCTGTTGTTTGTCCTTGGTTCCATGACATCAAGGAAATGATGCCTTGGCATGCAAACGAATTGAATTTAAGTGAGAGTGGGTGATGTGATGAATAGAGGAATGTGATAGAATGGACTGGGAGTCCCTAAGTTCTGTTCCGTGTCTATCTGCTTTAGAATAGGAAATTCCCTACGCTAATGAAATCATAGGTGGGCCCCAATCCTTCCACGGGGAAAAAATGTCATAATAATGACTTTAATAGGTCCCTGGGTTTCGAGTTGTTGAAAGGTACTTTCGGACAGAGTTGTGTGGGTACAAGTCAGTAAATGGATTACAAACAGGAGCTCCTTCTCCAACAGATTACTCCTCAGAAGCAACAAAGGGATTTTGTGAGGCAAGGAGGGACCGAGGAGTCCCCCTGTGGACTATGTGAAGAAGGTCGGTGCTGGAGGCTCAGGGGATTAGCTCAGGGAGGTGGGTAAATTAGATGCGGTCAGTCCAAGGATTGGGAGGGATGATAAGAGCCCATTCAGGAATAAATGGAGCGGCCAGCATCCCGGAGTTCTGAGCAACGCAAGCTTTGGAGTTGGATCCCAAATATCTGATTTGCGACATCTGTTTTGGGGCTGCATAAAACGATGCTAATATCAGCCAGTTACTGATACTCCCTGAGGGCGGAGCTGTGGGTACCTGGGTCTCCAAGACTCGAGAGACGGCAACACGTGGAGAATAGGGCCAGGATACTTAGGAATCTAGATTTCATCCCTAAAATCGTGGCTCGGGCCTTTCCATACAGCACCAGGGAGCAGAGGAGAGGGGGAACTCTACAGATTTCCAGCTAATCTTTTCCTCTATCATGTTGCACTTAAAGAAACAGACTCATAGAATAAATAAAGGACGACTTTAATTTAGGATTCTCGGTCCGTAGCATCCCGTAGGGATGAAGGTTGTGTTTTGCTTTGACTTCTTTTGATATTAGGTCTCGCCACTTCCCCCAATCCCACCCCCAAAACACTGGGCAACATGGTTCAAGCCGACTGCATTCTCTGTGTGCAGGGCCCGCCTGCACTGCAGGGAGGGTTCGGGAGGAGTCGATTGTGTTATCTTTTTTTTTTTTTTTTTTTAGGTTGAAATCGAGAAGAAGTCGTCTCTGTGGAACGCTGGCAGCAAGTGAATCGAAGTTAGGAGCGGGCGGCTGCTGTCGCTGCCGGGGCCAGGAGGCCCGTTGGGCCATGGCTAAGCAGGGAAGGCCCCCGCGCGCGGCTGAGGGGTAGGCCGGTAGCTGGGCTGAACCCGAGGGAGGCCTGTAGCCGGCCATGGCCCGGCGGCGGCGCCGCGCTTGCATCGCGCTCTTCCTCGTTCTGCTCTTTGCTTTTGGCACCCTCATGGGGCTGCGCACACTGAAGGCGCCGGATGGGCTCCCAGAGCTCGCCCCAGGATTGGAGCTGGGCCCATTTGAGCGCCGTGCCCCCATGCCCGCTGGACCCCCAGCAGCAGAGGCTGAGGCCGCCCGTGTTCCGCAGCCGCCACCCCCCGCGCCGCCGCGTACAGCTGCGGGCCCGAGCCCGGCCCCGGCCCCTGTTCCTGCTCCGGGATCTGGCCCGCCTGTCTACTCCGACCTGCACGTCTTCTATTATTCGTGGTACGGCAGTCCACGGGGTCGGGAGGGCCGCTATGTGCACTGGGACCACGTTATGGTGCCGCACTGGGACCCTAAAGTGTCTGCCAGCTACCCCAAGGGCCGCCATAGCCCCCCGGATGACCTGGGCTCCAGCTTCTACCCTGAGCTGGGACCCTATAGCTCCAGGGATCCCGAGGTCTTGCGGGAGCATATGAACCAGCTCAAAGCTGCTGCCATCGGTAAGGACCTCCTTCCCCAAGGCTTCCCCGGCCCCATGCAGACACACAAAGGACCTTTCCATGAGCCCCAGCTAAGGTTTCCCCTCCCCCAGGTAATTTTCTATTACCACCCGGCCACTACTTCTTCAAACTCCCCATATCCTTATTTTACAGATGAGGAAACTGAGGTCAAATGATTTGTCCAAGGTCATGGAAGTAGTAATTAGCAGAGCCATGATTCAGCAAGTTGTCTTCTGGCTCTTAAATTCAATGCTTTCCACTACATTATGCTGCTAAGTAAGCCACTACCCCCACCCACTCCACTACACCCAGTCAGCCATGCCCTCCTTTCCTGCTTCCAGACATTGATCTCTGAGCGAGGGACACAGGTGGGACAGCTAAGGATGTAGGCAAGGTTCTAGGTGGTTCATTTTGGAGGACCAACAAAGTGTTATTCATTTATTAAGAATAAAAATATATTAGGAGGCGGAAAATTCCAAACCTTTGGTTGCAACTCTGATTTGCAAAGCAAGTTGGGTTGGGAGAGTAAATCTAAGCTCAGTAGAGGCCATGTTACTGGAGATTTCATTTTCTGCCTGAAATCTCAGGCAAGTGAAGATAATAGGGGCTGCAGGCTCATTTAAGCAGTTGCAGCAGTCTTAATAACAAGATGGAGCCTTCTTTTGCGCTCCCTGAAAGGGTGTGGGTGTTCACAAAGGCAGGGGAGTGGAGGGCCCCAGTTGTGTTCTAGCACTGAATGACCTCCTTTGCTGCTTTCTAAGTACACAATGTGGCCGTTTGAGAAAGAACATTACTCTCTGTCTAGAAACTGAGTTCCTGGCCTGCTCTCAGCAGCACTGGCAAACTTGTGTATTGTGGGAGTCCTTAAAGAAACTAACTTTGGGGAGAAGGGAAATTCTCATGTCTCATACACTGAAAGATAGTTCTCTGAGCATATCTGATTCTCCAGATCCTGTTTTGACCCCAAGGATCTCTTAGGCTTGGGGAAGTGATTATTTCAGAATTCATCAGTAGGATTTCTCTTGCTTTTTTTCTTTTTTCACTAAAAACCCAAAAGTACAATAAAACTTTCTCTTGAAGGAAAACAAGTTTGGTTCGCTAAGTATGAGGTTTGCCTCATTTTCCTGTTTACTCATCGATGGTCTTCTGTGTGCTGCGACTGACTTAATTTTTTGCTCACCTGAAAGACAGCTCTCATTTCCCCCACTGCTGGGGTTTCAGCACCACAACCTCCGGACAGCTCCAGTGCTGAAACATCTTTTAGATTAGAACTTTATTTTATTAAATTTTCCCAAGTGAAGAATTAGAACAGCCGTGACCTCATTCAGACTTTGCAGAAACATTCCTCTGAAGTTATTGACTGACATGTTTGGAATTCTAATTGAAAATATCTCTAAGTAGGACAAGGAAATTGGGCCTGGAATTGCTTTCCTGTAGCATCCTTGTTAAAAAAAATCACTTGTTCTAGGAATCAAGTTTTGGTTCTACATCAGGATCTTACGCTGATTAACTTTATAACCATAGGCAAGTCACTTCCTCTCTTTGAGATTTGTGTTTCTTATCCATGAAATGGAGCTAAAAGCCCCACAATGTTTGCAGTCATAGGACTTCTATAAGAAAATACTATCTAAATGTGGGCTGTTTTTTACTACTTTGCATCATAGGGGTCCTGGTCCTGTCCTGGTACCCACCAGGCATGGCTGATGACAATGGGGAACCCTCAGATGATCTGGTACCTGCTATTCTTGACACTGCACATCAATACAGTATCAAGGTAAGTAAATCTGAATGGGAGGAAGAGCTGGACAAGCCGGGGTCACAGAAGTCAGTAGTTCCTCTGTAAAATGGAAGGAGCTAAACTAGGTGCTCTTAAAGTCAAGGTCCCTTCCAGCTTGAAGACTTCAAGTTGTAATAAAATTGACTTCCTTTTCCCAAAACTGAACCTCCTAATTGTAACTTTTTTTTTTCTTCTCAAACTACCATTGTATTTTTCTTGTTTACATCTTGTAAGCTGCCAAGCTAGCAAGTATTATTTTTTCTTTGCCTTTGTATACCCTGTGCCTATCACAGTGTTTGCATACAACAGACAATAAATGCTGATCTGATTAAATTAACATTTATATAATGCTTTTTTTGTTTACAAAGCACTTTACATTTATAGCATTTGATCCTGACAACAGTCCCTTGTGGCAACTAGTATAGGAATTATTATCCCTATTGAACAGATGAGGAAAGCTTAAATTAAAGATATTTATTGAATGTGAATCAACAAAAAATTGTTAAAGAGTTCACCATATGCCAGGCATTGGGCTAAGCACTGGGGATATAAGGAAAGCAAAAATCCAGTCCTTGTCCTAAAGCTCACATTCTTATGAGGGTGACAGCATGAAAGTTATATAAACTATACAGTACTACGTATATATGTACTATTATATATGCAAGATATATATAGGGTAAATGAAAGGCAATTTCAGAAGGAAGGCACTAGCATTGAAGATAATATCCTTGTACAAGTATTACCACTTTCATTTAATAGATGAGGAAACTGTTCTGTTCAAGGTTATATAGCACTTTAAACTTTGCAAAAATTGTTTTATCCTCACATCTTTCAGAGGTAGGTGCTATTATTGCGATTTTATGGATGTGGCAGAGGTTAGGTGACTTACTTGCCCATCATCATACAACCGGTGTCTAAGGCTGGACTTGAATTCCAATCTTCCTGTCTCCAAGTCTAAGTAACTCTATCCAACACACCATCCAGCTACCTCTATTAAATGTGCAAATTAATTATGTGCAAAGCTCAAAGAGGTCAAATGAGTTTTGTGGGATTAGTGACAGAAATGGGACTTGAACTGAGGTTATAAAAGCATAGGTTTTAGAGCTGGAATAACCTTACTCATCAACCAGTCCCTGCACTCAATTTCAAAACTGTCCCAGAGGGCCTAAGTGACTTGCCCACAGTTAAAGAAGTTGGCTAGTTGGATTGTGAAACTAGGCCTGACTCCAGAGTCAGTGCTTTTTTTTTTTCTTTATCCCATTGCTTTTGTTATCTTTGTCTCTTCTGCTCCAAGAAGTGGTCACTTATGAAGGCCATGAGAGACCCAACTACTTTAGTAAGGAATAGATTTCTTCCTGAAAGGGTAAGGGTGTGTGTGTGTGTGTGTGTGTGTTTGTGTGTGAGAGAAATACAGCCTCCTTTCCTTTACTGCTCACTCCAAGTGGGACAGAAGGTGGGGCCCAGGCACACGCTCACAATCCATGAGTTATTTTTATTTGTTGCAGGTGGCCTTTCATATACAACCCTACAAGGGTCGGGATGACCGGACGCTTCATGACAACGTCAAGTACATCATTGATACGTAAGGCTTTGGATGTGCTGAGCCCAACCTGGGGATTTCTTTGGGTCTGAGCTAAAGAATCCCACCCACCACACTTATGCTGGGGTGGGTGGGAGCATCCTGGCAGGAGAATTTGGCATAGGAAATGTTTCAGCCTCAAAGGGATGAGACCAGAGCAGTGGGCTGGGTGACATGCTTAGTTGACTACTCAGAGTTTACTTGAATAACCCAACAATCACTGGACCTCACACTGTTTTGTGTCTTGGATTCTTTAGACAGTCTTGTAATGACTACAGATCCCTTTTCAGAGTCAGGATTTTAAATACATAAAAAGATATAAATCACTTTACATAAATGCTTTAAGTGCACACAAAGGAAATTAATTATACTGAAATAATTGTTTTAAAACATGTTTTTAAGGATATAGATGCCAGGTGGAAAACTTGTGTTCTAGAACTCTCCTAGCCATGATGTCCCATCTAGGTGCTAGAGTCCAGCAGGTGTTTCTATGTCAGGCTCCCAAACTGGGGACACGTGCTCCTAACGGGACTTTCTGTGTTGCTTCCCATCCTTCAGGTATGGATCCCATGGAGCATTTTATCGCTACAAAAACAGCATGGGCAGGAGCCTGCCATTGTTCTACATCTATGACTCATACCTTACCCCTCCTGAGGCGTGGGCCCACCTGCTCACCCCCTCGGGATCCCACTCAATCAGAAACACTCCCTATGACGGCGTGTTCATTGCCCTGCTGGTAGAAGAGGCCCACAAGAGGGACATCTTGTCCGCTGGCTTTGATGGCATGTACACTTACTTTGCCTCCAATGGATTCTCCTTTGGCTCTTCCCATCAGAACTGGAAAGCAGTCAAGACTTTCTGCGACGCCAACAATCTGATGTTCATTCCAAGCGTGGGGCCTGGCTACATTGACACTAGCATCAGGCCCTGGAATAACCACAACACCCGGAACCGGGTCAACGGCAAATACTACGAGACGGCGCTGCAGGCCGCCCTCACAGTGAGGCCGGAGATCGTCTCCATCACCTCCTTTAACGAGTGGCACGAAGGGACCCAGATCGAGAAGGCCATCCCCAAGAAGACCCTCACTCGCCTCTACCTGGACTACCTGCCTCACCAGCCTAACTTGTACCTGCAGCTGACTCGGCGCTGGGCTGAGCATTTCATCAAAGAAAAGGAACAGTGGTTGATGTGACTGAACCTGCAGCCTCAAGGAAGGAGAGCTGAGGAGTGACCAGTCCCAGATATACAGAAAGGAGCTGGACTGCGGCACAACTGGATGAGGTCGCAGCAACCTTCATCTCTAAGCTAGGAGTGCTGGTGCTCCTGGCGTGGCCCTTTGGGAGTAGGCCAGATGGGGAGAATGAAAGAAGGGGTAGTGTGGTAGTTTGTCGGCAGCAAACATCAATCCACTCAGTGGCAGTTAACAGTGGAGGGAGGACAGTCTTAAGCCATTGAGCCAGCATTAGAACATTCAGCAAAGTTGCAAAATGCTTTCTAGACTTGAACTTTGCTACAGTAGGTCAGCATAAAATAGGGAAGTATTTGTGGTATTTCACAAACAGCTGCTCCACTTCCAAAACAGTGAGAGCAGGGTTGGGGCTCAGCATGTGTTTAATCCCTTTCTCAAGCCCCACCTCAAGCCTTGCTCCACTCTCCCTGAGGATAGAAATGGAAATCATAGTTTGCCTCCAAGAAGCTTTTCCTTACATATTTTTTAAAAGGAAAATTCCAGAGAAAATGACTGATGGCCAGAAATCAGTGTGAGAAGGAATCTGAGCGGTCAGCTGGCTCTACTCAACAAGGCCTTCCTTATATGTAGTGACAAAGCTGGGGCTTTCCTTTCCTGAAGTTTACTGAACCCAGAAGTGGATTATACATGAGTTATGTGTTTTTCTTCCTGTGCCCTGAATTATGAGTCTAAATGGCTCAAAACTCTTCCTTTTCAGCAACAAAACAAAACCCATTATTCGGGGTGGGGGGATTCACCTAGCTTGCAGAGTACTAAGTTGATGGGATAATAGTGAGACAGTATCAATAGTTCTTTTGGGTGCCTCCACCTCACAAATCCCTGTTTGCAAAAATTTCAGTAATGAAGCCCACCCAGTAGAGCCACTTTTCAGTGCTACCGTGATTTGTATTAAATAAATGTCAAGTGCTCTCTTTCCTAGTCATTAGTGGTCCTTACACATAAAGTTTAAGGTCTCTCATTGATCTATCTAGTTCAAGTTCACTTTGTGGGAAAAAATGTCCAGGAAGGAGAATCCACAAATCTAAGGTAAGATGGAACTAGTGCTGGCAAAGCCAAAATTAAGACCCAGGTCTTTCTACTTTCACCTGCTTAGCTGCTGGTGGCACATGAGAGCACTAGTCTGGAATCAGAAAAGCTTATGAAAGAAGCCATGGACACGTCACTGTGACTCTCCAAACAAGTTACTCCCACGTGCCTATTTCTTCAACTGAAAAATACAGTTAACAGCACCCATCTCAAAGAGTAGTTATGTGGAACAAATAAGATACTTGCAAAAACCACTCAGCACAGTTCCTGGCACACAGCAGGCGCTATATAAATGCTTATTTCTTTCCCCTTATTTCCTCCTCTACAAAACTTTTTACTACAATAATATCTCATTCTGAATTTGTGATATATCTGGAGACAGATTGGGCTGAAGCATTTAAATTGGTAATGTTTCAAAACATTTGCTTTGTAGTACTACTCACTCTGTACCCTGCCAGCAACCAGAGGAGTTGGAGTTGGGGAAGTAGACTACTTAATGTAAGTTAGAAGTAAATTTCAACACTATCTAGGAGGATCTTCATTAAAGGAGGGTGCCAAGAGGCCTACTTGGCAAGCCTTGGTTCAGACTTAGTGAGAGGCAATTGTAATTGTGTAATTCTTTTAAGATATGCAAATATTTTACATTCATAACCTTATTTGAATCTCACAATTCTGAAGGAAATACTTTATTTAGATATCCATCTTACTCAAGAGAACATTGAGGTTCACTAACTGGGGAAATTACTTGTCCATGGTCACAAAAGGATCAAGGGCCAGAGGAAGGAAAGCCAGGAATCCTCCCATTATGTCCATCAGTCTTCTTACTGAACTCTATGATAGCTCAATATGGCTATGGAATCATGCTCAAGGAGACATGAAGGTGCTGGAGTCAAAATAATCTATTCCCCTGCAACAATTCATGTGGCAATCCTTTCTCAATTTTGCTCTCAACATTTCCAGTGGCAATTGTTTTTTCAGCCTCCAACACTTTCCAGACAGGCCTCCTCCTTCACCGAGAAAAATCAAAGTCATCTCTCACAAGCTCCCCCTCTTGCTCTTTCACACCTGGATTTTGTCCTTTTGTCCTTTTCCCTAGACTCTAGAAAAGTGGTTCTTCTCTTCTCAATCCTAATCCTTCTTGCATCTTCTCCAGGAGCTTGCATTCCCTCCCTCTTGCTCTCATCAACCTCTCCTTACCCATAACTCCTTCCTTTAACACCTAAAGCATTCCAAGACTTGCCTTTCATTCTTTTTTTTTTTTTTTTGGATTGAGGCAGTTGGGATTAAGTGATTTGCCCAGGGGTACATAGCTAGGAAGTGTTAAGTGTCTGAGGCCATATTTGAACTCAGGTCCTCCAGACTTTAGGGCTGGTGCTCTACCCAGTATGCTACTAACTGCTCCTTCCCTTTTATTCTTAAAAATTTTCTCATGACCTGTCATCCTCAGCAAGCAAAATGTCAAATCTATTTAGTCCTAATCTCTTCTGAATTATATAGATTATCAATTTCCCGTTGGATACTTTTAGGTCCCATTTATATCTTGAATGCAACATGATCAATATAAAATTAATTCCATCCCACAATCATTCCTCCTGTAAGCATCCTAATTGTGGTCATCTACAGAGTTTCAAGTTAATCAACAAATATTAAGAACTTTTGTGCCAAATAATGTGGATATAAAAGGAGAAAAAAGTCCCCTTTTCCTAAGGAACTCGCAGTCTAATGAAGGAGCCTTATAATCAGACTATTACTAGTCCCCCAATCTTCATCTCCATCTGTCCTCTTCACAGTTCCCAAATTGATATTCCTAAAACAGATATGACCATTACTTCCCCTGCTTAAAAATCTTTCATAACTCTCTATTGTCCAAATGTTCAAAACTAGACTCTTCAAATTGGCCTTTAAAATCCAATATGACCTTATATCATTCTCCTTTACTTCTGTTCCACTCACATTGGCATCTGTCCCAGTGCACAACAGTCTGTGTCCCACCTGTGTCTTTGCACTGGCCTTTCCCCATATTTGTAATAAACTCTATTCCTACCTTCAACCTCTTAAAAGTGCTCCTTTCTTCCATTAAGACTTGTTCAATGCTAATGGCATCTCCTGCTCTAGGCCCTTCACAACCCCCATCTCCATATTAGTGTTCATTCTCTCTTAAAATCACTTTAAAGACTTGTACTTTTTGTTTCTCTCCATACACACTGCAAACATCCCAACAGAAATTCCTCAAGGGAAGAGATAAATTTTCTTTTTTTTTTGTTTTCCCAGAATCTCTGGTACCTACCAGTGTCTATCACAAAGTAAGTGCTTCATGGATACATGGTGGCTGAATGTAATGGGTAAGCTATGCCTCAAAAGCCAAAGAGACACATACTATTCAAAGCCTTTTCAGACTGACACTCCCAGATTGCTCTCCCTGATGAAAATTACTTCAAGAGTCCAAAAGAACAATTACACTATGACTTCAGTGGAAGATGACAATAACTGTTTTGATTTTTTAAAAAGTCTAAATTTCATATTGGTCTCAGGCTTGGCTTCTAATTATTAGTCAAACAAGTAAGGTTTTACTTTACCATCCTTTCTCACGACAGGATTCCTTGGCATTTATAGTACCAACAATTCATACAGATAAGACAAAGGCGGGGCAGGAAAGATAATAAGCATTTACACTGGACCTATTATGAGCCAGGTACTACACTAAGCACTTTATAAATATTATCTCATTTGGAAAAAGACACTGTCCCAAGAAGTAATAGAGCAATACTAAGCCTTTTGAGATTTTATTTTAAGTTCCAACCCCAGCAGTAAATAAATCCCAAGTGACTTTGGTCACTTGGTGTTAATATTAACATTCTCAAGCCCCTTACCCATGCTACCAACCAAGGGCCCAGATGGAAGAGCTCTCCAGAACTCAAACCTTTGAAGGAAAGAGAAGCAAATGCTAAGACCACTTTCCCAAAAGTAAACCACTTATTCCAATGTCAGAACAAGACTGTTCTCAAGAACTTATAAAACAAACACTGATTGTAATTGTGTCTCTTTTTCCATCAATTCAATGGAAACAATCAGTCCATATAACTTCAGACAAGCAGAGTCTAAGATTTCCTTGGGAGCTCCAAGACTCAAAGAGGCTAAATCTTTAGAAGTGGCCCCGATGACCTCATTAAACAAGGTCACACCAGTTGACAGACACACAGTGCCTAGTTTTAGTCCTTGTAATTTCCTCCTCTCTTTTCATGAGCAGGACTCTTCTGAAGGAACCAAGCCGTACTTCTTCTGGAGAATGGCTGCAGTCTGTGTAAGTGCACTAGAGGAAACAACAAAGGACAAAGTCTGTTTTACACCTGCAGACTCTTATACAACCCCAAATGCCTAAGCCATAAGTTTCACACTATCCTGAGAGAACAAACATACCAGCCTGGTCGAATAATTCTGTACTTTCCAGGCACTGATAAGTCTACCACAGTGGAGCCAAGTCGACATTCAGGACTTTTCACATCTCCAATTGGTCCTCCGTCGATGACTAAGGACAAATGAGGCCAGAGATCCTGGAACTCCTAAAGACAGCACAAATGCAGTCAGGGCGAATACTCCCAATGTTCTCTACAATAACATGGAGAAAACCAAAGTTTCTAACTCCAAAAGGGCAAACACTTAAATGATTTGTTTACTACAACTCTGTGCTAAACAGGGAGATTTCTAGCTGTGTAGGCCATATCCTGAAGCGGTTGTGCACTGATATTTACTCCCATATAATAATATTTTGCTAAAATGGTTCATGACTTCCATAACAGCAATCCAAATTAATATAGAACCAGAATCATTCCAGGGAATCCTGTTCTCCTCTTTTCCCATTTTGAAAGGGAGAAAAGGAGAACAGAGAAGAGGAAAGTGAAGGGAGAAAGCTTAGTCCCTAATAAATACAAATACCACAAAAGGTATTAGACTGATATTACAAGAAAAATGAAAATCACAACATAATGTAAGTAACTATTTAGCCTAAATTAATTTACAGATTCAGTCATTAAACTAAACTAAAATGCTAAGGAGGGGCATAAAACATCCCAGCCCTAGTTAGTCTGTGGGCTTAGATTTGTGGGCATCTAAGAGTTTGGATATCAAGAGAGATGTTACAGCCCGATGACTTAAGGACCAGATAAAAAATAAGGAGTTCCTTCTAGAAATGAAATGCTACTGTATCCTTGTTGCTTATTTTTGCTGTATTAGAACAAAGAAAATCTCTTATCAAATGCTTTTAAAAAAACCACTAAGGAATTATTTTCTAGAACTAAAGAAAATTTTTAAGAAAGAACAAAGGGTCTAGAACCTCAAGGGAAATAATGGGGGTAAAGTAAGAATGAAGGGGACACAAGATGACCAACTCCTCAAACCTATAGATGAAAGAGGAGCAAGTGTTTATACTATTTTTCCCAAAAGCATACTAGAACAAAGTGGCCAAAACAAGGCCACCTTCAGGAACTTCTAAACAAACACTGAATTTAATCATGTCTCTTCCATAAAACTAGTGGAAAAATCATTCTCACAACACAGGTAAGCACAGTCTGAGGTACCCTTGCAACATTACCAGTACTATAAAGGAGGACTTTTGAAAACTGTTTGGTACTAGGATCCTCTTATTGGGGAATAGCTAAATAAATTCTGAATGTGAATGGAAAGTATATTACTGTATTATAAGAAACAAATATGAGCAACAGAAAAAAATATGAGAAGACTTGTAGGAATGAAGCACAGGAAAGAAGTACAAAAAGGATGCATAAATTATAAAAAGTGTCACTCTATTTGGTTTTCAGGCTAGAACCTCTTTTAATGTTTTTCACATAATTTATTCCCGGGGGAGAGGGGGAATCATCCACGGATGCATTAATCTGGTTCTATTCCTGAGGAAAGATGAGACAAGACATGGCTTCTTTTCCACTCAATATGGAATACACAAAAGTTTCAAAGTGGAAAGAAAGTTGAAGTTGGAGTTACAGGACCTGAATTCAAACCTCAGGTTTATCACACAGTATCTATGTGACACTTAAACTCCCTAGATGTTTTCTCGTCTATAAAATTGGAGGACTG
Source organism: Antechinus flavipes (assembly GCF_016432865.1). Lineage (NCBI taxonomy): Eukaryota > Metazoa > Chordata > Mammalia > Dasyuromorphia > Dasyuridae > Antechinus > Antechinus flavipes. Next base: position 563,903,170 of record NC_067400.1, read on the forward strand.
AACTAGATATCTTCTAAATCCCTTCCACTTGTAGACCTATGATTCTAATCCATAAAGAGAAACAGTGACATTTCCTGTGATCAGGGGATCACAGCCAGGGGAAGATGACCTAATTATCTCAGTCCAGAGTTCTCTCATGACTGATAATCTGTAGCCTATGGTAAAATCAATGATAGTTCAAGGGGTAGAGGTGAGAGAAGGAGAGAGCATACAGTGACAACTTACCTTAACATTCAATGAACTTGGCTGTGAGCTAATGTTGGCACTGGTGAGGGCAAGGGGTCCAGAGAACTTCTGAACCAAATCTCTCATGAAGGCGTGATCAGGTATCCGAATACCTACAAGCTATTTGGCAAAAAGAAACACTTCAGTCAAGAAGCCCAAGCCTGGCAAAAACTCAAGAACATATTGAAAACAAATGTCACTGAGTCATTAAGAAAATTGAGCGAGAGAAGGAACATGAGGCAACAGAGAGCAGTGGAAAGAGCACAAGCCAGGCATCACTGTGCTCTAGTTTGTGCTCTGCTATAAATTCACTGTAAGCCATGTAACCTGTGGTTCTCTGTTTCATTATCTGTAAAATGGGTAAGTATAGAACTGGTTTAGATAAAGTAACTCGAGTCTTTTCACAGATTGTACTTTTCATCATATGACTCACTGGGGTGAAAGGATTCAGGTCCTTGTTGAGTTCTCCTGAACGTTCCATTACCAGGGTTACAGGACCAGGCAACAGGTCCTCCAAGAGCTCTCGAGGAACTTTTACCTGGCAATACCTGAGTAAGAAAAAAAGCTAAGTTCAGCAGTCATTGCAAGTCTGCCCATGATTACCACCACACATCCTTAAAACACATAAAGGCTGACAGTGGCCACTCAAATCCAGCCTCTCTTCCTAGACATCTGTTTTTGGCCCCTAAACTTTGGCATCTGGGCTGTTTCTAGCCCTTAGTCTGTCACTCCAAGTCCTTTGTAGCCTGGTATCACTCATGGCCTACCTTCTTTTTTTCAGCTCTGTATCTTTATTCATGCCACTGCTTATGTGTGAATATTCCCTCTACTGTTGAAAACATGTCTATCCTTCAAAGTACAGCTAAAATCTTTATTTCCTTCATAAAAACTTTTTTTCTGGGGGCCAAATGTGAGTTAATGTTAAGAAATCATTGTGTAGAAGAGTCCTATTTTCCTCATCACTCCAGAAACAATGGTTGACCAATTGCTATCAAGAGGCAGAGAGGCACAGGAGGCCTGGGAATGGCAGCAATTCCCTTAGACACCAGTTCTACTTTTATTTTTCTCCTGTGGAGTAGGTGCCAATTATCCCTGCCAACCAAGGACTACTCGGGGCTAGCAAAACAGGTAAGGCAGCATGTCCTAAAGACAGGAAGCAGCAAGTTCCAGCCAAGTCAAACCAGCAACACCCTGATCACCATTTCTTCAGATGGAGATAGTCCAGGACCCTGAAACAAACCAAAAGCCTTGGGATTTACTATGCTCAGTCCACTTCCTATAACCATCATTGTGGGAAACAATACCTATGGTGATATAGCTCCTGTAGATATTAGTGACCTAGAAAGTCCTTGCTACCAAAATCCTTGGCTAATAGTTCTGTATCAAGAACCGATGACTTTATCAGTAGAAACTGAGAAGAGACATTACTATCTGCCTTGCTACTGTACCCTAAGAACAGTGGGACTTTTTCATGGGACTTGAATCTGAATTTTCCATGTATGTGCATTCCTCCAATAGATTGTAAGCTCAATGAGAACAGGGGTTGTTTTACTTTTCTATCTGTATGTCTAATACTTAAGCACTATGCTTTGTACATAGTAAGCACTTAATGTTTTAATCATTCATTCATAAAACTCTCCATTTCAAATACATAAAATGTCTTTGCAAAAAGGAAATGACAGGGATGTCTGATGCCTAGCCTTGTGAAGGTAGAGGGATAGTGTTTCCAAAGCCAGCCCCAGAAGGCAGGTCCATCAGGGTTCAAGCCCAGGCTCTGATACAGGATGTCTGTGATACTGGATATTTGGCTTCATAGGTTCAAGGCCACTCTAAGACCCTAAGTTCAAAGAAGGTGTCAACCTGGCATGGTAAAAATTTCCTCGTCAGAAGGGCCCTCTACTAGTGAAGTCACAAGTCTAATCCTTATGCCTAAATCAATAAAGCTAACAAGGAAAGCACTTAACCTGGAAAAAACAAATCTTTGCAGTTACCTAGTCTTCCACAATACCTTTTTCTAAAATTGAACATTCTCCTCTTTGAACTTCTGGCACATTACCCATTTTTGAGGTGTCAAAATTGTAAGTCTTTTGAGGAGAGAAACTGTTTATTTCATTGTTCAACATACAATACAACAGGGATATAAATATGAAGGTTTGACAAAACGAAAAGAATTCTCCCACTCCCAAAGCAGATGCAAAAGATCTGACTAGTGCTTTGCAGCTGGCAGCCTTATGTTCACAGGGTAATCACGCTAACAATAAGCTACTATGTATATATATATAAAACCTTTAAGGTTTGCAAAGTGCTTTACAAATATGACTCCATGTCATTACAGCTGAAGAAATTGAATAAATTAAAAGGCTTGTCTGGAGTCACACAGTCTGTGACTGACGGCCCTCGGGGCGGCCACACGAGCTCTGGGGCAGCCTTGGTTTTAGAGTTTTTCTCTGGGGTCCTGCGGGTTCGGGAGGTGCGGGCGTGGGAGGAGTTCCAGGCTCACCTGTAGATGTCGGCCACGCGGCCCAGGCACACGGCCAATGGCTTGGTCTGGCAGCGGCCCTTGAGGCTGTACACCGCTCCGAGGGCCGCCGAGCAGCAGGCAGAGCAGGCCACGCCGTACAGCGTGTCCGTGGGGACCGCGACCAGCCCCCCTGCGCGGAGCATGCTCACGGCGGCCGACAGCGCTTCCGACCAGCCTGGAAAAGCAAGCACAGAGGGCGTGGGGATAGGTGGGTAAAGGGCCAACTGTCGCCAGAGCTGCCCCGCCCCCCCCCCCCAAGGGTGACGGCGCATGCGCCTCCCGGTGGACCAGCGCCAAAGCTGATACCAGCCCACCTCAGCTCCGGAAGCGGTTGCGCCCCTCCAGCGACATAAATTCCCCTCGAGGAAAAGCAGTCCATATTCCCTGACATCCCAGCTTAAGCAACACATGCGCCCCAAAGCGGCCTGGGGCTCTGAGAACATTTCCCCAGTCTCCCTCACCCCTTCCTCCCAGCACGGCAGCGCAAGCACCCCCCAGCGGCCTAACGCTCACTAGCGGCGTACTTCTCGCCACAGCCCCGCCTCCCTCCTCTTTCACCTTCCAGGTCTCTCCCAGAGCCCGGGGTCCGACCGACAGGATGGTCGGCGACACCCCGAGGCAGCTGCAGGAGCCGGGTTCCGGGTCCGGAAGGCAGGAGACAACCGACTCTGGGGGCCAGAGACCCCTCTCTCAACCCCATGGTTGCGGCCTCCACGGCTCCCAGCACCGCAGGCGGAGGCGTCCGAACCGGGCCCATCGGCAAAAAAGCACTTCCGTGCGGAAGTGACGTAACGTCCCAGATCCTGCCTGCGCCGCCTTAAAGGGACAGACGACAGGGCTGGAATCTTGGAATCTGAGAGCCGCAGGGGCGGAGCGGGGCGGGGCTGTCCAGGTCAAAGCCAATCGGATCTCTTGGGAGTCGGGTTTTAGAGGGCTCTGAAGCTTGGGCGGGTCGCTAGACTTCGAAGGAGGGACGAGCATCTGTTAAACACCTTGCCAATATTATCTCATTTCCTCCTCACAACAACCCACCAGTAATTATCCCCATTAATAGTTGAGGAAACAGAGGCAGACAGGTGAGGTGACTTGCCCGGGGACATCCAGAGCGCTTACTCCAGATTCTATACGCATTTCTTCGAAAGGCCTGAGCCAGGTGGTACCGGGGTAGGGCTAAGGAGCACTTGCCTAAGAAGAACCCAACCAGATTCTCCTCTACCTGCCCTAAGGTGTCAGGCTGTAGTGACCGAACGACGCCTTGATATTCTCGCGGTCATCCTTCTCTCCCACGCGCCCCTGCAGAAATGGTTGTAGCACGGCAGCTCGGTGTCTCGGGGCTAAGTGACCCCGGAGTTGTCCGAACTCCTGCCACACCACTCCAGACCACGCCGTAGAAACCTCTTCTGCTGGAAGTATCCTCGAATGGGGGGTGGGGGAGGGAGGTTCCTCTCAGAAGGGAGTCAACCCACCCTTATCGTCTTTTCTCACCCAGCGGTGTGCAGGGCTCTCCTTCCCCCAATTCACCCCCGGAGAGCAGGAACAGAGTATTCTCATCGCTTCTGAACCGGGGACGCTTAATAAATGTGTGTGGAATTAGAACGGCTGTGCAGGTTTTCTGGGGCAATTGTAAACCAGTGGTTTCCAAACTTTTTTGATTGAGTAACCTATTAATTAAAAAACAAAACTTCAAGCGCATGATGGTGCAGTGCATAGAGCACAGGGCCTGGAGTCAGGAAGATCTCAATATAAATCTTGCCTCAGTCAATTAGGGCCTGTTACCTAAACTCCATTTGCCTATTTCCTCAAATTGTTAAATGGGGCTAACAGCAGGATCGTTGGGACGTTCGACAGATATCTGTAGAGCACCTGGCACATAATTGGCACTATAGAAATGCTAAGGCCCTTCCTAGTATCTGTACATTGTCACAAATTATATATATATATATATGTGCTTTTCTGGATGTGGCCAATACGGGTGTTTGTTTTGTTTTTGCTCGACTATTTGGGAAAGGGGGGAAAATATTTCATAAATTGGACATTTAATTTTAAGACTGGATAAGATTGAAAAATTGTATTGCTATGTTCTTGTGTTAAGTACTTTTAAAAACTTACACAAAATATATATTTTAAAAGGATGAGATGAAGCCGGAATGCTTCAGCACTAGAGCTCCTAGTCAGACCTGAATTTTACAGTAAGTACTTTTTGGTGGCAGCAGTATGGAGGATGGATTCTTGAAGCATCGAATCCACGTCAGAAACAACAAGGGCATGAATGAGGATGGAAACTGAGCCAAGAGCATGGGTGTGAGGTGTTGCAGAGGGAGAATTGGATGAGTGGAATGAGAAAACTCAAAAGGTGACTTCTGAAAAGATCCATGATGTCCTCAACAGAATACACAAGTTTGAAAGATGGGTGATTAGAAAAGATAATGAAATGATTATAGATAACCTGGGGTTGAGTAAGGGGAGAGAATCCTAGCCAAAATAATCTCACTTAAGAGCTGCCATATTTCCCAGAACAAAGACTATTAGTTTTAAAACCTAGGTTTTAACTCTTTCATCTCCAGTATTCCCTCCTCAGCCATATTCTCCCCATCATCCACTTTCCATATCTGGAATCCAGGTAGGGATATGGAAATTACAAAAAGGCAGAGGCTGCCCCTCTAGAAGTCTTACCAGAAGGGGGTGGGAGTGGAAGTGGGGGTGGGGGTAGTAGTGAAAATGTTTTCAGGGGCACTTTTGCAACTTCTACCATAGGTGCCTAGGGATATAACTGATCTGAAGATCCAAAATATGGTTCTGGACTACTGAGAGAATGGTAATAGTGAAGGGTTGGAGGGCAGGTGTGGTTGGAGACAAATCTCACAATCAGAGGAACTGGTTTCAACCTATGTACCCACTCTTCCCCAACTAATGTTCTTACAGACTTGGAATGAGAGAGAGTTTCTACTTATTCCCACCGTCCAATGAGGTAATCACTTGGGAACAAACCACTGTCTTTAACTATCCCATTCTATTGTGTTCACCACCAGTCCCACCCCCCCTCATCATCAGTAGCTGGAGCTGTTCCCATTCCCAGGCCACTGAATTCTCCCTTCTGTGTTGGAGGTACAAGCCCCTAGTCTAAGAGGTGGGGGACACTTACTATTCAGTCTCCAATCTGAAACAGCTTGGTTGTTAAGTGCTCCTGATGTCTCCCAGACAAAGGCAAGTTTTACTTCGCAGATACCTTTAAACTTTCAACAGTGTGACTGAGGTAGGATATGGAAGACAATATCACTTAAGTGAAAAAATGCCACTGACACTATCAAATTTAAATAAGCATTTAATTAGGATTTCATTAGTATTTAATATTGCTTTTTTTTTTCAGTTCCAAAAAGTTAAATTTCCACTTCTTAGCAGATTTGTAAAGTACAATATTAACTTTATACAAAATGAGCAATTAAGCAAACACCATTATTTCACATTCTTCAAAAATACAAATTCATATGTACTCGTTTTTTGGGTTTGGAGGGTTCTTCCTTTGGAAGTACTGAACCTGTAACTAACATTTTCACATTGCTCAGTGGAAGTCAGTTGTTCCCATGTTTCATATTTAAATAAATTCCTTTGATATAGACATTTACATAATCCTAATAAAACTGATATCCAGGATTTTAAAAACCATGATGGAAAGCTTGGGCCTATGATAAGTGTGTCAGAAGTGAAAACAATAGAGTGTCAGCGCCTGGTTAGATGATGTAGGCTTGATCACAGCAGGCCTCCTCCTGACTTCCTCCCAAACAGAGCTAGGAGTCCTCACCCCCCACCTCCAAGAACCTGCTACTCTTTCCAGGATACTACAACACTGGATGTGAGTGGTTGAGTCAGGCAGAAAGAGCTGCAGGCACAAGGACAGAAAAGGAAAGAGGTCAAGAGAAGGTGGTGACTTTGGACCACAGTTGGGGATAACAAGGATATTGAGAAAACAAAAAACATCCACATCATCCCACCTCCTGCCCCCAAGCCCAGTCTGATTCTGCCAAAAAATGTCCCATGAAAAAGTTCCTTGTAACAACAGCATAAGCTGCGTTGAGTTTAAAGGACTAGAAGTAGAATACGTCCAGCAGACTGCTGGGGAATACAACAGATCAGGCTTAGAAATCTGGAGACAAGAACAAGAGCTTAGACTTCATACATTCTGACATCAATATCCAGTTTAATTTGCATTTTCAGTGCAGACAGAATCCAACTGTAGAACAGGAGATACAGTGAGATAAAATACTAAAAATTAGGATTAGCCCAGCCCACAATCATCACCTTAAAAACTATGGATCACACTGGGAAAAATTTCCCTTCAAATATGTCAAAGGGAACATTCCAAAAGAAGACTTAACCAATCAGAAATATAGGTATCATTCCTCTTGCTCTCTCTCCCTCCCTTCCTCAAATCAAGGAAGGGTTAGCTCCTTAGCTTACTCATAGCAGAAGTCACTTGGATATTTGCTTTACAGGGAACAGTCCATTTTGTTTGGAATTTTACTTTAAAACTTTTCATTTGAGTGACTTTTCAATAAGATGAAATCGAGGGATTAAGGGCTATTCTCTATCTTGGACAAATCACCTTATAGGCCTGAGGTTAATACTACAGCTCAGTTTACTGGAGCCAATGAATGCTGAGGGAGTTTCTTTTTGTGGACTAAGAGGAGGGAAGAGGATAACTATACTTCCTAGAGCTGGGAATGGTTCCTTCTTCCTCAATACAAATATTTGTGATTGGAAGTCCAGTAAGACATTTAACAGTGCTGCTGCAGTTACAAAAACTCATTAATTCCCTGACTCGATAGGAGTCTTTATAACAAGACAATGGCCCTGACTGCCAGTATAAAAGTCTAGAAGGTGCAAAGTTTCTGCCCCAAGACCAACTTGTCCCTTCCCTTTAGGCTTTTCTCACTGCCCTTCCAGGGCAGGAGAAAGACAATGAACTGCAGCTGAAAAGAGGATGTGTCTGTGTAAGGGGATGATCTCCAAACAGGCCAAGGGAAAAGTGATGAGCAGCAGCTCTTCAGAGGAGAGCCCCTCTCCCCCCTTTCAGCCCAGGGAACAGGGAGAGGGTTTGCATAGATTTTGTAGTTAGTTGCTAGGAATGCATAATAGTGTTTCCTTACAGACAGGGCACCATGAATTGTGGAACTGAACAACACCGAGCTTGGGCCAGGCCAAGGCAAGGTCTGCATGGGGTAACATCCACCAAACAACAAGTATTGCACCAAGGTAAGTGCTTTTCTCTTCACGCCTCCATTTTCTCAGAGAAAAAAAAAAATAAAACTTTGTGGAAAATATATATACAAAAGAAATTGCAGCAATCGGGTTAAGGATAACATAACCTAAAGTGCTTTTTAATTTTTATTATTTCTTTACTATACCAGTATGAGGTTCTGCAAACTCATCTCTCTGGAAACATTCAGCATTGTACCAAGTCTCTCCAATGAAACCTTAGCCTCCGTTATTCCAAACCAGTCTGTAGGTCCTCACTCTGACCCTCCAAGCCATAGGCACACCTAGAGGTTCCTATGCTGGAGTCCTCTGACCCCTTGAGGATTCTACACTTCCTATTTCCTTTCTTATAGTACCATGAACTCCTTCTGGAAAAGGCAGAACTGAATAAATACCCCCAACCCTAGTGACCAAACCAGTGGTTTCCCAGGAGGTAAGTGGCTGTGAAGCTATACAGGGAGGAGCCAGGAAGCCTCTCCTCATCATATCCCCTCCCCCTCTTTTGCTTATTCCAGAAGGAGACTCTTCATGGATGGGCACAAGCACACAAGCTTGCACACATATGCGCGCGCTCACACACACACACACACACACACACACACACCCAGACACACACCCTCTGAGAACCAGCTGTCCTCTGGACTGGAATTTGGAGCACAGTCCAACTTGAGAACACAGTTTAAGGCAGCTTGGTGGTGCCCGCCAAGGCCAACTTTCCTTGCCAACCATCTCAGCCCATCAACTCTAATTTGTGGCATTAAACAATTACCAAAGAAGCAGTGAGATAAGGCATGCCTAAATTACCCTTGCAGGCCAGAAGACCCACAGTACCTCTGCAGTCTCCATAGGGACCCCAGTCTCACCAATTTAAGAAACCAAACCCCCAACAAAGGCTCTTTCTGGTCCCAATCCAACTCTGAGCTTGCTACCCTACCCTTGTTAGGAGCCTTGGAGAGGATGCCCAGCCCAGAGTTCATGTAGACAAGGAAGTAAGTTTCTTTTACATCCACAGGAAGCTGAAGAGACTGGAACGGAAGACCACCCTCCCAGAGGAATGGCCCTGCCTCATGATTCTGCTCATCCTCACTACCATTTTAAGGGAATTCCTGATTTATCAAAAGCTGAATGGATCTCAGAGCTCTGATCGCTGTAATCTGGACAATCTCTTGTTGTTTAATGATCATGAGGTTTCCATACATACTTGCTAGACCAAAACTTAAGGTGTCACCAAGAGACAAAATCCTTAATTTGTTCAACTAGAAAGGTCTGTTCATTGGAACCACAGCATGTGGCTTTTTTTACCCTCTTCCTCTGCTCAGATGGTCCCGTCTGACAGTTACAGGAGCTGGCATCTAGAAACCATCGATAGAATCATGCTGTGACTATCAAAAGAGGCAGTTCCAAATATGCCTCAACCTTCCTGGGTCCAAGCCTGAAACCTCAATGAGCCAGAGTCTTATTGGAAAAGGAGCTAGGTCTGTTCAGATGCAGAGGAGATGGGAAGGTGAGCCCAGTACATTGCAGCTCCTCCCCCACCCTTCTGGACCTGAACAGGATGTTTCCAATTGTAAAAGGAGTTTGTGTGTTTGTGTGTGTAGAGTGAGAGGATCTTTGAGCTGTCAATAAAACACCATGGACAGTTGCAAAGATAGCATAGGTTCAGCTCCTTCAAGGAAGCCTCTCTACTACAATCAAGTTATTGATCCTTCTATACACAAAATATTACTGAATGTACCACACTGCAATAAAAGGCAGCCCCTCTCTTCTAGAAGATAAGACTTCTTCTACCCCTTTCAACAACTTTTGAGCAGCCTTAGCTTCCTTGCTCAAGAAAGGCAAATAATTCCCACTGATTAAACCTATCTTGCTCCTCAGAACAGTAACAACCTTTTCTGGGGTGGAGTAGATAGGGGAAAGGGCAGGGAATCTCCCGAACATCCTGATAAAGATGCCTGAAGCTCAGAGATAAAACTGACAATCTCAGGCATCTGCATGACTGTCCCTGAATGCTGGCTTGGGAAATGAAAGAGGCAAATATGTTTTTGTGGTCATTGATGGCTAGGGATCAATGAGGAATTCGAGCCCTTGGAAGAAGGAAGAAGATAAAACTCTTAGCTATCCTTGGCTTAAATATGTGGGGTCTGCATCTGGCTCATGGGACATCCTATTCCCTTCAAATAGGAAACAGGAAGGAAAAGGACTACAGAGGAGGCAGAAGGTCCAGCCTGTTTCCTGGGTGGAACTACATTTCTGAATTCTATGGGCAAAGATGTTACTGCTCTTATGACTAAGTCATTAGAGCCCTTTGACATAAAACAACAAAAACTATAAGATACTGTTCTTAAATGAAATGACTTGGAGCCTTAGCCAGAGAGAAGTGAATAAAATTCTATAAAGATCAAATTTTTTTTTTCTTTTTTCTTTTTTTATATAATGCAACATAACAAAACATTCCAAATTGGGACGGGGGCGGGGGGAGAAACACCTTATTGCAACACTTCAGGCTTTTTGGTGGAAGGGGGATTTTTTTTTTTTTTTTTTTTTTTTTTTTTGCTTTACTTTACCCTGAGTAGGTTAGAAGATCATAGTTTTCATATCAAATTACTAAGCTATGTTGCACATGTCAACAGAGAAATTATACTCGCTTGCATTAGTAAGGACACAGGGCAAAACCAGACAGGAAGCAGCTGATTTGCTGAACTAGGATCCCAACTAGGGTAGCCTGTCCAGGCAACTTCACTCCTCTGAAGACTTCCTTCAATTTTCACCTCATTCTGACAAAGTCGACCCACCTTTGCTCTGCAAAGATGAAGTGGTCCGAGAGAGAGGGTGAAAAGTCAGCAAAGAGATTCTACACCAAACATAGTGGCCAGCTCAAAGGTACAAACAGGGATCCTTTCACTCCCTGAAAGGCACCACAACCTACAGCTCCCAATAGACAAAAGAGATCCTGGAAGAGCCAAGGAGACAAAGAAACTGTGACCACCTTGCTAATGTCCACCCTGAAAACACTACATCCTAGTGCTGGTCTTCCACTCAGCACAAACCAGTGTCCTGCCTGGGCTCCACCCCAAACAGCAGGTCCCTGTACTCTCTGCAGCCACTGGCCTCAGCCTTCCCTGAGGCTCCCTTGCTATACCAATCACTCTTGGGTCCTAACCAACACACATGGCTTCTTCCTCTACTACCACTTTTCCCCCTCTTAGGGATCACTGGCCTACATTTCAGTTTGTGGCTGAGTCTCAAATCTACCTCAGGAGCTGTAATGAGACTACATTGCCAAAACTGCAAATGCCCCAACACAAGTAATAATCTAAGATTGATGGAAACCACACCCCTTTCAATTTAGAAATTTTATGCGTACGAGTAACCTTAATTTCCATGTTCACATGACAATAAGCAAAAGTGACATACAGTGCAGCCAAAATAGTTCATTTATAACTTAGCTTTTTTTTTTGTTTGTTTTTTTTTGTTTTGTTTTTTGTTGTTGGGTTTTTTTTTTTTTTCTCCAAAGATAGGTTCCTTAAAATGGACATCCCTGGGATGGGAATAAAGAAATGATGTCTGAGAAGTATGACTTCCCAACAGCAAACCTCTTCATCCTTCAAATTCCTGGCCCCCAGATAAAGAGGCCATTTGTTCTTGTAGCCCTGCTCGTCATCCTTCTTAGAAGTGAGCGAGCCAAGGATGCTTCATTTAGCAAAGCTGCTGGTCAAGCCAATATCCTCCTCCCCCTGCAGTAGTGCTTCAATGGGAATCAGGTTGGATGGGGTGTCCGGACTCTGGAGGGACAGGAACTCTGATACGTCCATGGCACTTAATGACTCAGTCTGAGAGTCTGAGGGGTTCTCTGCCTGTCTGCTCCGGCTGCCAGAAGGGGAGGAGGATGAGGAGGATGAGGATGATGATGACAATGTGGCAGAAGAAGAGGAAAAAGTCTGGGGGGGTAAATGGAGAGATGGGCCATCAGGGACCCGAAGGCTGGGCTCTGGAGGAGGCGGTGAGGAGCAGCCCTTCCTCCTGCTGCTGCTGCTGCTGCTGCTGCTGCCAGCAACCCGGTCCTTGGCAGAGTCCCGGCACGCACACTGACACTGACAGGCCTCCTCCTGTTTGATGATGATCACAGGAACACTGAGGCCAATCTGCTGCACGGAGCTCCCTGGGAAAGAGCAAAGGGGAAGAATGGTCTCCGCTCTAGTGGGGAGGAGAGTGTGGAGCAGGGGATCTTAATCGGGGCTCCAGAAACCTCAAACATTGAAGGTCCATGAATTTGGATGGGAAAACCAAAAGGTAACCTTCTTTCTGAGAAGGGGCTATCCCAGAATTCATTAAGTTCTCAAAAAGACAAAAAGACTAAGAACTTTCTCAAGTGCTGGATTTGGAAACCTGATTTCAACCATAAGCCTGCTTCTGCTACTTGTTTTGGGGGATTTTTTTTTTTTTGACCTGTGATTTCACAGGTATTGGAAAGGAAAAACAAAGAAAACTGCCTCTATACATGTAAGACAGTCTTTTCTGCAACTAAAAAGTTAATCAGTCTCTCAAGGGGTGAGTGTTGTGGAAGCAGGTGTGGCTACGATCTTAGGATACAGCAGGGGAAGTGGGAAGAGCCCTGGCCAGGAAGAAGTCAAGAAACCCAGGTTTCAGTCAAGAATTCTACTCCTAATTCCAATATAACTTAGGCAAGCACTCCCCCTAGCTAGGGGAAATCAGGGAATGAGATGTGAATGTTACACATATCTGCTCAGACAGCTGTTAAAAGGATCAAAGGAGATAACATATAAAATGCATCTCATAATATATATAGCAAAATGCTCCATCTTTTAAGAACTAACAGTGATAATTAAGATCAAGGTCTGATGTGGGTACAATCCTTAACTAGGTTTGATGGGGAAGGGAGAACTGAGCACTAAGGTGTTAATTCCCAGGGAAACTAGAAGACAGGCAAAGGAGCTCATAGTTGCCCTTCTTTCAACAATAAAACAAGATTCATAACTTTTTTGGCTCCGACAAAGAAAGAACCTGGTTCTATCATAAACTCAAAATTACAAAGGTGAAGTCACAGACAGAAAAAGAAGTACATTTACCTTCTAATAAGCAAGAAGAATGTACTGTCAAGTTGAGTGATGCTAATAAAATATGATAAGGCTGCAAAGCTGGCTAAGCCAAGTCAACCACACATGTTCTCAAGGGTTCACTTTCTCTGGAAGGAAAGAGGCAATTCACTTACCTGCACTACCAGTGACAGGTACTGCAGTGGTAAAAAACACTTTCTCCACTTTTGAGGCCTGTTGCTGAAAAATAAAAGTAAAATCAAACTTGGGATGATTAAAACAAGGTAGATGTACAAAGAAGGCAGCCTTTTCCATACCAGCTCCTGCCACCCAGAACCTGAGCTAGCGGAATCCTCCTGACAGGAGGCCATGCTCACTTGTGTTTCTGGACTTTCATTGTGAGGGCACCAGCCTGCTAATAATACTGAAAGTCAAGCAGGATGGGGAAACCACTTATCAGGGATGTGGATTCAGGGAAAGATGGAACTAGGTGGCTTCAACAGGCCTCTCCACAGAAACATTTAATAAAAACACTTTCAGAATGGTTCTCAAAGGACCCAACAGATGCTGTTGTCTGGGTCCTTGGAATGAGTATAAGACTGGGCCTTTTCTAGCAGCCTGGCTTTGTCTCAGAGAGGAAACATTCCAGGAGAGCCATTTTGGGCTGTATGTAAAGGGAATAAACCAACGGCAGGATATTCCTTCCAATAACTAGAACCAAATTTAAAGTTGTTTGGCTTTGCAATTTTCTAATACAACATTCTCAGACATTTCCATCCTCCTAGCATAAAAACATTCGTAAGAACCAGGTAAGAAAACCTGGATTCATATCAGCTCTGATACTTATGAGTTGCAAACTAATCTGTGCCCTGCGACCTCGACTAAGTTATTTAAACCTCTCACCCCAAAATTAAATTGGACTAGCTGATCAAGCACGCAATCAATGAACACTGACCTACATACTAGGCATCATGCTAAGTTTTAAGGATACAACAACAACAGAATTTCAAGGAGCTTGTTACACAACTGGTGTAGAAGGTCTCTCTCCCCTGAGGGTTCAAGCACTCCACTGCTCCAAATACAAATCCCTCCACACGCTTTACATATCCATACAACTCAGTGTCTAGTACTCACAATTTGCTCTTGATTTTGGGGAGAGCCAGTTGCACCATTGAGTATCCACTGTAAATTCTGGTCTCCCATAACTATGCTGGACTGCAGAATAGCCGTGCTGGGAGTTGGGGTGATGGTGATGGTGGGGTTACTTGTCAGAACAGGGGTAGCCCCCAGAGGCAGAGTCTGAACCAGAGATGGCATGGCCTCAGTGGTGGTTGGGGGTGCCGCAGTTACTGGGGGAGCCCCAGATACGACAGAAAGTCCTGGCACAAGGGGCTGCGATGGCTGAGGATGCGGAAGAAACTCTTGGTGATTAGCAGCAAACTGTGTGCTGTGGGCAACTGGCCCTTCTGGAGGTTGTAAGATAGCAGGGGGGGTCCCAAATGCAGCTGGCTGGGAACCAGTTCCTATGGAGGGAGCAGTCAGAGGAGGAGGCGCAGGAGGCGCAGAGGCAGGTAGTGCAGACTGGGGAGGCTCGGAGATGCCAGGCTGCAGTACAAGTGGAAGAGATAAAGATCCTGAATCTCCCGTGGAGGGTGCAACAGCGGTGACTGACTCTGTATCACCATTAAAACTTTCAATCAAGGCAGCTGGCAAGAAAAAGAAATAGGAATGTATACACTGAGTTTCCCAAGCCTAGGCCAACCCCCAGACCCTACCCCCAACACACACAGAGCAGTCACTGATGCACCTCCAGTAGTCATGGCTCCTCAAAGCATCCCTGTCTGCAGGCAGCTTTTGTTTTTCACATCGGGAAAAGGTGACCAAAGCCACAAATTCCACTGGAACCTCAGAAATGAAATTTGAGGCTCTGTGCCACAGCAGGAAAATCTCAAGTCCTGAAGCTTTGCTTAGGAACCTCTCGGACTTCTACCTCTGGGCCTGCTCTTCTGGAGCAGGAGCAATAAGTTGACCTGCTGTCCCTGGAGAGGAGACTCTTTAAAGAACGTAGTCTAGGTCAGTAATATGGACCCATATGGGCCTCTAGTCTGTCTCTGCCTCAAAGATGAGCATGCTAAGCCCAAAGCAAATCTCCTTCATCCTTAAGTCAGTGGGACATCACAGCTACAGGGATGAAAATTTTAAAAATCCTTGGCTTTTAGAAAAAGATCAGTGAGGTCATGTGAACTGACAGACCCCCCCTTAGAGGGCCCATATTAAGCATTTGGACTACTCTCATGACAACTTCATGCTCAATTAGGGAACAAACCTGTCTGCTTGTTTTCCTGGATTATAGGATCATCGGAGTTCTGGAACATTGATTCAAAGATGATTGCTGGTGAAATTGTGCTAAGGTCTTGGCCATGTGTCTAGGAAAGGAAACATGTCAAAATGTGAGGGAGAATAAAAAGGAATGCCTCCTACTTACATGTGTCAGAGCCCCAGGAAGAACATGGCCCTCTGGAGCAAGATGGGACCTTTGCAAAAGGTAGGAAGGTACAGTGGAAAGAAAGCTGGGCTTGGAAATCTGCCTTTTAATTCTAATTTGGGACTTCTTCTTTCTCTTTCCTCCCCCTCCACTCCAAGCTGCTCTTCCTTTGTCTCTTACCACATCTCTGTGGCCTGAGGAAGTTACTCTTCCCCTGTGGGTCAGTTTCCTCCTCTGTATAATCAGCAAGTTGGACTAAATGATCTTTAATGTGCTTTCTAGCACTAAACCTATAATTCTAGGACTATAGTCATTACTGGGGAACTTGCCTATAGTTATAAAGATTAATGGCAAAGCACAGAGCAAAACAGGGTCAGCAAATTTCCAGTCCACTAGTCTTTCTCCATCTCATGAGCAAGAGTGTTTTGTCATCATGTTCTACACCTGGAGTAGGGTCCCAACTTTTCCACCATACATCCTACCCTAGGTTTCTGTAGCACTCTCATGTCTTCCAGATACATAGTGGAAATCAATCTCTCTCTTGTCTCTTTGTCAGGGATCTCCACGCACCAGGCTGGATTCATTGTTCCTATGACCTTCATTAATCAAGAAGGAGCTTATCAGTGTCAGGCGATCTAGCAGGGAAAGGTAGACCTTTTCTATCACATTATGGGAATTGTAGAAGAGGGGTGTTGCCAGTCCAGTGCCTCTTACATCCTTAAACCATAGCACCCTGCCTGGGGGCCTCAAGGCTCCAGAATATTCTTCAATAAGGCAAAGTCTTAGGGCCCCTTAAGATGATCTGAGAGATTATAAGCAGACATTGGAATCCAAGATATTCAGGTATCTCAGCATAAAGTCTAACCTCCTACCCAGTGCTGACTCCCTTTTATCACATCCCTGAGCCAAGGTCATCAAGACCATCAGTTTACTTGAATACCTTCAGTCATGTTGTTAATTCCTATTTATTCTGTACCACACCACATGTGGCAAAGCAGCACTCTGTTGGGGAACAGTGGGCTTTCCAGGATGTGCCAAGAAAGCACATATATTGACAGGTCTGACTAATAATAAGGTCTGACACAGAGGCTCACAAGTCTGGCAGCCAAAGGCAAGCCCAGCAGTGGGCTTCATCAGCAGAAGGCTCATCAATAGGAATTAATTATTTTTTGGCCCATTGTCATTCCATATGATTTCTTCAAATGGGGAAAAAAATTACCCAAAGAATCAGGTCTTCAAAAGGAAGAATGACATTGGTATAATTCTGAGAATCATACCAAACGGTCTATATAAGCAGTGACTGAAGGCATAGATTTGTCAAGCCATTCACTGGGATGGTGGGAACATTTCCTAATCCTAACAGAGTATATTAGAGCTATTAGACTGAGACAAAGAATGGTTTTCCTCTTGTGCGGTCAGGGCTTTGCTTCAACATAGCTTCACAAAAAC
Organism: Antechinus flavipes; assembly: GCF_016432865.1. Lineage (NCBI taxonomy): Eukaryota > Metazoa > Chordata > Mammalia > Dasyuromorphia > Dasyuridae > Antechinus > Antechinus flavipes. Next base: position 563,920,157 of record NC_067400.1, read on the forward strand.
CAACCACTGAAAAGCACCTAGTCATATAAAATACTCAGCACATAGTAAGTAGGCCCTCACAAATATCTGCTGAATAAATGTTCTAAATTATCTGGAGGAGGGTGAACCCCAAATCACAGGAGCCTCTCTTTGAAGAGACAATGCCTTGGCAACCCAAGAGCAGAACTGCATAGTAAGGCAAATAGGATGAAAGTAAGAAGATCAACCAAGTCCAGAGGAAGACCAAAACTATTGTTTTTGTTTGTTTGTTTGTTTTGTTTTTGACATTGATTTCAGTCCCACCTATCTCAATGGACACAAATTACACTTACTGTATTGGAATTTTCTCGTAGCTCAGAATCCTTGGATTTGAGGCTCAAGTCGCTCAGACAAAGGGAGTGGTTTGTGTCCTGCAGTATTAAAAAAAAAAAAAGAAATCCAAATCAGCATTTATAGATGTATTTCCCAGCAACCATCAGTCCAAAGCCTTAAGGGCTTCCTTCATTTACCAAAAAGCAAGTCACTTAATTATAAACCTGATTAACCCTTTATAAAAATAGGCTGCAGAGACAAGTTTCCAAAGCACAGCAAGAACAGCTATACTTTAGGCTAGCAGTTCTCAGATGTCTGGAGCTATGAACCACTTCAATACAGCCTATGATCCAGAAGACTCTAGCCATCACCACAAAAAACAATCTCCCGCTTTGGATGAGAGTAACTTCTCTGATTTCATCTGTGGTAACTCTGCTCTGTGGCAGGTCCTAACACTTCCACCCCTTATAAGATGCTTCCACCCTTTGTAAGACAACACACTTCATAAACTGCTGTGGTCAGAATGACTCATTACATGGAGCCAACCTTCTGGGGTTGAGCTTGATGGAACATTGAATATTAGAATTAGGAGGGACCTCTGAGGTCACCTAAACCCAGGACACAGGTCCTTTCTACAATCAAGGCTCTTCCTACTCTCCTCCACTTCTGAGAAACCCTGGCTTCCATTGGGACTTAATTCAAATACTACCTTTTGCAAGATAACTTTTTTGGTCCCCCCCAGCTTCTAGAACCTTCCACTAACTTACATTCCATCTACGCAAATGTATCTTGTGTAATTATGCAAATGTTGTCTCCTCTATAATCTTAGTCAATCAACAAATATTTAAGTTCCTGCTATGTACTAGGCACTGGGCTAAACATGGGCTAAACACTGGAGATACAAAGAAAGGGGAAAAAAAGTCCCTTCCCTCAGAGAGCTTATAAGCTCTTTGTATCTCGTAACACTTAAACCAATGCCAGGCATTTTTTAAAAAGTTTATTGATTGATAGTCATTCACTGTTGGAAAACTCCCAAAAATATGGCATTTACTTAACATTTCTGGAAACAGTCCATCTATGAATGGGTCTCTTCAGAAATCTACAGTTCCTTCTCCTGGCTCTGCCCTCTGGGAATGAACACAGCAAACTGGAGCCTTCTGAAGCTCCCTATAAATCCTTCCATATTAGAAACAGGAATATAACAAAAGAGATTCTATAGACAAGCAGGAAGACAACCAAAGACCAACAGATTTCTCTGGAAAAGCCAATGCTCAGTTGCATTCTGTATCACTGAAGGCTATAGAGGCCCTAAGAATAAGAACAGCAAAGTCCTTTTGCAGAGGGAGGAGATTACAAGCATAGAATCTACACACAATGGTGGAGGCAGCAGGAGTCCTAGTTTTGCTGAATTGTTTATTCCTCTCTTTCATTACTACAAACTCCTCTCCAGGGAGGGGAGAAATAAATTTGAAAATATATTATGACACATAAAAATAATTAAAAATATTTTTTAAAGTCAGTACATTGCAAATTGCAGAGTAAGATATGAAGGCAGCAAAGAATCAAGAGCTTCATTTTACAAAAGCCTAGAATGAGCCCCAGTCAGCCAGGGTAAGGGAGGAGTAGGGGGAATGGCAGTCCAAGATCTCTTTATTAGCAAGCAGGAATCAGGGTGAGTCAATTGACCTTTATATTATGATATAGATAGATAGATATAGATATGGTCTTAAATCTGTAAATATGTTCTTAAATCTGAAAAAGGGGATAATAATCCACTCCCTGCCTCACATGGCTATGTGACAGAGATGCTTTATAATCACAAAGCATCACACAAATGAGTCCTTGGAAACTGAATCTAGATGAATTTCAGGATTCTTTTTCCTGTCAAAAGACACATCCATCTAAATACAGTTTGCTACCTTCTAAACAATAAAAATTTAGTGAAAGAATAAACTTTAAAACATGCTTACCATATCATTACACAAAGCAGCCAAGCGGTTATCCTATATTACAGAGCTTAAAGCATAGAAATGGGAGACAGGAAAGGGAACAAAGAATCCCATACCTCAGACATGCTATTTGGAAGTACATTATATGAATGTCCTTTGTTATCATGTCCTTTCATATGACTTTTCAGACTGTATTGGGTGCTGAATGTCTTCTCACAGCCATTACTGGGGCAGAAAAAGGGTCTTTCACCTGGAGAAAGGACAAAGTTATTTTTACCCTAAGTTAGCTTTACCTTAAATGGACTTTGTTCGCTTCCCAGACCTATTTACCCAGGCACAGAGTGACAAAAGGAGAGCTTGTTACTACCTCACTCTGTCAATTCTGAATAGGCAAAACTCTGAACACAATCTGGTACTCCAAAGTTTAATTGGATGAACAATTCTTCTTGTGTTCTATGTTACAAGTACTCTTGCATTTTCCACCATTTCCTGGGGATAAGATTATTGATGAAACAGCAGGACAGAGTAGAAACAGGACTTCACCATGAAAATCAGGACTACTGTCTTCCTAGGTGAGATTGAGCAAGTGTTCTCCCTCGCTGAAATTCAGTTTCATCTTCTTTATAAATAAGGGTATCAAACAAAATGATCTCCAAGGTCTCTTTCAGTTCTAAGTTCTATGATCTGACCTTTGAAAGTCATGTATCCATGTGGGAAGCTAAGCACAATTCTGTAAACCATTAACAACTGAAAGCTTGGGATCATAAAGAGCCGGGTTCAGTCCTGACCCTGCTTCCTTTTTAGCTTTGGGACGCCAGGCAAGTCTTTGATCTTTATTTGTCGCATGGAAATAACAAAACAACTAATACACTGGGCTATTATGAGGAACAAACAAAAACACATATTTAAACAATTTGAATCATATTACCATTGCATTTATAGTAAAAGAAAACTCAAGATGGATTTAAAACAACAAACTCACCAGTGTGTGTTCGGACGTGTGTTTTAAGGTGATGGCTTGCTGCAAATGCCTTCCCACAGCCATCATGATCACACCTGAACCAGTCATTTAAAAACAAAGAAATAGCAACCATTAGCTAAGGGGGAATTCCACCACCAATGACTTATGTACACACCTACATTCAAACAACACTTCACAGAAGGCAACGGAATGAAGCCTCAGTGATCTATCAGAATTCAGAGGAATCAGGTACAGAGTTTAAAAAGAAAAAAAGCTAAACTAGCAGTGGGTAGCCCCAGTGCTGTACACTTTATGCCAGGGTGAGATCTTTCGCTCAGTACTTTTCAGAACAGCATTTTCGTCCACATAGCTGCCCAAGTGATTCTACTTATTTTGGATCTGACCATATCACTCCCCTTCTCAATAATTTCCAGTGGCTCCCTAGTATCCCTATAATAAATTAAAACTCTTCCATTTGGCTTTTACGGGTCCTTCACAGTTTAGCCTCAACCTTTTTCCAGCCTATCCCATGTTACTCCCCTCCCTTCAGACTTCCTTCTAGCTGAACCGGCCCTTCTTGCTCTTTTTCACATTCCACATTCCATATTTTTTCCCCAAACCTTTCCCCAGGGCAGGCATCCTGGGTCTGGAATACACCCCAGCCCTGAAGGAAAAATGTCAATCCATTCCAACCTAATCAAGTCAAGCTGATTAGGTTGGAATGGATTGACATTTTTCCTTCAGGGCTGGTTCTTGACTGATCATCTTGACCATAAGCTGTAGAACCGGGGACAGCTATGTGACTTCAGGCTGCAATAATACCTACTTCACAAGGTTCCTGGGAGGATTCACTGGATGTAACATATAAAGTATTTTGCAAAATCTTAAAATTACCAAGATACTGAATCATTATTGTTTCTTCAACTAGTAAATGAATAGAATTAAGTGAATACAACGCAAATGAACACTCTGACCTACTCCACAGGATTATTGTGATAGTCAAGTAAGATTATAAAAAGTGATAAATATAAAACTTGAGCTGTTTTCACAATCAGTTTGTATTTATGATCCATCCCCTGGCCTCAACAAGTACAATGTACCCTCGAGTCATTCATGGCCAGTATTGGAGGAGATGTTCTTACTGGGTAGAAAGACTAATAAGAAGTTTCCCCAACTGAAAAAAGGAGAAATATAACTATATATGAAGAAACCCAACAGAAACTTGGTTTGTGTTCAACAGCCCTGTGGATTTAAAGTGACTCAGTAACCTACCGAAATGGCTTCTCTCCTGTGTGGGTTCGAATGTGCTTTCTCAGATCACTGAGCGTGGTGAAGTACTTGCTGCAGCCTTCTGATTCACAGTTAAAGGTTTTCCCCGTATGCAACCGCTGGTGTGCTTTCAGTCTGCAAAACACCCAGGAAAATTCTCTTTAAAGTTATTTAATCTCTACTTTTCTGGGCCAGGTCAGGATATTTCCGGATTGTTTTTCAGGAATCCCAACACATCTTTATGCCTTTAATATTGTCAAGATATTAGGCGATACCCTGTTTTCTAGAGCTAAGAACTATTATTAAATCATTTTTGCTTCCTCAACTATTAAATGAACACTCTGACCTATTCCACAGGATTATTATGATAGTCAAATAAGATTATACAAAGTGATAAATAGAAAACTTGAGCTGTTTTCATAACCAGTCTGTATTTATGATCCATCTCCCCGGCCCCAGACAGTATTGTAGTACCCTTGAGTCATCATGGCCAGTATTGGAGGTGATGCAACAAGCAAATTATCCCTGACCCTGGCACAACAACAATCTTTTGCACACACCTTCTGGCTGATCTACTGCACTGCCCTGAGCAGCACCAGGTATTCTCTGAGCTTGCACAAGCACTGAACAAGAACCATGTTCTGGCTGTGAAGCTCTGCTATGTATGAAATCAAATTTGTCTCATTGTTACTGTTAGCCCTCATTGTCAGGACTCCAGTGATATACACACATATATAATTATTGAGATATCCCCACATTGCCTTGGGTCCCCCACCACAGGCTCCGGCACACACTTCCTTGCTTACAAACCATTCCCCTCACTTAAAAATTACTCCTGTTTGGTACCCAACCTCCTTGTCTCTAGCCTACTCTGCTTGGCTTTGGCCATCCACAGGTTACAGATCTGTTTGGTTCTGTTCAGTTGACAAGACACAGGACTGGAAGGGCAGCACATGCATAAAGGAGACTGGTTGTGGGCACTAACAGGGAACCAGTACCTAACTGCTTCCTGGATTCCCTTTCTTGCTGTTTTTTGATACTGACCTCCTGGGACATACTGGGTGTCTGGGTATGACACTCCTCTGCATCTGTATATTTCTATTAGTAGTTGTTTTTTTCTATTGTTCAGCCCCCTCCTTCTTTCCCCCATTTTACTTCTAACAGCAGCTGGTCCCTGATATGCTAAGCATGATCAGATTTGGAGAACAGACAAATGTGCAAACTGCTCAGGAGGGGGATGGGAAAGGAAAATAGCTCTACATTAGCAAGAAGAAAATTCAAAAGAAAGGTCATGATGTCTCACCTCCAGTCCCTTCCCCATACTATTCAGAACCAAAGCAGACAGCTCTCCGTGTGGCTGAGAGAAGCTCTCTATGCCCCACAGAGGAACAAAATTACTCAGTACAAGAAACTAAAATCTTCTGAAAAGAACTTTAGTCCATGAGACAAAAAAATTAAACATAGGTATATTCTCACCTGAAGCAAAAGACATCTGAAAATCTGGACTTACAAAAAGGATACTGGAGAAACTGCTAACTGCAGACATTTAAAATGATTAGCTAGCACTAGTACCAAACAGGCAAAATAAATGGCATAATCCTCCCTTCTAGTACCAACTGTTAAGTTTTCCAGGAAATATTTTCTATGAATTCTATAAGAAGGTTTATCTGGGAATTTGTAAGAAGTATCAACTGAGTCATAGCTAAAAGGATCAAGTTATCAAATGATTTGAGCTTATAAAGATTTCATTTACATACAATTCTAAAGTTTCATAAATGCCTCTTGTTTACTTTAGTCATTTCCCAGTATTATCTTCCACCCTGCTTCCCAACCCTCCCTTGAAACAAAGAAAATCTATTAAGCAAAATCAACCAAGGTGATCACTTTATCTGCCTCCCTCTCCCAGGAGGGAAGATGACACACAATGATTCAGAAACACATCCATCATACAAAGTGGGAGGAAGAAGGAACTGACCTGTACAATGTATTGAATGCCTTCTCGCAGCCCTGCACATCACACTCAAATGGCTTTTCCTTCGTGTGTACTCGCACATGGATCTTGAGACTGTATGAGGTGAGGAAGGCTTTGCCACAGCCCTCCTGGTTGCAGACAAAAGTATACTCGCCCCGGTGGGTCTTCTGATGGGTGCGCAGGTTGCCCGCCGTGCTGTAAGTGCGAGGGCAGCCCTCAAAGGTGCACTGGTACCGCTTCACCTAACACAAAAACTTGCCCAGTCAGTGGGGTAGAAGGGCTGATTGCAAACTAATTCCCCCCACATTCCCCACGTCCCATTCCAGAAGATGCCTAAAGGAAGCACCTACCTCCCTGCCACAGCTTACTCTGTCACTTCAAGGATCTACAATCTCTATCCACTGGCATAAATCACAGCTTATAACTGAACAGATGGCTTTTAAGAGACACCAAATAAAAAAATTCACAACCTTCAGCTAACCTAGCAATGACCCTCTCTAATCACTTAGGCTGGTTCTCACAGAACATACACATATCCCACCCAGTCTTTAGAGCTTGGCTAGAGATGATGCAGCTTTTGCTCCATTGCCATAATTCCCAAGAAATCCAAGTTACTTCCTTGCTATAAATCTGAAAATTTAGCGTTATTTCTGTGACACTTCTCCACCAAAGTCCTACTTATTGTGGTGGAGCTAGGTTCTTGAAGACTATGCCAAATAAGGTGCCAGTCCTGGAGAATGGACTTACCCAAGCTGGAAATGTTTGAGTATAGGGCTAGCAACAAACTCCTTGTGGGTCTCTTAAGGAACAGCTCAGTTCAGCTCAGAGACCCAGACACCAGAATGGCCACAGTCACTCACTCAGACCACCTAAGTAACAGCGAATATATCAACAAGCATTCCTCCTTTATAAAATGCACGTTCAAAGAAAAAAGAAAGCATGGCAATACATCAAGAATCTGTGACGCGGCTCTACAAACCACCCACACCAGTGCAGTTCAGAATCTGTCTATAATGTCAAATCAGAGACTTGAGTAGGGCTCAGATGAGCTCAATGATTTGCACATGGTCTATCTCATGGCTAAGTGTCACAGGCAGGATCTGAGCTGGTTTCCTCAATCTATTCTGTCTATCTACATCATGATATCTTAAAAATGACTTTTATATGTTTATTGTTCTTGGGAATGAGCAATGTAGGAAAACTAAGCTTTGAGCAACTGAATATTCTCAGGTAAATAAACCAAACACATATTTGTTGTCTAAGGTTGGTTATGAATCTAGTATATATTATTTTTATGATATTCTCTTCCATCAAAATTCTTATGTTATCACACCAGATTCTCCAAATATAACTTGTATCCTTCATCACAATTAGGTGACTCAAAAAACTTACAAGAACATTAACCTAAGAATAAGAAGACTTGGGTTCTAATTCCAGGTTTGACATTGATTATGTGATCGGAAACAAGCCATAATTTCTTTTGAGCTTCAGTATAATCATGCATAAAACAAGGGGATTAGGTTAGATACTCCCTGAGGTCCCTTCCTCAACATTAGTATTCTGTGATTCTAAGAATGCCTAAAAATAAATCCAAATTTATCCTGATAATTTGCTCTTTCAACAAAAATTAAAGCTTCAAATATATAAGTTCCAAATCTAAAAGAAAAGTTAATGAGCAATAAACTTAGTAGAATATTCTAAGGCAAAATATTTGCCAATCCCTGATATCTACTCCATTCCTAGCCTTGCCCTTGTCCTAGTCTCTTCTTCCTTTCTTTGGTTGCCTCAATTTCATCATCAACCATCAGCTCCTTAATTCTTTACAAACTAGCTTTCACCATGTTATTAAATTGGTATTCCTTAAAGTCCCCAAAAATGGCCTTATCGACAAATCCCATTTTCTATTTGTCAGCTTTTATTTTTCTTGACAAGTGCCAATCTTTGACTCACAGATGACAATCCCTATAGCTTTGTTCATTCAGTCGCCTTAATTAGGTTCCACTTTCTTCCCCCACCTACAGAAAAGCATGCTTTCAATCCTCTTGTTTTAGTCTTAAAAAGAGAATTTTCTTTTTAAAATTTTATTTCTGAATACTATTTTATTTTTCCAATTACATATAAAGATAGTTTTTAACATTCAATTCTGTAAGATCTTGTGTTCCAATTTTTTTTTTCTCTCTTCTCTTCCCCTTCTTCCTCCCCAAGACAGTATTCCGATATAGGCTATATATGTACAATCATTTTATACATATTTGCATATTAGTCATGTTTTGAAAGAAAAAAATCACACCAGAAAGAAAAAGGCAAACAAAAGAAGAATATTTCACCCATAGAGTCCTCCATCATATTTTGTGGCTTCAACTATTATAAGTTAGTTGCTTTCCAAATCTACATCTCTGGCCCTGACTTCTTTCTTAAACTACAGCCTCACAGTAATAGTAGACAACAAAAATTAATACTGATACAATCTCTACCATGTTTGAGATTCTAAGTACTTTGCAACTATTATTTCAACTGATCCTCACAACAACCCTGGGAAGTAGGTGCTATTATTAGTCACATTTTACAGAAGAGGAAACTGAACTTATACAAGGTCATATGACTGAGACAAGATTTGAACTCAGATCTCCCCGACTCCAGGCCTGATGTTCTAGGTGTACCATCTAGCTCCCAGATAGCTAATTATCTATTACCATCTCTACTTGAATGTCCTGGTATTTTAAACCTCTCTCACCTTTTCCTAAATTCTCCTATTCACACTTTCCTATTCCAGTCCATGGCACCATTTCCTCAATCACTCTTTATCACGTTCACTCTTTCCTGATTATGTCCTACATGTTCTTGCCTCTTCTCCTTTTCTCAGGCTTAAAATATCCTTCTCTCTCTTCTACTTATTTATAAACTACCTAACCTTAAAACACAACTCCTCTATGAAGTCTCAGTCAAGTATTCCAGATTTGGGCGATTATTTCCTTTTATGAACTTGAGTTCCAGCAAATACATTGCCACTCAATTGATGGTTAGCACACCAATTCTACTTTCTCCCTTCTTTTACCTCTCCTTTCCCCTCTCCATGTAATTACTTATGGGACAAGGACTGATGACAAACCCTTTGTGCTTCCAATAGGAAAGGGTACCTTAGATGACTGAGATTCCTTCCAATTCAAAAGGGTTTACGTTTCTTTGTACCCACAAATCTAAACACACATAGAAGGCACAATAAATATTTCTTAACTTTGACAATGTTATCACAGTTTCATTACATTATCTATTTTTGTTCTGTAATACCTAACTAGGATTTAGCATGTAGAATCACAATACCAATATGTTCACAAGTTACATATCCATCTGATGCTACTAAAGAAACCTAAAGAGTTTGAGTTTTTAAAGTCGAAAGAACTAGGCTTTGAATGGAACCAAAGTTTCCATGACCTAATGAAAAAGAGTTTATGACAAGAAAGAAGAGTATTGCCAGTCTTCAGTCTCCTCAAAAATCATATGATGAATGGGACTCTAGATCAACAAAGTATAAATTCCCCTTATTCTTTCTTTTGCTTGAATCAGTTAAGCCTAGAAGTTTAAATGGAGGGAGTGTGGCAGGGTCAGTTGCAGATTTTTCCTGCACTTCCATTTCAAAATGGAAGCTGTGATGTCTCTACTGGATCTGTAACCCAAAGAGATTGTAAAAAAGGGAAAACGATCCACACCTGCAAAAATGTTTATAGCAGCCCTTTTTGTAGTGAAAAGGAATTGGAAATGGAATGGATACCCATCAGATGGGGAATGGCTGAGTAAGTTGTGATATAGGAATGTGATGAAATATTATTGCTCTATAAGATAAGACAACAGACTGATATTAGAAAAGTCTGGAAAGACTCACACGAACAGATGTTAAGTGAAGTGAGCAGAACCAAGAAATCCTTGCACACAGCAACAAGATTATGTGAGCATCAACTATGATGGACTTTTCAACAATGAGGTGATTCAAGACAATTCCAATTGACTTATGATGGAATGAGCCATCTGCATCCATTTAATCCAGATGTGGATCAAAGCACAGTATCTTTACCTTTTTTATTTGCTTGTTTGTTTTTTTCTTTCTCATTTTCTTTTTTCCCCCTTTTTGATCTGTTTTTTTGTGCAGAATGACAAATCAAAATATGTTTAGAAGAATCACATATTTAACATATATCATTGCTTGCTATCTAGGGGAGGGAAGAGAAGGGGACGGAGGGAGAAAAATTTGGAACATAAGGTTTTGCAAAGTTGAATGCTGAAAATTATCTTTGCATATATTTGGAAATACAAGATACTATTTTTAAAAATTGGAAGCTGTTACACTACCTCATCCCAAAGAAAGCAGCTCTTTGCTATGTTTTTTAGATGCCCAAATTCTGGGGCAGGAGTTTAATACTGAAAACTCTTTCAGAACATAGATTTTACAACTGAGAGGGATCCTTAGAGAGAATTATCCAACCCCTTCATTTTATAGAGGAAATTGAGGCTAAGAGAATAGTAATTTTCCAGAGGCCAGACATACAGCCAGTTTGTGGTAAAGATGTTCAATTCTCAAAGCAACTATATCACCTTCCAAGTCTACTTAACAGATAATCTTCTTACCTCACTGCTGGGGAGAGAAAAAAATACCATACTCCTGAATTTGCAATGGTACCAAATTTTGTGGGAAGGGAAATCCATGCAATGTCCAACTACATTAAGAGTACAAAGGGCTTTTAACCCTTGAATCAGGTTGGGTGAATAAAGAATGGGTCTGTATGATCCATTTCAATAAAATCAGTCTTGTGGTATCAATTGTTATGATTATACCACCAAAAATAAACTGGTTTTAATGGATCTCGAATATTAATGTAACTAAATTAACGTTAATCTTGCACAATAAAGAGAACTGTTACTGTGAGAGGGTTGAAGAAGATGACTTTAGTTTCTATTTCAGGGAATGAGCAGAGTTGGGCCATGTTAGATTTATTTAGTATTTTTTAGATCTGAATTATCATGGAAAAATTCTAGCCTGGAAGAAGGAAACATACAAATATTCAACAAACTAATTTGGAGAAGTCCAGAATGCAATATGGATTTCTGTGTGTGTGTGTGTGTGTGTGTGTGTGTGTGTGTGTATACACGTATACATATTATAGTGAGAAATACTGAACAAAGGTGATCCACCCCAGTCAAAAGTCAGTCAGTAAATACTTTAGTACCTACTATGTACCTATGCTGTGCTAAGTGCTGGGGATACAGAAAAAGGTGAGCCAATTGAGGTCAGAGGAATTTAGAAGGAGTGATGGTCATCAGATGAGAAAAGTACTAGAAAAGCTGAAGAAAATTAGGCATTAAACACATATCAAAGAAGAAAATAGCCTTCAAAGTCTTGGGTAGAGCAAAAAAGGGTGCTAGAGCTGCACAGACAAATGAAAGATGAAAGAGAAATGAAAAGAGATCCACAGAGCAGGATATTGAGACCCATTTACAACCCCCTAGAAAGTTAAACTTGATGATCTTAGAGGTCTCCTCTAAATCTAAAATTCCACAACTCTTCTTTATTGTTTCTAATCCACAGGCTACTCAACTATTTCCACTAAGCAATCAATGAATAAAGGCATCCATGTCTATAAAGATAGTTGCCTCTACCAACTCACCCTCTTCTATCAGTATGGCTTCTGGAACTCCCCTCTTTTCCCTGTTTTTGGATTTCATCCTCACAACTTTCCCAATGCATGTGCTCCAACACCAGAGCTACTGATGCCCAAACTTTACCTACACCCTTTCTAACTACCAAAAGCTCCTGGAGTCCTGGAGCTTTCTCTCTCCTTTAACTTCTATAAAAGCTCTGCCCAAAGCTTTTCTCTCCTCCTTTTCTACAGTGAGACCCTCTCATCTACTACTCTGCCATGGATGGAATTCTTTTTTTTTTTTTTTAATTATTATTATTATTTTTTAAATAACTTTTTATTGACAGAACCCATACCAGGGTAATTTTTTACAGCATTATCCCTTGCATTTACTTCTGTTCCGATTTTTCCCCTCCTTCCCTCCACCCTCTCCCCCAGATGGCAAGCAATCCTATACATGTTAAATATGTTACAGTATATCCTAGATACAATATATGTGTGCAGGACTGAACAGTTCTCTTGTTGCACAGGGAAAATTGGATTCAGAAGGTATAAATAACCCGGGAGGAAAAACAAAAATGCAAGCAGTTTATATTCATTTCCCAGTGTTCTTTCTTTGGGTGTAGCTGCTTCTGTCCATCCTTGATCAATTGAAACTGAATTAGCTCTCTTTATCGAAGAGATCCACTTCCATCAGAAATATCCTCAAACAGTATCATTGTTGAGGTATATAATGATCTCTTGGTTCTGCTCATTTCATTCAGCATCAGTTCATGTAAGTCTCGCCAGTCCTCTCTGTATTCATCCTGCTGGTCATTCCTTACAGAACAATAATATTCCATAACATTCATATACCACAGTTTACCCAGCCATTCTCCAATTGATGGGCACATGGATGGAATTCTTGCTCCCAAACACAGGACAAGGGAACTGACAATTAGGAACCAAAGTAATATCAGACTGATGCCACAAACCTGGCAAGACATAGGAGTCTATGTCTTGTGCTACTGTAGGCCAAAACAGCAATAATCATGCCTATCTGTTTAGGACATTTTGTTTCATAAACATTTTCATTTGATCTCTGCAACTCTACTATCAGGTAGATACTGCAAGTATTTCCACTCCCATTTTACAGATGAGAAAAAAGGCTGAGAGATAAAGTGAGGAAAGTCACATGACTGGTAAAGAGGCAGGCAGGGAATCCAGGGCCTTTGGCTCCAGGTCTAGTACTCTTTCCAGATTCTATGCAGTTTTCATGTATTCCAAACTGTAGTCTTAAATACATTTTCCCACAAAAAAATAACAGATTATTTCTATAATACATAATATATATAATGTGCATGGATGCATATACATACTACATACTTGTGTATATGTAAATACATATGACCACTGTTGAGAATACAAACTCCTCAAGGCCACAAACAACCTCATTTTTAACTTTGAAATGTCAGTATTAGGCACAGGGCTTGGCACGGAAGAGTATTACCAACTTTTTCTCATTGCTTGCTAGAAATCTTGCTAGAATTCAAAAGTTTCATTCTAGTATGATCAAGTACTAGATATCAGTAACTTTGAAAGCAAAACAGATTTTTATGGAATACCTATTTATACATTATTTTTGCATAATCTTTATCAGGAAAAACTTAACAAATTCTAATAACCAACCCGTAAGTAAACTTTTGGGAGGATAGGGAGAAGGTGGAGAAAGGGTCAAGTCAATATTTTCATCAGTATAAGAAAATGCCCAAATCAACATATGTATGATTAAGTTCTATGTGCCAGGCACTTTCCTAAACACTCTGGATACAACAAAATGCAGAAATGCAGGCCCTGTTCATAAAGCACTTACACTGTAATGGGAGAGATAACACATAGATAACAAAACATACTCTCAGGGGGGAAGGCTGTAGAAGCTAGAAGGATCTACAAAGGCTTCATGTAGGTGATAGTTGAATTGAGTCTTGAAGGAAGGGAGGAAAATGAGGCAGAGAGAAGGGAGAATATTCCAGAGTAACAGCACAAAGTCAGAGATAGGAGATATGCAAGGAATAGAAAGTGAATGTGTCTGGATCAGTGCAGTTGTAAAGAGGAATAAGGCATATGAAAACTGGAGAGGTAGGAAAGGAACAAGTGGTAAGGAGCTTTAATTGCCAAAGGATTTTCATTGGATCCCGGGAGAAGTAAAAAGCCACTGGAGTTTACAACAGAGATGATATAATCCAACTTATGCTGTAGGAAAATCATATTGACAATTAAGTGGAAGAAAATCAATGAAATAGTCTAAATAAAGAGTTGGTGAAGGGCTGAAATAAGTGGCAAAGTGAATAAAATAGTTGATATATATGAGAGATTGTGAAGTTTAAAGTTCTCAAGATTAACAACAAAATGGATCTGTAGGATGAATAAGAATGAGTATTCCAAGGATATCACTGAGAGCTGAGTCACATGATAGTGCCATTGATAGGAAGAGGGGAGTTCTAGGTAAAGACAATGAGTTCTGATTTCAGAAGCATGACTTTTTGGCCACTGGAGACCTAGCTGAAGAAAGTGAGAATGTTTATAATAATTTAGTGGGAGATGGGATATTGGTCCTTAAAACTGAATGTCTATATGAAAGAGGATCCAACTTGCTCTGCTAGGCCCCAGGAAGCAGAACTAGGATCAATGGGGATTGGGAGGAGAGAGGAGGTTGATGTTTGTCCTTTCTTCTCTAAGAAGACCAAGATATCAGGGAGGTGATACTGTGACATGTGGGTGAATTGGATTTAATCTAGGTCCAGTGACCAGATATAAATCAGGACAACTGGAAATGGCCCTGGATGCAATGGCCTTTTTAAGGTCTTCAAGAGGTCTTAGTTTAACTGAGGCTATACCCATTTAGTGATTAAAGTTAAAGAATGAAATGGAACTAGGTTCTGTATAACTCAGTGAGAAAAAAAAAAAAAAAAAGCTTCCCAATAATCGAAGCAGTTCATAAATAGAACTACTATCCTGGGGAAGACCTGAGATGTTTTCATGGAAGCTGGATGAGCCCTATTTGGTGGGACTATTATACACAGCATAGATGGAAGCCGCACTAGATGCCCTGTTAAGGCTCTTTCCAATTCTAAAATTTCAGGGATTCTCAAACTTTCTTTGCTTAAGAGCACAATATTCTTTGTCATGAAGAACTGTGGCACACCAACTGTTTAAGGTGGTAACTCTATGTAGAGTCAAGAGACTAATGTATACTGCTTCCCTTCAATAAGGGCAGCCATTCTGCTGATGTTCTGAGATTAGTACATAGTGTAACAGTAATTCTGTGATAATTATACTTACCATAGGGCAAAATGCAGCCACCAACAGCTACAATGCATACCCCACTATGCATGTTGGGCCAATAAAATTTACATTAATCAAAATTATTTAAACTTTCTTTTATCTGCAATAACACTAGGTTCAAAAATTTGCAGCAAACATAACAAAATCTGTGTCACTCTAGCTTGTCACAGCACACGCTCTGAAAACAGCCATTCAATGTGGACAGCGTTCAGAAAACTCTTAACAAAATATAATGCTACCATCTCTAACAGATCTTTGTGAATAAAAATAAGACCACTATACTGGGATATTTTGTTGCATTATAATGGCATCTTTGGGTTCCCTCAACTATCAAACAAAGTCCCTTGACTTTTCCTTGCCAATTTTTGGGGTATCTGGCTTTGAACCATGGTAGATATAAGAAGAAAATGGTATGCATTTAAATACTGTTGGCAAAAATAGTTCACTTTCACAAAGCACTTTTCATATAGTTACAACATACTGTATATACATCAGCAATGATCCTATAAGGTAGGTAATACTGAATACCATTAGCTTTATTTCACAGATGTAGAAACTGAAGCTAGGAGAAGCAAAGTTCTTTGCCCAAAATCCAAAAATAGTGTGTTATAAAGTTGGAACCTGAACACATTCTCTAGAGTTTGGGCAGTGATCTTACAGGCAAACAAACAGATGTTTGGATGAGTTGGTAGATAAAGCCTCTTTATCCCTCAGTGTGCTCCAGCAAATCATAGGGAGGGCATGAACTTAAAGGATGAGAAATACTGAATGAGAACTTCAAATAGAAGGAGTAACTGAACCAAATCAAAGTTGACCTTCTAATCCAGATTTTACAATGTATTCAAGGAAGCAACCATCAACAGTACTGATAGTTTAAAAAAAAAAAAAAAGAACAAAATTATGATAGGAAAATTATTAAAGCTACAAGACCAATAAACATCAATAAAATGAATAATAAACATCAAAGAGAAAAATGCAAATACCAAAGGTAAGACAATGTGGCAAGTGGCATCTATTGTGCTATCTTTCTGCCCCAAAGTAAATATTTCCCAGAGGGATAGCTAACAGGAGCACACCATGAAGTAGTTCTACAGAAAAACTACTCACAGAGTTATTTCTATAGAATTGGCAAGAAGGAAAATCAGTCTGAAATTTTGTTATAGATAAGGAATACCCTAGAAAACAAGAGTAAACCAAGCAATCTTCACTTCAAAATGGACAATCACTGAGATAAAAGCCAGCCACAAGCCAAACTTTGCCAGAGGCCATCAGTGCCCCAAGCCTAAAACACTCTCTCTCCTCATCTGATCCTACTGGGGTCCTTAGCTCTCTTCAAAGCTCAGCTTCTCTATGGGAAGCCTCTCTAGATCCCTCCAGCTGTCAGTACTTTCTTCCTCCTCCTAGTTATAATGCATTTATTTTCTAGTTCACTCAGGTAGAAAATAAACTTTTATTTTTACATGCACAACACTCAGTAACTGCAAGGAGTATAGTCACTTAAGTGTTTGTTGCACAGAGTATAGAGCTACTTTAAAAATGTTTGTTGGGGGCAGCTAGGTGAGGCAGTGGATAGAGCACCAGCCCTGAAGTCAGGAGGACCTGATTTCAAATCTGACCTCAGACACTTAAAACTTCCTAGCAGTGCGACCCTGGGCAAGTCACTTAGCCCCCATTGCCTCAGCAGAAAAAAAAAATGCTTGTTGAATTGAGAACTTGCAGAGAGCACACAGAGACCCTGATACACTGGCCTGCTCAGTTTAGAATTCACCAATAATCCCATTTAAATTCAAAAGATAAGAAGGTGGCTCACAATGAGACCACGGCTATTAGTAAGGATTACCAGGGTTCCAATCAAGGTTTTACTTTCCCTCTCTCCTAGAAAAATACAGATTACTTCAAAAACTCTCAGGTAAAATCCAGCCTGACCTTATGGCAGTTTTCAGAACAGTGAATAAAACTTCTCAATAGACTTTACGGAGCATGAACACCATAGAGCTCGGTTCTTAAGAGCTTAAGATGAACACATCACAAAGATTGATTGACAATATAGATTGATCAATCTAGATTTGAAATTCAAAAATAGTGATTCAAATTCTAGTTCTACTACGAATTACCTGAGTGGTCTAAGTCATTTCCTCTCTGACTCTGTCTCTTCCCCCCATGCTCACCACCTAGGTCTAGCTTTCTTCAGTGGCAAAAACAGAGGGTTGGACTAAGTGATCTCTCAGGTCCTTTCCAGATTTAATCCTCTAAACCTATGAAAATAGATGTATCCACAGTCTTGTCCTTCACCCACATTTCTTCAATATGTCTGGGTGAAGATATGATAGGTTTTTCAGAGCGGCGGCTGACACCTAATATGTTGGTAAAATCAAAACTCGTAGTATTGTAGATTTAAGAGCTAGAAGGACCTTAAAGTCACCTTGCCCAATCCAGATGGCATCTTGAACCAACATAATGATGAAACAAATCAAATTTTGCATTTTGTTTTTTTAAAACTTAAATGCAGAACTCTAGGACAGCAGAAACCTGAGAGAGCTGATTGACCACAATTCTAAGGCTATGATGATCCTCTTCCTTAGTGAGTTTTTCCCAAGGGCAATAAATTCCCCAATTCTAATCCCAAATAGCAAGGAAGGAAAAAAAAAGATTTTGGCATTCTGTGCAACTGGCATCTGTCTAGTATGACTTTCTATTCAACCACAGATACTGCTGCTATTGCTAGCCCATTTTTACCTGACCTACAATAATATTTTCTAGAAAACACACATGACTATCTCCAATGCATACCCTTTTTGCTTCTAATCAAACTGTAAAGTAAAAATTTTTTCCCTCTCTTTTGGATAATTTATTTTGTCTATTATTTCCCTGATATTGTTATGAAAGATATCTAATTTTCAATTGTGAGGCATTAAAAATTTACCAATATAATTAAGTTTCAGCCAGGCTCTCAGCATTGTCCATCTTTAAAAGAAGCCATTAACATATATTCCTGGGAGGGGAAACTCTAATGTAGCCACTGTCCCTTTTCTTAGGCTTCTACACAGAAAGGAGCAATCATTTCAACAACAAGTCTGTGGAGTTAATAGTCAAGTTTCCATTTTAATACTCATGGGGAAGATGAAATGTAAAGTACTCATTTATTTATGCTTAGAATTTTTTTTTTTTTGGTGAGGCAATTGGGTTAAATGACTTGCCCAGCAGCTAAGGAGTGTTAAGTGTCTGAGGCTGGATTTGAACTCAGATTCTCCTGACTTTAAGGCTGTACTCTATCCACTATACCATTTAGCTGCCCCATGCTTAGAAACTTCAAAGTACTGACATACAAATCCAAAGAGTGTGTGTGTATGGATATGTGCATAAGCCAATAATCAAAACAAAATCACAAGACCAATATACACAAGACAATTCAGTATGAATATCTGACAAATAAAAACTTAGTAGAATACCATTCTAGGCCCTTTTCCCTGAAAGCTCTTATTTTTTTAAACTCTTCCCCCTGATAACCTTACAACATTGCATGTCCAAACAATAGATGGGTGCAGACTTTCCTTTGATGCCAAGTTAGGCTCCTGGTACAGGAGCTTACTTACTTCTTTGCGCTTCGTTTCAGGGCATTCAGACTGGAGGGTGAGAGTTGCACCTTCAATGTTTCTTGGCATTGGTGTCGAACCAGGATTTATGGTTAAATGGATCTGATCTGGAGAGATGATGTGTTGCACATAACCCTGGGACATTCCTTCATGATCTATTAAGTGATATCCCTCATCAGGACCCCCTACTAAAAAAGGCAGGTGTTCTCCACATTGCCCTTCATCATCCTCATCTTCCAGAGTGCCAGGATCCTGTTCAATGAGAACAGTTGTCCTGTCATAAATTGTTCCAGACGAAGAAGGCACCAGTCCGTTCTTATCCACAAACCTGAGTATTTTATCATGATGTGACAGTTCATCTTCCTCTGCCTCATAGCAAATGATATTGTCATCTGGACTGTTTTCCCCCATGGTTCAACAGAGCTCAGTGCAATTGTGTGATATGGGAAGATGAGGACCAGTCTGTAAAAGAGCAAAAAGAAAGTTAAAGGTCTACGACATGAAGTAAGCTGTCTTCAAAATCTAGGAGTCCTAGTAATATTATGAGGGTCCTCTTTAAAGTATTTTTAAAACCTCAAAAAGACCAAGACCAGGCAAATTACAGGTACCGTAGCCTTTGTGGCTTCAGTCGTTCTATTTTGTAAGGCTCAAGTCAATCAAAAAAAAAAAAAAAAATGAAGATACCACACAAAAATTTATGAATGTATTTTTTTAAATATCTAATGATCAAACAGTTGCCAAAAAAGAAAGTGAATGGGGTAGAGATGGTAAGCATAAGTTGATATAAATGAAAACCCTTCTTATATCCCTCAAATAAGAATAGGACTCTCCTACTATACAAGTTGCTAAACATGGGTTCTGGGACTACACCCTCAGGCAGCTCCAAAGGAGGTTGCTTCATAGTTCTCCTGGTACACCCAACCACAAGCTACTCTCTATGCAGATTTTATGTTGGGGATGGGGGGTGGAGCACGAATTAAACAGGAAGCTTTTCTTCTTTGAAACAGTGAACTGCAATTCCCCCCCCAAATCTGACGCATCAAGTTTTACAAGTGTGGGTGAGGCTAAGCAGAACACATAAACATAGGCCAATTTAGAAAGTTTCAACATGGTCATTTTTATTTTCTGCTTGAACTTTCTCTTCCAAGTTGGTGCTGGAAATCCTATCTCAGAATAGAATGGGAAAGCCAGCCTATCTCTAGACAGGGTCTTCACAAACTAGGGGGAGAAAGAGGAATGGAGGAACCAGATTAGGAAAGAACCTTTCTGACCCCTGACTCAGGCTTATGCAACTCCCAGGATGGATGCACTTCACTGCAGCTGGGAGGAGGAACAGAAAGATAAAGTACACTGGGCCCCAGCCAGCTGATACACACAACCTAGCCAGGGAAGTGGCTGGGGCGGGGGTAGAAGTGCGAAGCCCGGGCTGCCTAGGAAGGGCTGAAGCATGTCCCTGGGAAAGGAGAAAGGAAGAGAGGGAGTTCGGGCCCTCTTCCCGGCTGCTGGTGGTGTGGCACATGAACATGCTCCTTCCACGGGAGGAGCAGAATGAATGAATGAGTGAAGAGCACTCCGAAGGTAAATGCCCTCGGTAGGGCTAGTAGTAAAGATATAAGATAAGATAGGTAAAGAAGATCCTAAACTGTGGGTGGAGAAGAGGACAGTAGAACCAGAAATGTATCTGAAGCCAGGACAAGAGGAACGCAGATGATCTCTAGGAGAGAAGGAAAAACGCTGGGGTCCCTGTAGGGGGTAGTCTCAAGGTGCCCTTGAAGGGTCTAGGGCTGGAATGCTTCACACTTCGAGGAAGTGAGGGTGCCTGGGTCCCCCGCTGGAGGTAAGGCGAGAGAGGCTCTGCATCTCACCCACCTCGGCATGGTCTGAGCACCCCAGTGAGGAGAGAGCAGAGGGCTTCGGGGCCAGTCCCACGGGCAGAATAGAGGCTAGGGGATCAATCAGGGTCCCAGACCGGGAGTTGCCGTTTTACTCCTTATCCCAGGGAGGAAAAGAAGAGAAATGGGGGTCAAGTGAGGGTCCCTATCCCCGACAGGGTAAAAAAGGGACGGGCGGGCTGAGCCAGGGGTGGGGGGTAGGGGAGAAAGCAAGGAGGCCTCAGCCCCAGGCAGAATCCCGGAGGAAGCCGGGTGGGTCTCCCCGGGGGAGCAGGGAGGGGCCGGGGCATGGTCTCCATGGAGATGGGGGGAGGGGGATGGATCCCCGTCCCCATGGAGACAGAGGAGGGGGGTCCCCATGGAGACGAGAATGGGAATCTCTCCTCCAACCCCCGGAAAACGTTTCCTTTAGTCCCTAAGGGCCGCTCTCCCCGACCATACTTCCCACGTAGTCTCCACTCCCAGGTCGACGCCTGGCTCCAGCTCTTACCTTGGCGGTACCCGGCAACGACAGCGGCGGCAACAGCTCTTCCCCTCCCCAGCGGCACCATGATTGCCCCCCACCTTCCCCCCTTCCCTCAACGTCACTTCCGCTTCCGCTTTCCGGAGGAAGACGATATAGAGGGAGTTGCCACCGGGTCTCCTACGCGCGCCGCGTGCGGATTTAACCAACCACTCCCTCGAGAGCACAAACTCAGGGCGAGGGAGGGAGGAGGGTGTGAGTGCTGAGCGTCCAATAAATGATGGAGGGCGGGGCCAGTTGAGAAGGGGCGGGGCTGGCGACTGGCTACCCCCAACTGCTGGGGCTCGATCGCGGTTTTCGTCTCGATCTCCTTAGGTCGCGCTCACGTTCTCGGTCTCGGTCTAGAGTTCTCTTTCTCTCTATTTTCCTCGCTCGAGCTCTCGCGCTCTCTCTCGGTCACGGCTTCGGTCTCTTCCCTACAGCTTCTCCCAGTCTGGCCTCTGCCGGGAAAGAGAAGGAAGAGAGCCTTCCTGAGGCCGGGGCGCCCCTCCCCCTCTCGGCGGTCCTGCGCTCCTCTCCTAGCCTTGAAGCTGAAAGGACTAAGTTAGGCTTCTAAAAAAAACCGCCACGATCGCCGGGAGGGCGCTGGAAGGGGCCTCGAGGAAGGGTCAGAGAGCGCAGAGGACCCTGGACTCCCGCCCTTCGCTCCAGCTGCCCCGCCGAGTGTAATGACGTGACGCCCCTAGAGGAGCTGCACTCTTTAACCTGCGCCCTCCTTGCTGTGAGGACCGGGATAGTCCCAGGTCGCTGAACATCCATCCCGGCCGGAAAACCGGGGCGGATGATTAAACCAATGGTTCGTCAGCGCTTAGGGAATTGGCAAGCGTCCTCTGCAAACGAGACAGGCCAGGGTGTTGACTTTTTTTTGGGGGAGGGGCGGGGGAACCAGATTTTATTAACAGAGGAACTGTGGGTGAATGAATTCCCCCAAACAATTTGCAATCAATCCTTAAAGACTTAAAGATTTATGAGTTAATAGAGAGGCGTCATGATAGTGGATTTCGGGGTGGGGTGAATCTGGCTTCCATCCTGCCTCAGATTCATCGACCTTTTACTTATTTCGAACCTCAGTTCTCTTAAGAAGGGGGATGATAGTGCCCACTTCCCTGGGTTGTGGGGATTGCATGAGGTAGGTCGAGCATTTCTCTGACAAGATTATTAGGTTGATCAATAAGGCAAATTCTTGAGATGTTTTCAGATGCCTTAACTGAAATGTGTATGTTCAGAGGTATATACATATAAATACATTATGTTTAGTAGGAGTTTGGCGATTTCTCAGAATTCTCACTGAAATAAGAACCCATCTTTTAATAGCTGTGTTCTGATGTTTTATGGCATTGAGAACTGAACCACTAATCTCCAAAATATCCAATCCAAAATTGAAATAAAGTATCACTTAGAGGGAAATGAAGAAGCTTAGTGGGTGCAAATACACTGCAACACATAAGGTCTTAAAAAAACTGTAATAAAAGGTTCAATCAAAGAAATAAATGAAAGGGAAAGATACGCTGATAACATAATACCAAGAGTGAAGGATAAGCAAGAGATAACCTTTGTACTGCTTTGGTTTTCTTGACATCTCAAGATAGTGAGGAAGTTGACCTTTGACTCATTGGAGTATATGGGCCAGAATTGTACAAGATCAACTGGCAGGATGAATTGCAAAGAACTTCTGCACTGATAAGATTTCAGATCATTTTAGTGATGTGCATTAAAATCAATACTAATTCAATACTTATCAGATTTGCTTGAAGATAGCAAATAATAGAATTGTAGGCAGGAGCTAAAGAGTAAACTTTTTAACCACTGGTAGGTCCACATGCTTTCTGTATAGACCTTTATTTGGCATTTCTCTGGGAGTTAATAGAATAGCAAACCATATTGATTATTTGGCCTTTCTGAGGCCACATTGACTCTCTGGTACATGACCATCTTAAGATGAAGGTCAGTCAATTAAGGGAAGACTGACAAGAATCTTGCCAGAAATGACAGAGAGATCCTCCTCTCTTGTAATTGTCACAGGACACCCTGATTTCTTTTATTGAAATGAACAAGGTCAAAAGTACCTTTATCTAAAAGATTGTTAAATAAGTGCTCATATAGAAGTCAGAGGAAGCAGTACAAGGACACTCTCACGGTCCCTCTAAAGAACTTTAGAATTTATTTGAGACAGGATATCACAGGACCACCCAGAATGGAGTACCCACACCAAAGAAGGCCCTGAGCTTTCATGATCAAAGTACAATTTCAGTAGCATAAAGAGTTAAGGAATGTGACATTTGAAAATCTAGAATTATCTCCATCTCAAATGTTCAAATGAACTCTGTTTCCCAACCTTTCGTAGAGCCTTCCAAGCTCACATTGTATTGATCAGTCAAAGTTAAACATACTGTATCTTGACCTTATCTTCATATCAATGGTCCTCTTCAAGTATGAAGAATAACATGCCAGGTACTTATGCTAAGCACTAGGGATATAGAGAAAAGTATACATCTCTGGTGCAAAACAGCTATGTATCAACAACATAGAATTAATTGAAGCTAATTTCAGAGCTAACATTCAGATACTAGCATGAAGAGATAATTGGGCAAGTCACTCTGGTACAGAGTGATGTTAGTTCTAACTTGAAGGAAGTCAGGATTTTTGTATCATGGATCAAAGATTAGGTTGATGGAAGGGGTGGGAGATATAGGAAGAATGGGAAAGACTAGGTTATGAATGGCTCTTGAGTAATGGAGGATTTTATAATGGAGTTTCTTGAGGGGAGGCTGTGTATGAGAGAGAGAGAGAGACACAGGGTCTGTCCTGCTCTTTAGAAAAATCAACTTGATAAGTAGTGGTTCTACTACAGTGAAGAGAAATTTGAGGCAAAGGAAGAACAATCAGAAATCAACTTCAGTGGCCTACAGGCCTTCACCAGGTTGGTGGCAGTGTCAGAGGAGTGAATACATAATATTCAACAAATGTTACAAATGTAAAATTAATAGGACTTGGCAGCAGATGAGAGTGAAGAATCAAGATTGTGGCCATTCATATCTTTTGTCTTTAAAGCATAACTAAAAGCACTCTCCTTTACTTCATGTGGTTCCTCCTCCTTCTTCCCCCCCCCCCACCCCCCATCCTTTGAAAGCATCACCTCAAAATATCCCAAACTATTCCTTTATTCTTTGGCATAGCCAGCCAATCTAGATATAAGACTCTGGTCATCAGGACAACCTTTCAGAAAAACTCTCCTAGAGTATTCTGGTTAACCTTTCACCAAGGGATTTCTTGGGGAAAGAATGCCCCACAGGTCAGATTTCCTAGGCCCCCAGGTTGTATGCTGGGGAAAGCAATACTATCCTCCACACATATGCTTGCTGAGGAAGAATTTGGAAATATTGCTGGGAAAGGTTAACTCCCAAACTGTTGGGTAAATAGATGGCTCCAGGAAGTTCACTTTAAGGGTTTAGGTTAGGATAAGCCTCTTCAACATAAAACTTCTCTTGGGAAAATAAGCTAGGATAAATTCATAGTGTTTGGGAAGTTCCCTTGGGGAAATTATGGGATTTGGGAGGAGCATCCTGATGGAAAACCCCCAGATAAATTTGTTTTGGCATGAGTACAGAGAAAGAGAGTTGATGCCCCCCCCTTCAGAAAATTTTTATTGTCCTGGAAACAGGTGCAGATTCCCATATAAGAATGGAGGGAGTGACTAAAAGAACTCAAATTATGCTAAAATATAATAGAATCCAAATGGGGTTCCAAAATTGGCCTGAGGGGACTTTAAATTGCTGCAAATTTTGGGAAATTGTGCACACTAATGTTTTCTGTCATTTTGTCTGTTTTATGTCTTTATAAAGTGCTCAGAAAAATATTTTGTGTTTAGTGTTTATAGATTTTGCTACTTTGAAAGAGGTCTAAGAGGAAATGCCATAAAGACTACTGTAAAAAGTTATTTTTAAAAAGGAGGGTTATAAGGCTGTGGAAGATTAGGGAAATTTCATAGTTTCATTTTTGAAATGGTTATCCCAACTTTCTGTAATCTGATGGCAAACTGTTCCATTAATCAGAGACTCACTGCCACTTTAGGCTTTAAAAAAAAAAAAAAAGCACTTTGCAAGATATTTTCTGCTATTTCATCTGTTCAGGCTGGAATTATAGAGATAAAGTAAGATAATCAGAAAAAAAGAAAACTTTTTTCTGCTTTGTAGAAAATTGTGTCATTATAAATAAATAGGAAATTGAATTTGAAATTTGATATATCATTACTGTAAATTTCCAAGTTATGGTAATTGCTAAAAAAAAAGAAAAGTCTTAGATTTTAGAAGTTTGCAAATTAAGTTTAAGCACTTCTCTCTTTCTGGAAGGAAAGGATTTAGAATTGGGAAAGAGATCTGAAATGATTGAATTCATTGAGATAGTTTTGAGGCAAGCACTGCATATAAGAACTCAGCAGAGAACTCAGAAGCTTAACGTATATGAAATATCTTCGTTTTGAGATGCCATTCTGTAGAATTTGTTTTAAGAGTTAAATTTTGTGAAAGTTTCAGGGGTAAACAGCATTTAGGCCACTTCCCCTCCCCCTCCCCCCGAATAATGATAGAAATGTTTTAGTGTAATAAAGGAAGGCAACTAGTTTTAAAAAAAATTCCAGAGTGAAGGGGATAAGGGGGAGTATTCAGTTGCATTTTAAATTTAGCTAGAACTTTAGAGCTACCTCTTATGAAGCCTTTCTCCACCATGAAAAAAGAAAACTTGTTTAAATCAGGGAACAACTTTAAAAATGAGTAAAATTTAGACAAGGAATGGAAAAGATTATTTGAACTGAACAAATCCTTGAAAAGTATCACCTACCTCACTCCCATGTTGGCCTGGGCCTAATCCCTGGATAGAAATTGAAAATAAGGAGTATTGAGGATATGGGAATGGAGGGGGAAATACCAGGAACTAGGAATGTTCTTTTGGAAAGGTTAGTAGAACCTTTCCAAACTCTACTTTAATAGAAAGTAGAACTTTCAAAGCTTTAAATAATAGAATCAGTTATTTAGGTAAATTAGAGACAAGATCATCAAAAAAATTAGAAGTCAAATATTTATAAGCTCTTAGTAACAAAAGGGTAATCATATTACAATTAATCAGGGTTCTGTAAAAATTTGTGCAAAATTGCAAAGGAGACATTCTATGGAATAAAGATTAATTATTCTTATATAGTTTGGATATGATTAGGAAAGTGTTCTGTCCCTGAAAGATCATTCCAGGGGTATATTCCCAGTCGTTAGAATCCTGTGAGCTCCAAAGTAAGGGGATGGGAATTTGAGGCTATCATTTGGAATCTCTCTTCCTATGTTTTTACCCAGGTTAAAACTGAAACATGTCAGGGAAAAAGAGGATAAGCTTAGATTATAAACATGAAAGGAATTGATTTAGTTCTTTGGGTAAAATTTGAAAGAAAATAAATTTATGAAAATGATCTAATTGTTAACTCTGGGCTCTAAATTTCAAAGCACTAATAGCCCTGGGAAAATGAGATTTTGATTTTATAGTTGTAAATCTAAATTTGGTTTGTTTGTCCTGTAACTAAATTATGATGTGATGAAATGTGTTCTATTAATTGTGGCAACTAATGCCTTTTCCCCTCCAAACAAAAATTTAGAGAATTTAGAAGTTTACTGTATCAAAGAGTGTTTCATTTGAAAATTCTTGGCTATCACTTACTACTATTATGTATAAAATGGTTTAAAGGTGTAACTTCAGTACATTGTCAGTCAGCTTTCAAGTATTCATTGTATATCTGAAATCCCAGAATGTGATTAGTATTCATGTATAAATAAAGGATAAATGACAGCTAACTGTTAGGAAAACATAATATTAAAGGCCCAAGTTGTAGTTAGTGAAATTTTACCATTTGATGTAAATTCTCTTATTTACAAATGGGATTGTAGTCTGATATTATTTTTAGTTTAATTTCAGGAATGATTATTTGAAGTTTATAAAGCTAATAATCCACCAGTCAGGAAAAAATGGCATGTGCTGCAATCTGAGAACTGCTACAGTTCTGTCTCAAAGTTGAAGGAAGGACCTTGGTATGGCCCAAGATAAGATCCTTTGGACTTAGTTTCCCAATTGTAGTGTTTACTTTCTGAACAGGAAATTTTCCTACCTGATTAATTCTTAAAAACTCTGAATAATGTGGAGCTTTGCTACATGATTGGCTGTCAGATATGACTAATGGCTGGAATCATACAGTGTGAAAGCCAAGTTAGCACCCTGGATGCCTTGGAATCAGCTAGAGTCAGGATAAGCAAAAGTCCTTGGTCTTTAGGGATAGAAGTGAAAGGAATGGACACAAGCTCTCCGCAATCTCCCTTCTCCTCGTCTGCCACAAAAGTGACTCTGGCTTGTCCTACTCCACCCTCTAATCCCTCCTACAATTATCTGTATACACCAAAAGATCCAGCCAGCACAGAATAGTGGGAAGGGCCATTTTCCAAGCACAGGCTAATAAGAGTATTGTCCAATTGGTAATTAGCCTTAAGTGCTCAGTTGTCTGATTCCAGTATACATATTCAAAGTTTCAGATCTTTATATCCCTCACTTTCTTTTGTTTTAGAACACAGGTTGCCACACCATCCCTGACTTCTCAGGGAGGTGAGAACCAAAGGAGATGATCATGCCCTCCCTGACTTCTCAGTAAAGGAAGTGAAAACACCAAAAAGGAGATGATCACGTCCTCCCTGACTTCTCAGCAAGAAAGATGAAAAACACCAAAGGGAAGTGGGGAGTCAAGCCAGATATTGCTAGCAGATTTCTGGGCTGAAGGGTCTTACTAGAAACAGGTATACTCAAACCCATCAACATGGGAGGTATTACACAAGCCCATAGCAATAATGCACAGGCTATTAGTAATGACTCTCTCCACAGCCAGTGCAGGCTCAATGTGGTGTAACAAACATGAATTGTACATGCAAGTAGTGATATAACAAACTATATAAATCAACATGGTGTTGTAAAAGATTTCTAGAAGTCCTAAAAGGAGGGTATATAAACAATAATAAGACATATGCCTTCTTCAACAGCCAAGAGATAGTCCAAAACCAATCTATTGTCCATTGCTTCACATGTCTGGGAATCCAATGATCCTCACAAATTTTTGAAGGTCCTGCAACAGTCTTTTTATATGTTAGGGAATCTAATGATTCCTGAGGGTTTTCAAGTCCTACAACAGTCTTAATCATATCAAAGGGATTCCAATGGTTCCTGAGGGTTTTGAAGTCCAACAATTTTTGATGCCCATAAATCAAATGCTGTAACTGCCATGCTCTTTCAGTGGTGGGCACAGTCAGTGACGGAACCACCCGATGTTTCTTGGGTCTTCTTCATTTCAAGGGTCTGCTCCGTTTCTCTCCAATAGAAAAGGCGAATATGGTTCGTTGGCACCCATCTGATTCCTTTTCCATCTGTGGAGATACAAGCAAACCCTCTCCCCCAAGCAGTTAACCTATCTGGTCCCTTCCATTCACCACTTTCTGGGTCTCTCCACATCACCTGACGATTATCTAAAGATAGTGGAGCCCACACTGGGCCCTTCTGGTGGGTTATAAAACCTGTCTGCTGAAGCCAGTGTATCTTTGTCAAAAATCAAGAAGTTAATAGTATAAAGAGCTAGATTTAAAAGTTCTCTAGGGTTACCTGTGTCTCCCCCTTTCTTTTGTTTTTGGAGGAGCATCTTAATGTCTCTGTTTCTCCTCTCTACTATTGCCTGTCCTTGAGGATTAAAAGGTATGTCAGTAGTGTGTAAAATCTTATACTGTGCACAAAAGTGTGCAAACTGTTTAGAAGTATATGCAGGACCATTGTCTGTTTTTATGGATAAGGAATTCAGTGACCACTCGGGCTGTCTCTCTTGCTGCTGGTTTTGCAAAAGTGAATCCTGAAAAGATGTCTATCACAACATAGATAAAAGACAGGCAACCAAAAGAATTATAATGCGTCACATCCATTTGCCAAATTTCATTAGGTCTCAAACCACAAGGGTTCTTCCTTGGAAGGAGTGTAGGAGCATGGAAAGGAAGGCAAGCTGTACAGGCTTTTACTATACTCCTAGCTTCCTCTCTTGTTAATCCAAATTGTAAACATAAAGCTTGAGCAGCCTGATAATATTTAAAATGAGTTTCCTAGGATTCCTGAAATAAAGGAGTATTGGCCAACATGGTTAGAGGGCTATCTGCCTTTGAATTACCATAAAAAATAGGACCTGGAAGTCCACTATGAGAGCGGACATGCAAGATATAAATCTTACCTGGATGCTTTCTGATTTGCTCTTGAAGTTCCTTAAAGAGCTGATATATATTGGAAGCTACAAGTTTTATTTGGGCTGTGGTAATTCTTTGTACCACATCTACTGAATAGGCCAAATCAGATATTATATTTACATCTCCTGGATAATAAATAAGAGCTAGAATGATTACATATAATTCATTCTGCTGAGTGGACTGAAAAAGAGTTCTGACTACTCTCTTTATAGTCAAGTCATGAGAATATACAGCACAAATATTATGTTTGGATGCACCTGTAAAGACCTTAAAGGTCCTTTAAGAAGAACTTTAGAAACTTTTTCTTCAAGAATCCATCACTAATTATGTAATAGTCTGGTTATCTTTAATGGAGACCCGTGTGTAAAATTTGGAGCCATGGCTAATAAAATTTGCCACTCTGGGATGGTTTCACAGCATACATTAATTTGTGCATTAGTATAAAAGGTGTATATCTTGTCAGGTCTTGTCCCAGATAATTGTACTGCTCGCTTAATGGCCTTTAATAAAACTCTAGCCACAAGCACTGGGTAAGGAGTAAGGCTTTGTTGTGGTTGTGCTGGGAGGTTCACCCACTCTTTCACATTGTCTCCTTGATGGACTGTTGTGAGTACCTCTTGTATAGCAAAAACTGACATTTCCAAGGGTTTTTGAGTGACTCTTTCAACCACATTGGATAAAGCCAGTTCAACTTCTCTCAAAGCCTCTTGAGCTTCTTTTGTAAGCTGGTGTGGTGAGTTTAAAGCACTGTCTCTTCTTAAAATGTCATAGGATGGTTGTAACTGATAGGTAGTCAAGCCTAACACTGGACATATCCATTGGATATTTCCTATCAATTTCTGAAAGTCATTTAAGGTATTTAGCTTCTCTGTTCTCAAGGAAAGTTTTTGTACTGTAAGCACTTTAGGGTATATTTCATATCCTAAATAGAGAAAAGGAGTGTGTCTTTGAATTTTTTTTGGAGGTATGTGCAAATTGTAGTTCCTTAGTGTTTCTATGGTCTTTTGTAGACATGCTTCTAACATTTGTACCTCAGGTGCACATCCCAATATATCATCCATGTAATGTAATAACATTACTTTTGGAAATGCTTTTTTTTACTGGAGTAAGAGCAGCAGCAACATACATTTGACACATAGTAGGGCTGTTTTTCATTCCCTGTAGCAAAACTGTCCATTCATATCTTTTATAAAGCTCAGCTAAGTTAATGCTGGGCACTGAAAAGGCAAATCTTTTTATATCCTCTTTATCTAGAGGGATAAAATTGAAACAATCCTTAATGTCTATAAGCCAAAGAGGCCATTCTCTAGGCAACTGAGTAGGAGATAGAAATCCAGGCTGAAGAGTTCCCATAGTTTCCATCTGTTCATTTACCTTTCTTAAATCAGTCAACATTCTCCATTTTCCAGATTTCTTTCTTAGAACAAACACTGGGAAATTCCAACGTCTTAGAGAAGGTTGTAAGTGTCCTTGGTCAAGTTGCTCCTTTTTATATCTAATAAGGCCCGAATTTTATTGCTACCTAAGGGCCACTGTTCCATCCACACTGGTGTATCAGTTTTCCATTGGATAGGAACAGGTGAAAGTGTTGGCAGGTCTTCAACAGCAACCTTGCCTAAAAAATTGAAGTACTCATTTGTAATTCTAATTGTTGTAAAATGTCTCTTCCCCACAGATTGAGGGGGATTTTTTCAACTATAAAAGCAGTAAAAACTCTGTTTTGCCTTCAAAAGTCCATCTCAAAGGGGTAGCACTAACTTCAGTTGCTATTGATCCTCCTACGCCAGACGTGTAGGTGTCTGCCTTAATCTTTGGCCAGTGACTGGGCCAGTTGGCACCTCTAATGACTGTATGATCTGAATCAGTGTCTACCAATCCTTCAAATAGTATGCCATTTATATAGATGGTGAGCATAGGTTGGTCAGCTGTCACAGCTGCTGTCCAGTATATTCCTGCATTTTGTTGCATGGAGTCAGAATCTGAGCTTGTCTTACTCTAGGAGGGAGGAGTAGTGGGGGGGGGCGGGGAGGGGCAGAACCTGATGCTATTACTTCTGGTTGATAAGTCACACATTGTTTCCTGTATTAGTGACTGGGATATTATCTACACATTCCCCAGTTTCCCACATCAGTTATGAATGAATACTGTTTTTTAAGTACTCTCAGGAGGTAAAATGGTCAAGCCTACTATGCCTGGAGGCAAGGGATCCATAGGCTGGAGAGGAACAGACTTCACCTGTCCAGGGTGATATCACTGCCCCTCCCACTATTCTGCCTCCCTCCATCCTGGAAGGTGAAGTTGATGGGGGTGTGTCAATGACCTGCTCCATAGGCTCTGTAAGCTCTCCACAAAAGTCTGCTGCAAAAGTGACTCTGGCTTGTCTTACTCCACACCTTAATCCCTCCTACAATTATCTATATACACCAAAAGATCCAGCCAGCACAGAATAGTGGGAAGGGCCATTTTCCAAGCATATGCTAATAGAGTATTGTCCAATCAGTAATTAGCTTTAAGTGCTTGGTTGTCTGATTCCAGTGTAATATTCAGAGTTTCAGCCATTTACAATACAGAGCTAAAGTTTTTCCCCGATTATGGTATATGTCAGATTAGTCTGTGCCCTTGAGATGATGATTCTTGACATTGTTATAATTGTCTCTCCTTTTCCTTTCATAGTAAATTTCTATAATCAGGGCAGCTGAGAAGTAGAAATTTTATAAAAACAATAGTAAATCTATTAATAGATTAATACTGGAATATATCTAAGTTACTATAATAGGATGCAAGTATGAAAAATCTTACAATTTTAATCTATATTTGTAATCAAGTTATAATACAGGGATAATATCCTCCAGGGGAAGAGAAAGGAATTAGACAAAGTAATAAGACAAAGATGTAATATAAAATTTTCTAATTAAGTAGAATAGTAAATTTTGAGGAAGAGGATTAGTTTTTTTTCTGAAGTATATGTGCATGTGTGTATACACACATACATATATATGTATGTCTGTGTATGACTTTCAAATATATCTAGTATGGAAATTCAGGCTTTGATTATGTTTTAGTAATCAGTTCTCAAAATTGGATTAAGGATTTTACATAAAAAATTGCACTGGTAATTGTAAAGAAAGTGAAATTATTTCTCCATTTTAAAGAACTGTCTGATTTTAAAAGAGAGAACACTTCATTTTACAAATCAGATTTTTTTCGTTTTTGTTTTTTAAGATTCTTATACCAGGTATAAGGTTTAGGTAAAGAAAAATAATAACAAATGGTAAAAGAAATTCTCTAGTCTCAGGTGAATTAAAGGTTCCTAATTTGATGTTCATCTTACAGCTTTGTTGTTAATAGAATTTAGCTCCTTAAGGCTTGAACTGGTTTTCATCACATGAACGAATTATTGGAAAAACAAATTTAAGAAATTGTACTAAATTGTATTAAGTCAATATGAAGAGAAACAATGTAACAATTAGAATTATCCAGCAGTGTAATGGGCTGTCTTGAGAGGTACTAAGTCCCTCCTCATTTAAGGGTTGGAATCATATGAGGCAGTATACACTAATTTAAAGAGTGCTAGACTTGGAATAAGCAGAGACTAGGACACTACCCTTATCAAGAAATCTATCCCTGAAACTTACCAGCTGTGTGAACCTGAACAAATCACTTTACAAGTATAAGTCTCAATTTCTTCACATGTAAAATGGGGATATGTTATCCTGGAAAGGATTCTTGTATGGATCAGCTCAAAGTGTAAAGCAGATTGTTAATCTGAAGTTGCTATTTAAATGTTGGCTATTATTATCATCAGAGATTCCTTTATAAGACAGAAGTTTGGACTGGATTATCATCTCTAAGAATCAGACTCTAAAGGACCTTCTTCAGGAAGCAGAGACACTGAAGCAACAGAACTTGTGTGTCTTGTTCTTCCCACCTAGGACCAAGCAATCCCAAATTAAAGCAAGGTACAGCACATAGGAGGTTAGACCACAACTGTTCCCTTTCCTGCCATGAAAGGCGATTAATCATCAAACTGCTGTTCAAAATCCTTTAAAACTAATTTTTAAACCAGAATGCTTAAGACTCTCAAAACTCACATATCTAGGAGTATGCACAAAACAATCACACTGACCACTGTTAAAAATACATTTATCATCAAAATATATTACACTTATTAGAGAGGTGCAGTATCTACAGTGTGGGAGATGAGCAAGCTGAGAAAAATCCCACTTGCTTTCATCTTGCCACTTCATTTGAATCTTGAAGTCCTTATGTTGCTTGCAAAGGTTCTTTGCCCAGGCCCTTTTTGTATCCTCTTCCAAGGATGCCTGAGCTCATTCAAGAGAATAGATGCTCAAATTAAGCTCTGGAAGAAGCCCTGGTAGCTTGGCTAGCACCTTCAGACCTGATGATTTATCCATATGCTTGCTTTCCCAGGACTCCAGAGTGTCTGATGAAATAACACCTGATCATGGTGAGCCCAGTCCAAGCTACACATATAGCCTAGGTGAACACAAGAAACTAATATAGTATTTATTTGGGGTTTTCCTCTTTAAAAAAAAAAAAAGGAAATGGTAAGAACTATGTGTATTAAATAAATGCTTGAACATTGAATATCAGTTCTACTGGCTAATTGTTCTCAGACTGTGATACCCAATGTTTTTTTTAACTCAAAGCAGTGTGTGTGTGTGTATGTGTGTGTGTGTGTGTGTGTGTGTGTGTGTGTGTGTGTGTATGCGTGCGTGTTGACAATGAAGGCTAAAAATTGAAGCTGTGCTCAAACCAGCCAGGCATCCTAGCTCCCAAGACGACTCATGGCACACAGCCCAAGGCAGCCATTGAATTGAAACAAACTGGCTGCCAGCAGTGAGCAACAGGGAGAACAGCTGTAGGAAGGCTTCAGGATATGCTGAACTTCATACAAGGAACTGCTGGATGAAGTCCTGAGCCTTCTTCTTCTCTGCCACATCTGGCTTTTGGTGACCGGCTGGAGAACGGAGCAGCAAGCTGCCAAATGTGCTAGCTGCATAAAAACACAAAACTGATTCATCAGAAGGAGACTTTGCCTACTTGTCCTAAGTCCTCAAAAGGACACAAAAGCAACATTTTTCATTTTCAGAGTGCAAACTATGAGTAACGCTTCAAGAATAGTACATTTTGTTGAATACTGAGAAAATCTTAGAACTGCACTCTTCCCCTGAGCAAAAATGAGCCCCTTGATATGCATAGATATGACACTCACCTAAAATCTTCTCATCCAAATGGTTCTTCCCTGAATTGTTCAACAATTCTCTCAGAAATGCCATCAAATAATTAAAGACATTTTTGTGGCAAGTGGGAAGAGTAGAGATGATCTAGAAAAGAGAAAAGAATTTTGTTA
The DNA here is from genome assembly GCF_016432865.1 of Antechinus flavipes. Classification (NCBI taxonomy): domain Eukaryota; kingdom Metazoa; phylum Chordata; class Mammalia; order Dasyuromorphia; family Dasyuridae; genus Antechinus; species Antechinus flavipes. The sequence goes on from NC_067400.1 coordinate 563,955,229, forward strand.
GTTTTTTTTTTTTAAGGCAGCAGTATAAAATCCCTATACCTAACCCTTTCTATTGCCAATAGTATCAACACCTGAGTCAAATTCATAAATCAGATAGTCTAAAATTTTGGTTTCTGAAATGAACATGGCTTTAACCTCAAAAATTAGCCCAAAAGATTGAGGATGAACAGATAGCTCCTAATTAGTACAAAGAGTGACTTCCATGAAGTAGTTGCAGTATTCAAATTCACACTGAATGTTTCCATTGGACTGGAACCAATCACCACATTTTACATAACTTCAAAAAGTACAATTTTAAATATATGTGACCACTTCACAGAATTCACTAATAGCATTAATCAGGAAATGACTGTGCTCAGAAACTCTTGATCTGTTACAAATTTCTTAACCAGAACCACTGAATCTCAATAAGGGACCCTCAGAAACTATCTAGTCCAGTCCTACCTATGTGGGCACCACCTTTACAATACTCCTGACAAGTGGACCTATATTCTTTTTGAAGACTTTGAAGAAAGGGTCTTCTCCCAGGCCAACCATACCATCTTTGCATGGGTTTCTAGTTTCTAGTTTTGCCTGTCAGGATTTTAATTATAATTCTTCCCATGCCTGAACGTGGTTATATTAGTCTTAAACTTTGTCCTCTCTGAGTTTAATATCCCTAGTTCCTTCAGTGGGTGCTCTTAGGGAATGCTCTCAAGTCTCATCAAGCATTCCAGTATCCGTTCTCTGCATTCAGCTCTAGCTTGCAAAAGTGCTTCCTTAAACATGTTTCTCTCTTTTAGAATTAATTTTCATAAATTGAGAACTAGAATGGTTCTCAGAGGTCATTAATTCAACCCCTACATTTTCCAAAGGAAGATACTGAGACCAAGAGTGACTTCCCAAAGGACTCACAGATGATTTTCCAATGTACCATTTCTTGCGATGTTAACTTAAAAACTTGCCCTAATGTGTAGATAACTTCTTTTTATTTAGCCTAAACTTGAGTGTTTAAAAAAATCTAGTAGTACTCCCAGAGATTGAAAGGAGTGCTTTTATTAGCTCTTTTCCTTTAGACTTAAATCCTCTTTAGGATCTTATAGACTATTCCATTCTACCTCCTTCACAGCCTTTGGTTCTGTAAACCAAAATGTCCTGATTTGTTTTCTCAGACAAGTCTTTGTCTCATCATTTTAACTGCTCTTCTCTGGACTTACTCTAGGAAGCCCCATGTATTTCTGGAAGGGAGCCGGGAGAATTTGCCTGCAGTATCATAGATCAGATGCACTATGCTTTACTATGATAAAAAGAGAATGCTTTCTCTTTTCTAATCCCCTTCCTTATAAGGTCTCCAATATTATTGGCCTTTTAAATATAAGAAAAGAGTAGGAAAAAATAGGAGCTTAGGATTAGTCAAGCAATTTCCTTGTTTAAAAATAAAACAAAACAAAAAACTACATATTCTTACTAAATTCTTCAGTTACTGGTACCCTTCTGAAACATACAAATGTCTTCTACATAGTAACAGCTCAAAAAAAAAAATGTTGAATGGAGGAATAATTTGTATGGAGTACTCAAGGGAAAAAGCCAGTAGCCCCTAGTGGAATTCAAAGGAGCCAGCTTTTATACAACTTCATGTTCTTGAGGTCAAAGAAAGAAGTGACAGAGGGAGGTCTGCTCTATTCATGCATAGGAAGAGGCTGTATTAGCCTTTGTCTAGAATGTTGCAGTAGAAGGAATACTTATTCGGGTTGGATTACTTGACCTCAGAGGGCATTTTCAATCCAAATTATTATTGTTAGCTTTTGTTTTTACCTCACTACATTTCCTATCATACCCTTCTTCATACTTCCATCTAATATGATTACTTGATATGAAGAAAAAAAAATCTACAAAACTTAACTAATGTTATCCCAGAAGTCTGAAATTATATAACTATTGCACAACCATGGTCCCCCATTTCCATAATAAAGTAGTAAGAAAAGCTATCATATTTCTTTTTTTTTAAATATTTTTTTAGAGTTGAGCCTGGGGCCTATTTCATCTATCGAATTTAGTTTGCTAAAACCTTGTTAGTTATAGCCATCTTTTCTAACAGTAAGTCTGGTCTTCAGTTGTATCTATAAAAGGAAGGATTGGATTAGATTAATTCTAAAGTCCCTTCTAGCTCTGTATATATGTAGATCGAACAACCATCTCTTTCTGCTTTAAATCACCAGTGTCTGGTCTAAAATTATTTCTAGACCCTGCCCTTGGAGCCCAAATCCCTTAAGCATGCTATGATTTTTTTCTCTCCTGCACCTAATTTGTGTAGTTACTATTCCTTGTACATTTGGAAAAGTCCTATGGGTATAGAATTGATTCTTACCTGTTTACTTAATGGGTAGTTGCTTGAACACTCCAAGCAGGTATCATAGAAGTTGTAACAGATGACGGGCTCAGGCAAACTCTCCAGGAAAAGCAGCAGGGCCTCAGCCACAGAGTGATTGCTCCCAGCTAGGGCAACATGGTTAAGGAATAGACAAACCCTACTGTCCATGGTGACAAAAAGGACAAACTGGTGACAAGGTAACATCTTTCAAATATGCCCCTTTCCCTGACATTGCCACCATTCTGGTAACATTACCTCATACCTAAATTACTGCACTACCCTGGTGATAGGTCAGCCCCACTCAAGTCTCTCCCCACTTCAATCCATCTTCCCATTAAACTAATAAAGTGATTTTGCTAAAGCTCTGGTCTGATCATGTCACTCCCCTATTTAATAAACTCCAGTAGCTTCCTATTGTTTGCAGGATGAAAATAGAATGTTCTGTTTGGCATTCAAAGCCCTTTTTAGCCTTTCCAGTCTTCTTATGCCTTACTCTAACTCTTCAATCCACTGACACTGTGGTCTCTTGGCCATTCCACTAACAAGACAAATCCATCTCTCAAGTCTAAGAATTTTCTCTAGCTATTCCCTGTTTTCCTTAAAGAGCAGACTAAAATCCTACCCTCTTACATGAAGCTTTCCACAGCCTCGCTTAATTCTAGTATCTTTCTTCTCAATTTTTTTCTAGTTAGCCTGTATATAGCTTGCTTTGTATATATTCATTTGCTTATTGTTTACCCTATTAAATTGTAAGCTTCTTGAGGACAAGGACTTTTGGTCTCTTTTTGTTTCACCAGCATTTAGCACAGTGCCTGATATTTAGTCTTAGGAAATGTTTACAGATTGATTTTTGCTCCTCCTGGAAAGGGATGGTAATCAAAAGGACTCCTTCCTGGAGCCTGCTCCAAGCTCCAGCTGATCCTAGTCTCAGTCATCTGCCAGAGAGAAAGCTTGAGAAGATGTGTAAAGAGTCTCTTCCATGAAGAATACCCATGATGACTCCCAGTCCCTAGAGAAATGTTTTTTCTGAATTGCAATTGACTTAAATATGAGGATACAGAGAGTATCGAGCATTCCAGTGTCCAAACAGTCACGAATCTGTTCAAACTCTGACCTCAGGCCTGGCTGCTGAAACAGATCTTCCTTCAATGGGAAAGAAAATCAAAGTAAACAGTGTGTTTCAGAATGTTTCTTAATGTTTATGTTTCTAAAACTAGAAATAATCATAAGAACAGTGCAGAAAGGAGAACTTTGGTGAGTCCTCTGGTGGGAGTGGTGAATAGCTGGCCCTGTTTAATGAAACCAATTTAACTCCTAAGCATTTCCAGGTCCTTCCTCACTAGGGGCATCTTTATGATGACGTGGAATTTATTATTCAGTCCTGCCCCTTATCACAGAATAAGCATAACAGTAGTATAAGGGGAAAACTAAATGTTTAAGCTTCCTGCAGTTGCTATTAGCAGGATTCTTTTAATATATAAAAAAAAATTAACACAAAGGGAAAAACCAGCCAAATGCAAACAAGACCAAAATAACTATATTGCCACCTGATCTAAAATACTTTATATTTATTATTTTAGAAAACTTTTATATAAGTTAGTGATAAAAGTGGTATACACTACCCTAAAAATGCTATTGAAAGGAGTCCTTCCACAAATGAGAGGAAAGAGAATACAGCAAGAATTTTTTGTTGTCAAGTAAGAGACCTGTAGAATTGCTTCTATAAGTCTACCAGTAGTAATAATAAATAGTAATAGGTAGCATTTATGTAGGACTTTCCAAAGTTTACAAAGTGCTTTACAAATATTTCATTTGATCCTTACAACAATCCTATGAGTTATTGTAATCACCATTTTACAGATGAGGAAACTGAGACAGGTAGAGGCTGAATGATTTTCCCAGGGTCATATATCTAGGAAGTGTCTGATGCTTGACATGATCTCAAATTTTTCTGACTCCAGACCTGATGCCTTACTCATTTCACCCCCTAGATGCCAGGTCTAAGGTGTCCTGACTCAGACATTCTTCTTCATACCATCTTTTCCTAGGTTTCTGAATCAGTCCCTTCCATGCCCAGAAAGTATGAGTGTAAGATCACAGAACATACAGTCCTAAAGTGTTAGAATTGGAAGGAAGGGGCTTTGGAGAACTTTCAGTTCAAAACCTTCATTTAACAGATAAGAAAACTGAAGCCCAGAATTAAATGACTGGCCTGAGATGCACAGCCAGAACTAAAATCAAATGCCCCAATGACCAATCTACTACAGTGTGGCTATCTTCCTTTCCAAGGAAGGTACCAAAATTAGAGAAATGAGCTTTCCTACAAGATCTGATAACAGGAGGATGAGCAAGCTGCTGCCTCCTTCAACAACAACAAAAAAATGATGCAATGCAAGTCAGCACTTTGGAGCTAGCCTGAAGTTTTTAGAGAATATTTACTCTTATTTCCTTAAGGGAACAGTGATTGTTGATGGCAACAAAATGGCCTCTTGGGGCCTGAGCTTCCTTGGGGAAGGAGGACTGCTCTCTATAGGGCCACCTTTAAATCAAGGGTACCTTGATTTGGAAGCACTTTTTTCTTTTTTTCCCTCAAATTATTTTATTTGAAGAAACAGAATAAGAAAAAAGAAAAACAAAAGCAATATCAAACAAAATGAAACAAAAGAGAACATTATCATGTGCCCAGCAGAACACCAAGGAGGATTCAAGATATGTAACAACAAATACCAATTTAAGAAAAAAAATATACATATGTGTGTGTATGTATATATATAGTAGCAGAAGAAATTATATTCATGAGTATCTGAGTTTACTTTCTTGTAAACTACTCTTTTGTTCTCTGCTGCACACTTTTTTATTTTATTCTTTTTCCTCCTTTCATTCCCCCTATCACTGCCAAGCAGGCTATAATTTTAAAAGGATATATTTATATATGCCTATGTAGATATATACATACCTATACATATACACACACATCCCCTTTCATCCCCACCCTCCCAACCAAGTTAATTAAGAAAAGTTATATTTATGTATACATATGTAGATAAATACATACATACATACACACACACATACACATACCCCACATATACATGTCTTTCCTATCCCTGCTGATTCATTAAATTCTGTTCCATAACTTGGCTTACTATTACTTAATCTCCTCTCACCCAGAGATCCCTCCTTTGTCTTCTTCCCTCGTCCTTCCCCCCCCACCCCTCTTCCATGTATCCTTCTCCCCCTTCCCCTTATTTTTTTATAGATTTTGGAAGATGCTCTTCATGGTATATATATAGTGTTGCCTATTGAACACATTCCCATTGTGAGTAGATTTTCAGAATTATGAGCCCTCCTTCCCCCTCTAAGGCCTCTGTCTATTCAACCTATGTGTGGTGTTCTCTTCTTTAAAATATAATGGTTCTCTCTGGGAGCAGGTTTCTTGGGGAGGCTTCTGGAGGCAGCTTAATTTCGGTTCAGAGTAATAATCATTCCAAATGCAGCCAGGTGTTAAAAGTTCAGATCTTTTATTGCTTCCTCCAAAATAGCCCAGTTAGTTTTCTTGGTGGCCTATCTCTCTACTTGGTTCCAACAACTCCCTCCGAATGTCTCCAAATCCAAAGGTTTGTCCTTCAGCCTCCAGCCAGCACCAAGGTGAAAGTTGGAATGAATCTGTCTTGCCTCCCAGAGAGGGCTTCTGGCTCTCAATCTCCCAGAGTGCTCTGTGTCTGTCCCAGAGTGCTCCCCTCTCTGTCAATCTTCCAACTAACTCACCTGAAGCTCTAAGCGCTTCTTTATATATGATCTCCCAAAGGTTGACTCTTACTCTGAGGGAGGGATTAAGGGAGGTGTGAATTCACAAAGTTACAAAGTTAACTTTGTGAATCTCCCAAACTTGTGAACTCCAATGAGTACTTAAATACATTAGTGAGTTAGAGAATTTGCTAAGTACCATGCTAACTTAGGCAACTGACGGATCACTTTGTAAGGATTTGCTCTAAAGTGTGAACCAATAAGCATTGTATCAACTCCACTGAGTTAACACTAGGATTCTAACACCTATGCACCTCATTTGAATAATATGATTACAATTTTTACCTTTACTCTTCCAATGTTTCTTTTCAGCTTACCTTATTGTTGATGTAAATCTTAACATAAGATATACATTTCCCATATTAAAAAAACATAAACAATTTGTCCATGTTTAAACAGTTTGTCCATGTTGAGTTCCTTAAAATTGCTCTTTGGTACTGGCTCTTGTAAGTTAAATTTTCTGTTAAGTTTGGGTTTGGTTGATATAAAGTCCTAAAAACCTGAGAAGAGCTAAATCTTATAGTTGATCATCATGTAATCTTGCAGTTACTATGTACAATGGTTCTGGTTCTGCTCACTTCATTTAGTATCAGTTCATGTAAGTCTTTCCAGGCTTTTTTGAAATCAGCCTGCTCATCATTTCTTATAGAATAATAATAATCTACTACATTCATATATCATGACTTATTCAGCCATTCCCCAATTGATGGGCATCCACTCAATTTCCAATTCCTAGACAGTACAAATTAAAACTGCCACAAAGATTTTTCATTATGTGATCTTTTTCTCTCTTTTATGATCTCTTTGGGATATAGACGCAGTAGTGACACTGTTTGGGCATAGTTCCAAATTGCTTTCAAGAATGGTTAAATGAGTTCCTGATACTCTTTCTAAAGGTGACTTGGTGGTGCATAGAACCAAGCTCCTTGGCCATTACCTACCTGTTGAGAAGCGTTTCTATACAAGTGATCAACCATCATCCAGAGTTCTTTGGGGATTTCCAGAGGCTTCTCTTCCCGGGTGCCATCATCTTCTGTCTGCAGTGGCATTAAGGTCTGAAAAGGAAAAAATAATCATAAAAATATTCAGTTAACTAGCATAACTTCCTTCTTCAGCTTAGATGGCTCCAAGAAAGATATCTGCTAGACAAGGGAAGCTATAAAAGAAAGGAGGCAGTTCTATACAATCAACCAAACTTCCCATTCTCCAAGGGCAGAAAATGTAAATTAGATCAGATGAGTTCTTCCAGATTCTGGGAGATATAGAATAGTTTCAGTGAATTAGCTGAAATACAGGTTAAATTCTATCAGAATTCATCTAACATAATCACAAAAGGGATGGTGGAGTCTATTCCCTTATCTACAAAATGAAGGGGTTAAAACATATGATCTATAGTTTCCCTCCCAGTTTTATGATTCCATAAAACAGTTCCAAGCTAGAAATCTGGATTCCAGTTCTAACTTTACCACTTGCAAATCACAGCTTTTCCTAGTCTCTATTTTTTCATCTATCTAATAGACTCTACTTATAGGAATACCTTATAAATAGAATAATATCCCATATTGAAAATGCTTGGGCAAAATCCACACACAAGTCACACCACAGCTTGTTTCAAACTATTTGAGTCTTAATAGAAATAATAGAAATATCCTTGGACTTTTAAGTCTTAGTTTTCCCTTACTATGTTTTCTTTCTTTTTTTTCCTTATTTATTTAATATTTTTCCTTACTATGTTTTCAAGAGACACAATGTTTCATCAGTATGTGTACTAATGACTTCTACTGGGGCAGATTACAAGCTTCCTCACCCTGGTTACTAAGTGTCTAGGGAAGATATTTACAATCTATCATTGGGTATATTATTAAAGTCTTTCCAACATAGTAGCATATACCACTGTTTGCAGTCAACTGAAATAATCTTTCACAAACTCAGTTACTTCCCTGCCATGATGAGACATCAGAAGAAAATGTTAACAAGGGCCAGTAGATTTAATAAAAGAGTATAATAATAAGACTATAGGAAATAAAATGTTCCCATAAATTTAGCAAATCCCCTCTAGATGCAAGGACAAGAATATTTAGTTCCTAAGTCACAAAGAGAAAATTTTGATTTAAAATAAAAACTAATGATTGGAGCTAACAATGGAATAACATTCTTGAAATGATAGTAAAGACCTCAGGTCTTCAGGAAGAAGCTGGATAACCCTGTGGGAGTAGTGGGTAGCCCTCTTTTTAAGATGCATTCAATGCCCTCTCTGAGGTCCCTTCTAACCTTGGCAATGTAGTAATTTTGCCACTGATTATTTCATTTATGAGAAGGGCCCTTTAATCTCAAGTGTTAACTTACCAGTTCTTGAATGGTTTCAGGGGTCAAGTCCTGGATGGGCTCTCGCATGTAACATAGAGTATGGAGGGGAGAACCAAAACAGCTAGGCAGATAGTTCCCAGACACAGATAAAAAGTAATCCTTCCCCCGGTCCAAGTGCAAAACCAGAATGTCTTCAATTTGGTCCTCCCCTGAATTGAGCTTTGTAGCAGTGGTTTTATTAACAAACAGTTCCAATTCAATCTCAATAGCAGAATCTACAAAGAAAAGGTGATATAAGGCAATGGGGATCAAAAGACAATGTATGAAAGAAATCAACATAGTAGGAAGCATGCTTTCTATGGAAGATGATTCTTGCTTGGGAAGATCTTACAATCCAGTTGAGAAGGCACTTGTATTGTGACACATCAAATAATTCGACACTTTAGGTAGCAAGTACTAATTGATATAGTATAGATCAGGGCTTCTTAAACTTTTTTCATTCAGGACCCCCTTTTGCCTGGGAAATTTTATGCAATCCCATGCATATAGGCATATAAAATAGGTATAGAAATAAAAAATTTACTGATAATAAATCATAATATGTCACATTCCACCAATCCTCCCTGTATTCAATTCTACAACCCCATGTGGGGTTACAACCAATAGTTTAAGAAGCTTTGGCATAGATTATAAATATAAGGTAAATGTGTGGATCAGGCTCTTTTCTGAGTAGAATGGGGTCAATACCAAGATAGTAGTAAGGATAACCACCTCGCAATAATCTGAATTAAACATGGAAAATGTTCAATCCATCGACAACATTTCTCTGCCACACAGCTCTATAAATATGATATAAAAATAACATCCAGAGAAGAAAAATAATATTATGCACCCTATAACTACATATAAAGATTTATAGATAATTCACCTCATTTGATCACTATTTTGCTGCATAGGACTATAGATAATTAAGATTTGATTTTAGCAAACCACTGAAGACATTTCTCAGCAGTGGCAGTTCCACCAATTATCCTCAACTATCCTCTGCATGCCTCCTCCAAGTAACTGCTTTATCACATGTATATGGTACTTCCCAGCTATCCTCTGCTTGCCTCCCTCCTGTGACTGCTGTATCACATGTATGTGACACCCTCATGGAATGACACAAACTATACTACAGAGACAAATCACCACATCTTGGGGGGAAAGGCGTAGGAGGGAGCCTCATACCAGCTCTGTAATGTAGAACCTGTCACTAACTTCTCTCAATGAGTTTCTTCATCTATAAAATAGAGATACTTACCCTTCCTAATCTGAGGTTGTTCTGAGAATCCACTCAATTAATGCCCTAAACTGAAGCACTATCTAAATGTGAGACTAGGATGATATGTCTCTAAAACTATATTTCTCCTACTACTCTTGGAAATAATTATTTTTCTTCATTTGCATTGCAGATAAGGAAAAAGACTTACCAGGTAGAAGGAATCCTTTGCTGGGATTGGCATTCAGCCACTGCTTACAGTAGGAATTTTCATCAGGTTTGTTGATGAATTCAAACTGGCAGGGCACTTGCCCATTATAAATCATGAAAGACTCTACCTGCAACTGCATGTACTTCACATTCTGGAAGCAGAACTAGGAGAAGAGCAGGGGTCGTGAGCACCAGCATTTTTTCCTCGGCTATCCTGACAAATCAACCCCAAAGCCATAATTCTCATGTTTTGGGGAAAAAAAACAAGAGACCATCTTCTATGGGCCAATACCCTGGTTCTATTAATCATTTGCTAGTAGCAATAGCCTCTGGATTTCTGAGTTAAACCCAAGGTAGGAGAAAAGTGACGTTAAAGTTTAACCCTTCTGTACCCAGCTAACATCAGATTCTGTGCCTACAGAAAACTTATTCTAACAAGAAGCAAAGACTTCATATTAATCTGGTTTTCACCAAATAAAGTGATTGCAGGAGAAGGAGACAAGATGGCAGAGGGAAAGTCAGTCCAGTTCATTGAACACATCTTCTCCATAACAAACTTAAAAACAAGCTATTTTATGAAAATATGTTTAGAAAAATGGCCCATGTTTAACTTCTACTAGAGTTGCTTGCTATTTTAAGGAAGAAGAGAGGAGAGGAAGAAAAATTTAGAATACAAGGTTTTGCAAAGGTCAATGTTAAAAACTATCTTTGCATATATTTGGAAAACTAAAATACTATAAAAATTTTTAAAAACAAGCTATTCTGAATTTGATTGGGAAAACCAGAGAATCACATAAGTTTCTTTTGCTATTCTTTGATCAATTTAAATGGTCCATTTTGTGGATTATATATAGCAAACTGTTGATCTCAACAAGACTTTTCCCTCACCTCCTCCCATGGTATCTTTTTTTGGTTCCCTTCTTAATACCATCAATTTCATGATTAAAAAAAAAAAAAATGAGTGCATTTTCCTATTAGCCAAAGCCAAGCAGACAAATCTGCTATAAAATGAGCTATCAACTATTGCATTCCAGGAAATTGAGAATAAATTGTAATTATGTAGACTAATGCCTGTAGAAGATGAAATGCTGACCATAATCTAAAATCTTGTATTAGTTCTGCCAAGTCATCAACAACAACCCCATTTCATAAGGCAAATAATGATCCCAACTGCTTCACAAGGCTATTCTGGAGTCTGCTAGACTGAGGCTATAGCTCTGAACTATCCTAGAATTCTCTGCCCTAACAAGCTAAGAGAGTCAAAATTGCATTGTCGGAGGAGTTGGTTGTCAGAATTATGACCACCTCCTTCTTACCTCTCGTTTGGACAGGGTCACTGATGGGATGTTGGCATTCTCCATTTTATCCAGTGACCGAACAATCTCTTCCAGAGTCTTCCGGTATAACTCTTCATTTACTACTCTTACCTGGAAGAACAAAGCCAGAAGTTCAGTATTCTGCCAGGAATAGGTTTCTCCTAATTCAGTACAGAGAGGATCATAGCATGGGAATCAGGCAAATTTACATGCAACAGAGGATAAGAACAATGATTTTCTCTTTTAAAAAAATGAAGACCTGGACATTGTCAATTCACTAGCAAAGATTCCAACAAGAAATATAATTAATGGGTTCCCATAGAGGCAATATTTGTGGTTGTGAACCATTTCCCTCTTGGCAAGAGCTGAGATAACAGCAAAGGTTTGGCTGGCAGCTCTGCCAAGATGCAGGTCTAGCATAAAAAGGTGATTGGTGTCATGGAGCTTTTGCTCCTGACAGGCTGTGAGCAGACACTTCCTGAGGGCTTTGATTGAAAGAGATGGAAGCAAGGTGACTAGAAATTAATTAAAACTGAAAGACAGAAAAAAAAAAAGCTAAAAAATAATTTGTCACATACCCCAATGTCAAACACTGCACTAACTGGCTTGTGGTCACTTGTCTTTAGAGCCATGTGGTTTTGATAACTCAGCTGAGTAATGTTCTTTCCCTTCCACAGGATCCGGTCACACCAGGCAGGAGCTCGGCACTTTTCACTGCAATGAAAAGAAATGCACTGAATTCTGTTTCAGGGACAGAGCCCTGAGAGCTTATCCCATGGTCTAATCTACTTCCTGAATAAAGAAGAGCCCAGCTTATTAATGCAGTCTTGTAGATCATCTCTTGAGTGATGCCTTAATAACAATTCAGAAGTAATAATACAGATTGTTTCTACTGTGATTTGGTTTATGTTGATTTGAACTGAAGTGATTTGCCCATAGAGAAGAAAGAATAGTTTATGTTCTTGGTTTAAGCATATAGCCTGCAAAACTCCCAAACCATGAAAAACCTTTTGATCCAGTATAAATATAACTGATATTAGGAAAAGAATCCAAATTAAGCAGCTATTTCTGAAGGAATAAAAGACAGTTCCCATGGTTCTTAGGGGGCATTATATAAGTTCCAGCTAATGACCAAATTATAGCCTATCATTCTGGAATAGCAAGTCTCATTTTTTTTGGTTTCAAGATGCTTTTCACTCCTAAAAATTATTAAAGACCATCTCTAACTAACTTTTGCTTATGTGAATATTTATTGATAATGTCTTCATATTTGGAAAATAGTTTTAACTTCACGAATTTCCTAAAACAGTCTGATATCCCCTTCCCCTCAAGAGTCCTCGAACCACTATCCCAAAGAAATCCTATAGAAATCCCAGAGATATCCCATAGCTATCCCAGAGAAATGCTAAAACAAATAGAAGGCAAATTCAATATCGGGAGCTACCAGAGATCAAAAGGTAAATTACTGAAATCAAGCCAAGAACCGTGGTAAAAAATTCTGTACTCTACAATTTAGGCATAAGCCTACTAGCAACAATTTTTATTAGGTTAAACTAATTCTAAACATTTCTGCTTAGAGAGAGGACCAAAGGTGGGCTGAATTTTCCTCTGATTTAAAAAATCTTTTTCTCTCAAGCCATTCTGGAGCTACTATTTATAGCTTTTTTATACAATGGGCAAAATTCCATAGTAAGACCGAAGGGTTTAAAGAGCTCAGGTGAAACTCCAGTTAACATTTTGTTTCATCAGACAGAACAATAATTAATCACTTAGCTTTTGGTACACCATTGAGAATCATTTTCCTAAAGCCATCCAATTCTTTCACCACTCCTTTCAAGGATTCTCCTTCCCAGGTGGTCAAAGGTGAATTTAAGAGATAGTCCCATTAACTGAAGCAATCTAAGACATCTTTCTTTCTTAGGCTGACCATTACTCCCATCTGATCAAGGCATAGGGGAAAAGGGTATAGCTCTAAATACAACAAGGAAGGATCCCTAGACCTTGTTCAGTCATGGCCTTAATTCTATTAAAAGAGAAAATAAGAGCTTCTGTCTGAACTGTTCATACAATTTTCTCAAAGAATGTGGCTAGGCCACTAGTAAGGGGGAGAAAAGGACTCAGTGCAAATTACTGCTTTAGAACTGATAAAAACAAATAAGGATTTCTTATCCAGGTGAGATCAACAACTTTGAAATATTGTCCTAAAAGCATTTTGCAATCTCTAGTGTTTATGTATGTGGTCTAAAGGGAAGTCTCAGTATGCTTCCAGAAGACAGAGAACCAAGGAAAAGAAAACAGGTCCTAAGACAATTGGGACTCAGTTAAGAAGGATAAGAAGAACTAGGGTCTTTATGCCTCCCAGGTTTCTGGACTTTCACACCTGTTCAATCAACTGCAACCTACCTGGTATCCCAATCATCAGAGCCAGTGTCATACTTGTAGGTAGGCTGGAAAGATAACTCTCCCTCTGTGAAGCCTTGGAAGACAGCTTTTGCAGCTACTTGAATGTTTAGCTGTTGGAAGGGAGGAAAGCAAACCCTAATGTTAACAGATTAAATTTCCTATTAAAGGAGAATGGATAGCCAATGGGGGGGGGGGGGAGGGGGAGGGGGATGAGACCATTATATAATTTGTGATCAACTCCAATCCCTGAGAACAGGAGTTGGTTGGCTATTCTTTTATCAACAGTTAAGAAATCCAAATTCCCAGACCCAAAATTTGCAGAGTATGGAGCCACTAGAAAGCTTATTCCACCTTTTTAAGGATCTTCTACAAAAGAAGTAAATTGCTAAGTCCAAGGGAGACTGATTGAAGCATAAGCAATTATACTGCTCAACCCCTCCTCGTGGCATCTAGTCAGTTTGGTTTGACCTGCAGCGACCATGAATATCAGGTCTCTGACAACTACTTTCAGCAAAAAGTGAAGCATTTCTAGCAAAAGGTGAAGACATGAGGCATTCTTGGATTAGTCTCTGGAATCCCACACCTGACACTTTGGGGAATGCTACAGAAAGACTTAATTCTTGCAGCTGGGACTGGGTCCTAGATAAAATAACTTGTAAGGTCAGTTGAATTTTCATTTCCCAAAATGGCCTGAGGAGGAACAAGACAGAGATAATAAGCCAAGAAGCTTCCTGAGTCACAGTAACCAAGATCTTAAAAACCACTTAAAAAGAATAGCACAAGGCATGAGATGTATGTTACAGCTTCTGGAAAGACCACTAAAACAGGCTAATGAATAAAGATGAGACAAAACATGAAGTTAAGACTTTGATGCTTCAAAATAAGCTGTTAAGAAACAAAGATATGGGCAGCAAGAGAAAAGAATGCTTTATGTTAAAAACAAGGATTGGAGAAAAACACATAATGAAGAATATTAGAAGCAAAATGGGCCTGTTGAAAATGACTAATGATTAAAACACCAGAGTTGATTGTTTTGTTCTAAGTACTTTCTTCGTGCTGCAAAATGGGAATAGAAAGATTTGAACTCATGAGAATGATAAAGTTCTGGAAATAAAAAAAGATACCAAAGGTATTGAGACTAATAGGAAAGAAAGGAATCTTTTCCCCCTTCAAAACAGAACATGATAGATCATGTAACTGATTCATAAAAACATTCAAATGTATGTATCTCAGAAAAGCAAAAAGATACATAAAAGACTGATGCTTGAGCAAAGGATATTTAAGTTAAAAGGAGATGTAAACTGACATTAGAGGATCATGGAGGAAGTAAAGAAAGTCTTTTTTTCAATGACAGTTCTTAGAAAAGAATGACATTATGTAACACAAAGAGGAGAAAGTGAAGAAACATATTGCTCAAGAAATCAGTCTGAAAACACTGAGCACCATTCCTGCTAAGAAAATTTCATTTTCCAATGAAGCAATGAGAGAAGAAGCAAAGAAAACTCCAATAATTTGAGGAAGACCAGAAAAGAGAAATATTGGCTGAATATTAAGAAAAATGCTTGACAAGAAACAGTTGATTAGATGGGGGAAGGTTTCTCATGTGCTAGATTTGTGAATCTCAACATCAGAGACCCAATACTTCCAAGGGCATCACTGCTCATATTATGGCAGGAGGTAGGCAAGTGGGCTAACTGCCCAGTCTCTCAGTGGCTCTCTGTACCTGATCGTATGTGAACAGGGTTTGAAATGCCTTCTCCTCGATGAGTTTTTTCACTGTTTCCACATCCAGCTCTTCTATCCTGTAGTTGAGGTCCCCCAGCCACAGGATCACACTGTGAGGACAGAGGACAAGGGCGACAAGGTTTTTAGGCAGGACTATAACCTGTCCCAACCAGGGCTCTCCTCAGAAGAGACAAGTGAGACTCCAGGAAGCTGGTTGGGAAAGTGATTCAGATAGCCATAAAATGTCTTTGCCATATGCCGAGTTCAGAGTAAAAGAGCTTCCTTTTCCTCTTCTTCCTTCTCCTTCCCCTCCTCCTCCTCCCCACAGGGGAAGTTATTTACCCAACTCTTATCAAGCTGGAAACCAGCATGACAACTCTGAGGAATAAGATACATCTCACGATCCTTTAAACAAAATCCTTTAAATAAGGGCTTGTGCAGATCTCCAGGGGATTCCAAATAGCAGCATCCCTTTACCCCCATACACTTTGGTTCACCAAAGGCACTGAAATGCTTGGTTTCCAGGGCTCAGCTCCCAGAAAACATAACCATTGCTCATTTGGCACTGTTTAAACTCCTCTACGGTGTTTAATGACAAATATCATTTGGGTATGAAGAAGATGGAAAACCCCAGATGATCCCACACACTCTGTAAACACCATGTCTGCTCTATAAGAAGCCAACTAGCACATCACTAAGCAATTTAGCACAGCAGCACACACACACATACAAATACACCACAAATCAGATCAAAGCATCCACAAAGTAAAAAGCAGCCAAACTGACACTCAAGCTGCATCTTCAAATCTGGGCCTCTGCCTTTTCGACAGGAAGGAAGAGCACGGCTGGTAAGACACACTCCTGGCCAGGTTCCCTAGAGAACGAAAGCCAGCCTGTCAGTTTACGGAAGCCCAAGTTCCAATTCAAACACATACACAGGCAGAGAGCCGACAGGAGCAGGTTCGGGGCTCTGCACGCCCCCTGGTGGACGCCACCATGATCGCAGAAGCCTGTTACTTGCCAAGATCTAGTAGCATGGGCTTTACACATCTGCCAAAAGTTTATAATTTTAATGGAATTTTGTCATTTAATAAAAAAAAGTATTTTAAAAAGATAATACACTAGAGTTTTTAAAAAGGAAAGTGAGCTGGAAGGAAAGATTAAGAATCATAAGGAAGTTTTTAACCTAGAATGATCTAAGCAGCTGAAGCTGTGAACAAAAAGATAAACAGAACAGAAGAAAATACTCTCTCAATGATCAACACTAACGGGAGGGGGGAGGAGGAAGAATGACACAGATAATTCAAAATAACAAATGCTTTTAAAGCTGGGTTCAGGATGACTTGCTTTGGTTAGCTGATTAACTCTCTCAGGGAATGTTTTGATATCTCTGTATTTCTTAAGGACTTATCAAATTATAAAGAATTATAGATACCCAAAGTTGGCTAGATAGTGAGGAGAAATAAGTCCAGGATTGATGATTCGCAATAGAGGTTTCCTATGTGAATTGTGCAAGTTGATTATGCCCCTCTAGGAAGAAGCACCCCACTACCCTCCCCAATTTCAATAGCCTAGTATTGAATATGGACATCACTAGTACAGTAAGTGGGGAAAAAGTAGCCACTCACTCATGCTTGCCAATGGTGAGAGGCGGAAGATTTGGATCAATCTGACAGAACTGCATTCGGGAACAAATGTCTTTATAGTCTTGGTTCCTTCTCTCATACTCCTCAGTGTGAGCTGCCAGATGGGAATTCACAATGCAGATGCTTGTATTGTGAAATCTGAATCGGATTGCCACTCCTCCTTTATTACCCTAAAAAAGAGACAAAAAATATTATCTAAATCATAACTGATTTTATGAAAAACTTTTCTAAAAGTTTTCATGGATATTATTTGATTTTGTTGTTTACTTGTTTTAATCATGTCTGACTCTGTGGTCCATTTGGAGTTTTCTTGGCAAAGATACTGGAGTGGTTTGCCATTTCTTTCTCAAGCTCCTTTTACAGATGAGGAAACTGAGGCAAACAGGGTTCAGTGACTTAACACCAGGCATTCTTGAGTGAAAACTGAAATTACCATTTGATAACTAGATTTGAATTTATTATTTTTTTCAAAATCTCATATTTTATTTTGTGCATTTAAAAATATGATTCTGAGAAAGAAGTCAAACTCTTACCAAACTGCCAATAGGTCCATGAAAAACATAAAGTTTAAAAATTCCTGCACCCCAGCAAGATAATTGTATAAATATGTATGCATATATTGGATTTAACATATATTTTTACCATGTTTAATATATATTAGATTATTTGCCATCTAGAGGAAGGCGTGAGGGAAGGGGGGAATTGGAATACAAGGTTTTAGAAGGGTTAATGTTGAAAATTTATTCATGCTTATATTTTGAAAATAAAAAGCTTTAATAAAAAAATTACCTGCACCCCAGAATATTGGCGTAGAATGCTCACCCTATTTTTGGAATCCCTGATTTCCTTTAAGTCTCAGCTCAAGTACTACCTTCTTCAGAAGACTTTTCCTAATTTTTTAAGCCTCTGATGCCTTGCCGATCAAATTAATTTGTTTCTGCTTTGTGTATAGATAATGTACACGTTGTCTCTCCTGTAAGAGTGGAAGCTCCTTAAAGAGAAGAGCTATTTTGATTTTGGTTTTGTATTTCTAGTACATAGTACAGCACTTAGAAATATTAGGCGCTTATTAAATGCTTGCTGATTGACTGATTACAAATAAATCTCACTGGGGATAAATAAAAAGCTTCACTTTTAATTCAAAAAAACCTGAGGGCTTTAAAAGGCCTGGAGACTCAACATGAATTAGCAGAATGTTGTGCCAGATAAGAAAGTAACACCAGGCTACAGAAGTGGAAGTATAGGATCTAAATGGTATGTGAAAAGCCTAATTAATGCTGCTTTGGTTACACCATATCAAGAATATTCTGAACATGACTCTTTAGAATGAATATTTAAAAGTAAAAATAAGTAGGTCCAGAAAAGGGTGATGAACAGATTCAGAACTATGGTTCATTTGGTCGAAAAACCTAGGGAGATTTAGTCTGAAAGAAGGTAGCTAGATGGTGTAGTGAGTAAATAAAAGTGTGGGGCTTTAATTTAAAAAGGTGTGACTTCAAATCTGACTTCAGATCCTTCCTATTTGTGTGACCCTGAGCAAGTCACTTACCCCTGTTTGCCCCAGTTTCCTCAGGAAAATGAGTTGGAGAAGAAAATGGCAAACCATTCCAGTATTTCTGCCAAGAAAATTCCCAAATGGAGTCATGAAGAATCAGATGTGACTGAAATTACTGAACAATAACACTGAAGAAAAAAAGACATCACCAATCTTGTCAAACTATTCTGCCTGGCTCCACATGGCAGAACAACAACAAAAAAACAACTAGGGAGAAATTACAGTAAGGCAGAATTCAAGAAAAGGAAAAAATTCTCAACAATTAGAGCTATTCAAAAATGGATTCAACTTGATCAATTCTGATGGGCATGGCTCCTTTCAACAATGAGGTGATTTAGGCTAGTCCAATAGATTTGTTATGAAGAGGCCATTCGCACCCAGAAAGAGGACTATGGGGACTGCGTATGAATCACAACAATGTATTTTCACTCTTTTTATTGTTGTTTGTTTGCATTTTACTTTCTTTTTCATTTTTTTCCCTTTTTGATCTGATTTCTCTTGTCTAGCATGATAATTATAGAAGAAATATGGAAGAATTGTAGAACAAATATACACATGCTTAACATATATCAGATTATTAGCCATCTAGGGGAGGGGGTGGGAAGGGAGGGAAAAATTTTGGAACACAAGGTTTTACAAGGATGAATGTTGACAATTATCTGTGCATATGTTTTGAAAAGAAAAGGCTTTTGATCAGAGAAATACAAATTAAGACAACTCTGAGACACCATTACACACCTGTCAGATTAACTAAGATGACAGGAAAAAATAATGATGAATGTTAGAGGGGATGTGAGAAAACTGGGACACTGATGCATTGTTGGTGGAGTTGTGAACGGATCCAACCATTCTGGAGAGCAATCTGGAATTATGTCCAAAAAGTTATCAAATTGTGCATCCCCTTTGATCCAGCAGTGCTATTACTGAGCTTATATCCCAAAGAGATATTAAAGGAGGGAAAGTGACCCACATGTACAAAAATGTTTGTGGCAGCCCTTTTCATAGTGGCTAGAAACTGGAAAACGAATGGATGCCCATCAATTGGAGAATGGTTGGGTAAACTGTGGTACATGAATGTTATGGAATATTATTGTTCTGTAAGAAATGACCAGCAGGATGAATACAGAGAGGCTTGGAGAGACTTACATAAACTGATGCTAAGTGAAATGAGCAGAACCAAGAGATCATTATATACTTCAACAACAATACTGTATGATGATGTATTCTGATAGAAGTGGATTTCTTTGAAAAAGAGAAGATCTAACTCAGTTCTAATTGATCAATGATGGACAGAAGCAGCTACACCCAGAGAAGGAACACTGGGAAATGAGTGTGATCTGTTTGCATTTTTTGTTTTTCTTCCCAGGTTATTTTTACCTTCTGAATCCAATTCTTCCGGTGCAACAAGAGAACTGTTCAGTTCTGCACATATATATTGTATCTAGGATATACTATAAGATATTTAACATGTATAAGACTGCCTGCCATTTAGAGGAGGGGGTGGAGGGAGGGAAGGGAAAAGTCGGAACAGAAGTGAGTGCAAGGGATAATGTTGCAAAAAATTACCCATCCATATGTTCTGTCAATAAAAATTATAATAATAAAAAAGAAAAGAAAAGAAAAGGCTTTAATAATAAAAATGGATTTTACTGCCTCAGAGGGTAATGAGAATTTCCTGTCACTGAAGGTGATAGGCAGAAGCTTAATGATCAGTTAACTATGAGGCATCTTTTGGACAGGATTCATGCTTCAATTTAGGTAGATTTAAATTAGGCCCCTTTTAATTTTGCAACTCAATGTTGTTGTTTTTTCGCTCAATTAATATCTTATTTTTCCCAATTATATGTAAAGATAATTTTCAACATTCATTTTTGTAAGATTCTGAGTTATAAATTTTTTCCTTCCCCAAGTCAAAAAGTAATCTGACATAGGTTATATATATACAATGATTTTAATGAAGTAGAAGTTATTTTTTTAAAGGCTATTAAAATTAAGTGACTTGCCCAGGGTCTCATAGCTAGTAAATGCTAAGTGTCTGAGGTCAGATTTGAACTCAGGCCCTCCTCCTCAGGTTCTCCTGATTCCATAACTAGTGCTCTACCCATTGTACCATCTAGCTGCCCCTAGTTTTAGACATATTTCTACATTCAACTCAATATTTGTAAATGACATGTTCGCAAGAGAGGTAGATGATGCAGGGATAGAGCACCAGCCTTGAAGTCAGGAGGATTTGAGTTCAAATATGAACTCAGACACTTAACACTTCCTAGCTGTGTGATCTTGGGCAAGTCACTTAATTCCAATTGCCTCAGGGGGAAAAATGACATGTTTGCATTTGAGAAAATGTGGAATAACCATATGAGAAACAGCCTTAGAAGTAAGACTTAGAGCAAGGGTCCTCAAACTAAGGCCCACAGACCAGATGCAGCAGCTGAGGACGTTTATCCCCTTTATCCAGAGCTATGAAGTTTCTTTATTTAAAGGCCCACAAAACAAAGTTTTTGTTTTTAACTATAGTCCGGCCCTCCAACAGTCTGAGAGACAGTGAACTGGCCCCCTATTTAGAAAGTTTGAGGACCCCTGGCTTAGAGCTTCCAGTTTAGCCCCTGATAATCACTGGTTGCATGATATAACATGGCACCCTCACTGTGCTCCTGACAATCCTCTTACACTATAAGATAGCTGCTGATCTGTAGCTGTGAAGGAAGTTTTGAACACTAAGGTTCAATCTTAAAAGTCAGGGAAGTCCAACTCCTTCAATAAACAAGCTTCCTTTTCCCTATTTTTTTGTTCTAGTTTCTTCAAGGCAGTGTTCAAAACTCATTTGATGGGCTAAAAAGCAACAATCAGCTGAAGTTGGGGAAAGGATAAAAGTAGATCAAAACTTATATTATCATGAAAGGGACTGAATACTCAGAAGATTTGGGGAACTGAGGGGTACACAAAGTCATCAAAACACTGCAGTGAATCATGGTAACTCTTACCTTCCTGAAGAGCACAATTCATTCTGTTTTAAGACCTATACAATTAGCACGGGAGCCACCTTGGGAAAACACTTTGACTTGAAGTAAGATCTCTGTGAACCACTGCCCAAGGAAAGAGCCAGGACCATACCCACCTGTAGCATGGAGTCACTTACCATCCTGCCCATGATTCCTGTCCCCACTGTTTCAGCTTCAACTTCTGAGATATGCACTGCATGTTCTTGCTTGACATAAAGGAGCAGCATGATCCCAACTAATCGGATAAGCTTCACCTGAAATTGTGAAGTTTTTCTTCATTAGAATCTCTGCTATGCATTTTCACTCTTTTTGTTGTTGTTTGCTTGTATTTTATTTTGCTTTTTTTTTTTTTTACTAGTTTGATTTGATTTTTCTTGTGCATCACAATAATTGTATAAATATGTATGCATACATTCCATTTAACATATATTTCTACCATGTTTAACATATATTGGACATCTAGGGGAGAGCGTGGGGGAAGGAAGAGGAAATTGGAACACAGGGATTTGCAAAGGCTAATGTTGAAGAATTATCCACTGTTTAGAAAAATAAAAAGCTTTAATTAAAAAAGAAAGAAAGGAAAAAAATCTCTGCTATGGGGATGATGCTCCTAAGCCCCATGATGGTATAGATGTGACAAGAAGATCTTGATGCTATTCTGAATGAGCCAAAATTCTGGCAGTCCCACCCAGCTGGAAAGGTTTCAATCACAAATGGGACCAGTGCCTGATTGGTCTGCATCCAAGGACCATTGGCGCTGGAGAGGCTTGGCACGGCAAGGTGAGCTACCAGGCAATGAATTTTGGTCATGGCAGTCTCTTACATGCATTACTAAATATTCTCCCTCTCACTACTATAGTTATTCCAAATCTTTTTATTGTTCTTCAAATCTCCCAGAGCACCTCAATTCCCCACTGTTAGTGGAAGAATTTGGTTCATATTTTGCAGAAAAACTAAAATCATTTGCTAACAGCTCCCTCTTCTTTTCATCTCATAGACCTCAGAAGTCTTCTCCCACTCTCTTTTCTATTACCCCTTTCTCTCATGAAGTGGCCCTTCTCCTTAGCAAGGCACATCCTTTTAATTACATCTCACCTACCCCAGAAGACTGGAGTGGTCCAGACGACTTTCTATCTCTCTACTCTCATTCCAGGCAGCTAGTGATGCCATGGAAAATGTGTTGCATCTATAGTCAGGAAACTCTGTTCAAATCCAGCCTTAGACACTTAAAAGCTGAGTGATCCTGTGCAAATAATTAACTTCTGCCTGTTTCAATTTTCTCATATGTAAAATGAAGTTTACAACAGCACCTACAATAGAATAAAATGAGATAACTATAAAGCTCTTTGCAAACCTTAAAGTGCTACATAAATGCCAGATATCATTGTTATTATTTATCTTTCCCTACTTTTACCAATATTTTCTCTGCTGCCTACAAACACATATATTCACCATGATCTTCTATAACTGTTAGCTATCATCCTATATCTTTAATCTTATTCTTAGCTAAACACTTGGGGAAAGCGGTCTACAATTGCTGCCTCCACTTACGCTCTTCTCAATTCCTTGTTGTTCAGTCATTTTCAGTCATGTTCGACTCTTCATGATTCCATTTGGGATTTTCTTGGCAAACATATTTGAGCCATTTGTTGTTTCCTTTTTCAGCTCATTTTACAGATGACGAAATGGAAGCAAACAGGATTAAGTGACTTGTGCAGGGTCACACAGCTAGTTACTATCCGAGGTTGGATTTGAATTTAGAAGAAGTCTTGCTGATTCCTGACTGGGCTCTCTGTGCACTATGGTGCCACTTACATGTCATTTCTAAATCTTCCCTAATCTGGCTTCTGACCCCATCCCTCAAATGAAATTGCTCTCTCCAAGGTCACCAAAAATCTCTAAAGAAATAAATATGATGTTTTCTCAATCTTCATCTTTCCTGATCTCTTTCTATAGCTTTCAATTCCATTGATCACATTTCCCTCCTAGATACTCTCTAGGCTTTCGGGACACTGCTCTCTTTCCTGGCTCTCCCTCCCTCCTTCCCCCAGAGAACAAGTCTGACCATCTACTTCACAGGCTAGTGGTGACCTGGAGTCAGATCAGTCAGGAAATCATTCAACAAACATTTATCAAGTGCTTCCCATGTGCCAGGCACTGTGCTGAACAAAGCAGTCCTTGCTCTCAAGGAGCCCCAGGATAATGGGGGGCATGGATAGAACAATATGCAAACAACTATGTACAAACAAAATATATACAAGATTAATTGGAGATAATGAAGGAAAGGCTTTGGAACCAAGGGAGTTCAAGAAAGCTTCTTGGAAAAGGTGGGATTTTAGCTGAAATTTAGAAACTAGGGGGCAGCTAGTTGATGCAATGTTTAAAACACTAGCTCTAGAATTAGGAGGACCTGAGTTCAAATCTGACCTCAGACATTGGGCAAGTCACCAAAGCCTGACTGCCTGAAAAAGAAAGAAGGAAAGAAAGAAGACAGAAGATATAAATCAGTGGGATAGAATTCCAGGAGTGAGAGATAGTTATTGAAAATATCCAGTCAGGAGATAGAATAAGGAACAAAAAGAAAGCCAATGTCACAACATAAAGTGCAAAAAGACTAGAAATATATGAGGGAGCCAAGGTATGAAGGGCTTTGAACACTAGCAGAGGATTTTATATTTGATCTTGGAAGTAACAGGGAACCACTGAAGTGTATTGAATTGGAGTTGACAGGGAAGAGTGTGTGACATTATTAAATATGTGCTTTAAGAAGATCAATTTGAAATGGTTAAATGATATAAACAGACAATTTTCAAATTAAAGCTGTTTTTAGTCATATGAAAAATGCTCTAAGTCATTATTGATTAGAGAAATACACATTAAGACAACTTTGAACTATCACTTTACATCTCTCAGATTGGCTAAAATAACAGGAAAACATAATGATAAATGTTGGAGGAGATATGGGAAAATTGGGACCCTAACACATTGTTGGCGGAGTTGTAACTGATCCAACCATTCTGAAGAGTAATGTGGAAGTATTCCCAAAGGGTTATAAATCTATGCATACCCTTTGATCCAACAGCGTCTCTAATGGATCTGTATCTCAAAGAGATCATAAAAAATGGGAAAGAACCCACATGTGCAAAAGTGTTTATAGCAGCCCATTTTTGTAATGGCAAGGAATTAGAAATTGAATCTATACCCATCAGTTGGGGAATAATTGAACAAGTTATGGTACATGAATATAATGAAATATAATAATATTTCTACAAGAAATGATGAGCAGACTGATTTCAGAAAAGCCTGGAAAGACTTACATGAACTAATGCTAACTGAAGTGAACAGAACCAAGAGAACATTATATACAGCAACAAGATTATGTGATGATCAACTGTGATGGACTTGCCTCTTTTCAACAATGAGGTGATTTAATTCCAATAGACTTGTGATGGAAAGAGACAGCTTCATCCAGAGAGAGAACTACAGAGATTAAATGTGGATTGAAGCATAGCATTTTCACCTATTTCTTTGTTTGCATACTTTTTTTTTTTTGTGGTTTTTTTTCCCCCTCTTGGTCTGATTATTCTCTGCAGCCTGATGAATATGGAAATATGTTTAGAAGAATTGCACATGTTTAACCTATATTGGGTCCCTTGTTGTCTAGAGGAAGGGGGATGAAGGAGGGAGAAGGAAAAATTTGGAACACAAGATTTTGCAAAGGTGAATGTTGAAAGCTATCTTCACATGTATTTGAAAAAAAAAAAAAGCTATTACAAAAAAAATTTTTTTAAAGAAGTTCAACTTGACAAGTTAGTGGATGGATTGCAGTGGGAAAAGACTTGGGGCTGAGGAAGACCAATTAGAAGGCAACTGCTATAGTCCCAGTGTGAGGTGATGAGGGCCTGCATAGGGGTGTCAGAGGAGAGAAGGAAGCATACTGGAGAGATGTTATAGAAGAAGCAATTACAGGAACTGGCAACTGACTGAACAGGGAAGATGAGAGTTGGGATGTCAGAGCCACTGAGGATAAAAACTAGGCATCAAGCCTGGAACTAGGAAGATAATGGTGTCCTCAACAGTAACAGGGCAGTCACTAAGAGGGTTTGGGAAGGAAAGAAAATGGATTCAGTTTTGAACATGTGGAATTTAAGACATCTATAGGCATCCAATCTGAGATGTCCAGGAGACAAATGGAGTTGGAATTCTGAAGGTCAGGAAAGAAGTTAAGGTTAGATAAGTAGATATGAGACTCATCAGCATAGAATAACTGAAGTCATGGAGCTGATGAGATTGAAGATAAGAGTACCCATGACAAAGTCTAGGGGAACACCCATGGTTATCTAGCATGACAGGATGAAAATCCAGCAAGGAGAAGGAGCAGTCCAACAGGTCAAAAGAGAATCAGGAGAGAATGGTGTCATAAAAGTCAAGAGAGAAAAGTGTCAATGAGAAGGTAGACAATGTCAAAGGCTACACAGAAGGTTCAGGAGTAAGAAGAGGTCATTGAATGATTTGGTAATTAAGAGATCACTTTGAAGAAAACAATTTCAATGGACTAATAAAGTCAGAGATCATAGAGAGTTAAGAAAAAAGAAAGAGGAAAGGTTGGTTTTTGGCAACCTTCAAAGCTCCATCCTGGGTCTAATTCTTTCTCTATACTGCCAACACTTGGTAACCTCATCAGTTTCCATGGGTTCAAATATCACCTCTGCAGATGATTCCCAGATCTATAAATCTATCCCTAATCTCTCTCCTGAGCTCCAGTCTAGTGTCATCAACTGACTTTTGGACATCTTGAATTGAATATCTCATAGGCATCCCGAACTCAACATGTCCAAACGAGAGGTTGTTATCTTCCCCCCTACATCTCCCTACTTCCTAAACATTCTATTACTGTTGAAGAGCGTTGTAGTTCTCCCAGTTATCCAGGTATACATTGATATCACATTAAACTTCTTTTTTATACTCACTCCACATATCCAACATGTTAGCAAAACTCATCATTTCTACCTTCACAGCATCTCTTATACATGAGTCCTTCTCTCCACTAGAGTAGCTACTAACCTAGAGCAGGCTCTCATCACCTCACAGCTTTCTATTTGGTCTCCCTACCTCAAGCTGCTCCCCCTTCAATCCATCCTGTACTCAGTGCTAAAGTGAATATCCTAAAAGTGCAGGTCTTTTGGACTAGGAACAAAAGGGAATAGGACTGTTGGTCACTCGGTCAAGTTAAAAGATATAAAAAGCAGGAACAATGACTTTTCCTTTCTATGATACCAAGATAAAGCTTTAAGAAGCTAAAACTCTTTAGCCCAGACCCCATCTTACTTTTGCATATTTGGCATCAGGATGAAGACCCTCAGTTACAGCTTTAAACCACTCTTCCTCCTTTGGGGTATCATTGAAGAAAAAGGCTTCTTTACTCAGATCTAATTCTTGGAACCTGTCAGAAATGAGATGAAACAAGTCAGACTCTAGAAAAGAAGAAAACACCAGGCCTGTTCTAGAATTGTTTCAGAGGTATGAGTTCCATTCCCCACCCCGCCTAGAATGGAAGCCTCAGAACATATCAGCTCACTATTCTCGTCCCTCCTACAATACTTAGCCTGGTGCTTAATAAAGATTTGGCTAGGGCTTCTCTTAATTCTACCTTCTTCATGATAGTATTAGTTTTGGCATGCAAAGCATCCAACAGCTAAGGAAGAAAACTCTCTTAAGAACAATGATTCTGACAGTTGGTTAAAGGAAATATGAAGTATTAGCATTAAAATAACACACATGGTTCAATCTTAATAATAGGAAATGTGTTACATGACAGAACAGAAAAGAAACAGAAATCTTTAATGACCTAGTCATTTAAAAATTCCCTCTACTAGCTACAAAGTCTTAGCTTACAGACATATGGCTTGGAATCCAAAGTAAAGAATCAGAGAGACTTCTGAGATTAAAAAAAAATGCTTACCCTACGCAATATATATCTGGAGGCTGAACATCCTGGCTTAGCCAAGGCCGGAGGCATTCTTTGGGGGACTGGCCATTCACATTGTATGTTCCCACAAAGAACCTATCATGAAAATAAATCAATTTGAAAAAAACTTTGATTTGAAATAACACATAGAACTAACAAAGATATTATTTTACTGTCCATTCTCTTTAGCTCCACTCTCTTCAAGAAAAAAGTTTTAAAATGCAAGAATTATCAAAGAGAAGTCAGATTATGGTCCACTATGCTTAGTATTCTGTTGCTTACTATGTCAACCAAAGCGTGTTCAAGGTTAATAACCACAGTTACCTCTCATTTCTTTTCACTCAAGAAATTAGATTCCTAACTAAACATTTCTGACATTTCACTAATAATCCACTTTGGTTCTATAATTCCTGACTTGATCTTTAACCCACAACCCAACAGCCTCATCAAAAGAAATTGGAAGTCATGTCATCCAAAAGTCACTGAAGATAGTGGAGATGTTTAACCCAAAGAAGAAAACACTCTCAGGGGAAACAAGAGTGTCTTCAAACTTCTTAAAATATATCCACATTGAAGAGAGTTCAGAGAGGAAAGGAGCAGGCATAAAGGACTCTAAAAGACAAA
This sequence comes from Antechinus flavipes, assembly GCF_016432865.1. Classification (NCBI taxonomy): domain Eukaryota; kingdom Metazoa; phylum Chordata; class Mammalia; order Dasyuromorphia; family Dasyuridae; genus Antechinus; species Antechinus flavipes. The sequence continues at coordinate 563,983,403 of NC_067400.1, forward strand.
CAGATAGGATCCTCAAAAATAATCATGATTTATATTTCCAGAACTGATAATACACTTGTGGCTCAAAAAGTTTTAGTTGTTCTTTGTTATCTCCACTGAGTAGAGTATAACAAATTCCTTGGGCTGTAGTGCACAATTCCCCCAGAACCCAGCTACTCGCTGGACTTTTTCATGAGGCTACTCTCCATCCCTGGAATATATTCCAGGCATTTCCATTTCTGACTTGGGGCTATTCTTTATATCTGAAGTATTTTCCTTCCCCCTACCTTTTAACAGAGGCTTCAAAGTCTATCTCCCATGACACCTCTGGTAAGAATGAAACAACAGAGAATTCAGAAATAAAACCAAATGTATATGAGATTAATTTTGGCATGCAAAACCAAAATTATGAAATATTGGGAAAGTAAATTAAATCATTTTTGTTGACCAAAAAAATTGCTTACCAATATGGGGAAAAGATAAATTTAGAGTGATACTTTATATGTTATATAATAAATCCAACTAGATCAAATAGTAAGCATCAAAAGTCATTTAAAAGTATAATAAAATAAAAATTCCCTCAATTGTAGAGAATAGACAAAATTTATCAAATGGAAGAAATTATATGAAAAATATTCATTAGATTGTTAGAGCTAATATGTTAAAAATAACATCACTACCTGAATTTATTTTTTTTAGTGCCATCTTATTCAAACTACTGAAGGATTGCTTTTATCAAACTAGAAAAGATAACAAAATTCATCAGGAGAAATAGCCAAGAATCTCAAGGGAATTAATGGGGAGGAAGGAAGTTGAGAAGGAAAGAGGCCTACCAGATTTTATATAATACTACAAAAATAATAATCTTCAAAACCAATTTGGCACTGATTAAAAAAGAGATTAATCAGTGGAACAGTTTAGGTATATAACAAACAGAAGCAAATGAAATTACTAGCCTAGCGTCTGAAAAGGCCAAAGACTCCAACTAGTGGAGGAAGGATCCACTATTTAACAAAAACTGGTGGGAAAACTAGACAGTGATTTGGCAAAAAAAAAAAAAAAAAAAAAAAAGTTTAGATCAATTAATACTTAACACCATGCCATTGTAAGCTTCAAATGGATAGATGACTTAAATATAACACATCACATCATAAAACAAATCAGAGGAACAAAGAAGAAATTACCTTTCAGATCTATGGATAAAGAAAAAATTCGTGACCAAATAAGGGATAAAGAAGATCACAGAAGGCAAAGTAATCTTAATTATATGAATTTTTAAAACTTTTATATAAATCCAATTTGTCCAAGAATGGAAGGAAAACAGTTACCTGTAAAAATAAAAATCTTTGCAGAAAGTTTCTCTGTCAAGGATCACATTTCTAAGAAATGTAAGGAACCAATTCAAATTTAAAATAAAGGCAAAAGGTCATTATGCAATTGATGAAATTACTGGAAACAAATGTTCATCAGTTAGGTAATAGCTAAACAAATACAACAGAAATAGAATGGAATGGAATATTGCTATGCTATAATAAATGGAGAAAATTGTTTCAGAGAAACCGGGAAGATCTGTATAAACTAATCCACAACGAAATCAGCAGAACCCAGAGAACAAATTATACCATAACATTACTACTTTTAATAAAAGAACAATTTTTAAAGGTTTAAGAACTCTGAGCAAGACAATGATCAACATCGATTCCAGAGGACTGATGATGAAAAATGCTTCCTACCTCATGATGAGAGGTAATAGTCTAATACAAAACACATTTTTTTAGATGTGAGAATTTGTTTTGCTTGACTTTTATGTCACAATGGTTTTATTTTATTTTGTAAATGTTTTCACTGGTGGGGAGGTAGGAGGGAGGAAACATGCTTGATAATTGAAAAAAAATTAAATGTAACTATTGTCAAAAAGATACATAAAAATAGACTTGATTACACAAAAAAGACTTTTGCAAGAAAAAAACAACTCCCAAATAAAGAATGAAAAGAAAAGATTGGGAAAATATATTTTGGCTATAAATAATGCTACTTTAAGTCTGAAATATGAAATATATAATAAGAAACTATGGAAATTTATTAAAGTAATGGCTATTCCCAATGAAAAAGCAAGTTATCAAAATTATGTGAACAATTTTCAAGAGGCAACAAGAATTCTAATCACTTAAAAAACATTAAAATAACTTTGAAATAAATTAATATTCATCAAATTGATAAAAATTCAATTAACGGTGAATTTAATGAGACTGTTGAGAAAAAAAGAACTCTATGACACTGTTGACTGAATTAAATAAATGATACCTTTTTGAAGGTTAGTTTGGAGAAATACAATAAAATTTGTAAAAATCAACTATATACTCTGTTGTTATTCTTTTAATTCAATTTTATTTTGAGTCTTGAATTATCTTCCTTTCCCTTTCCTTCCTCCACTCACTGAGAAGGTTAGAAAACAAAACCCATTATAAATATATATAGCCATGCAAAATTAATACCCATACTATGCCCAAAAGAGAGGAGGGGGGAGGAGAAGAAGAGGAGGAGAAGGAGAAGGTAGAGAAATTGGAGAAGAAGAAGAAGAAGGAAGAGGAGGAGGAAGAGGAAGAATGGAGGAAGAGGAGGAAAGGAGAAGAAGGAAGAGGAAGAAAAAATGATTGAGGATGAAGATGATGATGAGATGACACAAAGACACCATCTCTATCTGAAGGTGGCTAGTTTCTGTCTCATAATGTAGTTCTATTTTGTACTTTGTACAAGTTCTTGTACTTTGTACAAGTGACTAAGTTACTAAGTGGAAAAAGTAATCATAGCCCTTTAATTTGTAAGAAAAAACTTAAAACAATATGTCCAGTGGCTCTCTTCAACAATGAGATGATTCAAACCAGTTCCAATTGTTCAGTGATGAAGAGAGCCATCTACACCAGAGAGAGGACTGTAGGAACTGAATGTGGTTCACAACATAGCAATTTCACTTTTTGTTGTTGCTTGCTTACATTTTATTCTGCTCTTCTTCTCTCTCTCTTTTTTTTTTTTTTTGCTGGTTTGATTTGATTTTTCTTGTGCAGCACAATAATTGTATAAATATGCGTGCATATATTGGATTTAACATATATTTCTACCATGTTTAACATATATTGGACTACTTGCCATCTAGGGGAGGGTGTGGGGGAAGGGAGGGAAAATTGGAACACACGGTTTTGCAAGGACTAATGTTAAAGAATTATCCATGCATATGCTTTGAAAAATAAAAAGCTTTAATAAAAAAAGAAAAAAGAAAAAAACAACAACAAAAACAATATGTCCAGTAATTAAATGAGAAATTATAGCACAATGATTACATAGTATGCTGGAGTTAAGAATTAATAAACCAAGATTTCAAATTTTGATTTGATCCCTTCCCAGTTTGAAAACAGCACTTAACTTATTTCATAAGGCTTTTTGTGAATCTCAACTGAGATAATATATATAAAGTACATGACAAACATTACTACTCCATAAAATGTCAATTGTAACAATTATGATGAAGAACAGTTGAAGTTATATTGATAAAAAAAGAATGTTACTGAGTCGATAAAAATTAGGAATATAAAGAAATATGGAAAGATATACCATGCTATAAAAGTAAGGGGAACAGAATTAGAATAACACCATATATATTATAATGAATATTATTATCACCTGGGGAATAGCTAAACAAATTGTGAAACATGAATGTAATGGAATATGCTGGGTTGTAAGAAACTTATGTAGAGAAATAAGAGGAACTACTGTAAAGTGAGCAAAACCAGGAAGACAATATTCATAGCAATTACAATAATGTAAACTAATCAATAAATAACAAGTGTCAACTATGTATTTAATGGGCAGCTACGTGATACAGTAGATAAAGTGCCCAGCCTAGGGTCCAAAAGACTCATCTTCCTGAGTTCAGATCTCATCTCGGACCCTTACTGTGGGACCTTAAGCAAGTTACTTAGCCCCGTTTGCCTCAGTTTCCTCAACTGTAAAAAGAGCTAGAGAAAGAAATGGCAAACCCATATACCTTTGCCAAGAAAACCCCAAATGAGGTGAAGAGTCAGATAAGACTGAAAACAACCAAACAATAAGAATATATGCCAGGCACATTGCTAAGCACTTAGGGATACCAAAAATAATGACAGTAATAAAAATTAAATTGAATACTTTGGAACCTTTGACAAAGATGACTACTTGAATGGAAAGCAGATGACCCAGATCCCATATGCCTTCTCCATCAAAATTCTAAAGCTATTACCAGACTAAATAATAATCAAGAAATACATTGAGAAACTACAGTGACTTTTTCCATCTCATAAATGTATGAAGAGTCAACCAGAAACCAGTGGGCAATAGGAAAGGAGGCTGCCAACACAACCAACATAGTGGGACCAGGAACAGGTCAGAGACACTGTAGCCTGTAAGGCTGTATGTCTACAGGTAATAGGAATGAAGGACATCCCCTCCCCCAAAGAAAGATCCAGTGTGATCAAGAAGATCCAGGATAGAGACCTCATAATCTCTATGGAATGCAAAAGCAGCACTCATACCAAGACATCCTAGACTTAAGGGTTCTGGGATCCCCAACATTCCTTACTGAGACAATACAGAGGGACCTCAAGACTTGCTCTGAATCTCAAAGAGTAGGAAGACAGAGGGGTGAGAGTAGATGGACTAGGACAGCTAACTCCAGAACAATGAAATCCAGGTAACCTCAATCAACTAAACAGAGCCAACCTCCCCACCCAAAAGGGCTCACAGGCATGTGCTGCCCTGGAACAAGGTTCCAATTTGAGAACTAAAACTGGAGAGACAGGAAGATCAAAAAATTTATCAAACAGTATCAAAAAATTTGTAGATCTTAGCTGTGTAACTCTAGGCAAATTATTTAACCCCAACTCCCTCACCCCCCCCCAAAAAAAAAAAACAAAACATTCTTTTTAAGAATCCAAAGATGGTTTATAAGCCAAAGAAGAGAAGAAATGAGAGAAAATAAAAAGGGAAAGGCTGGTTCTGTAGAGGGAACTTGTGCAAAGGAAAGAGATTCTGTAGCCTGACTGATCCCCAGGATGAAGGCACAAAAGGAAGGGCTTACATTTCAGAGATTTTGCTTCTGAGTGTGTTACCTGAAGTTCTGGATGTAAGTGTAAGTCTCTTCCTTCTGTACCAGCTGTGATTTCACAATCGTGTCTCGGAGCCCAAACTTCTGCATTGATAAGATATGAGCTTTGTCTGAAACAGTCACAGTGGAAGACCGCACCATGTCGCTGGTAATTTCAGGCTTGGATTTATTCAGCCTGGAATAAAAATAAGCCAGATGTTTGCATGTTGAGTCCTGCCCCAGGGGAAATGTATCAATATAAAGTTGATAGTTTTTATACTTGGGGATAAAAATCATAGGGATGAAAAAGAGAGAAAGCTCTTTGCCGAAGAAAACTATCTTTTTTGCCATGGCAAGTAATTCTCCTTCTGGTCAGAAGGTGGCAGAGAGCAACCTTGTTCCTTACTACAGAACCCTACAAAGGCACAGGAAGGAGCCTCTTCCAGAGAATGTTGTCCTATTTAGCACAGCAAACAAGACAAGAGAAAATGTCTCCATTTCCCAGGATGATAAACTCTGGGCACCTCTCCAAATACTCATCATTGATTCTCTAGGGCTACAAGGGCCATGGCTACCATTACTCAGGCTATGCTTTTTTCCTACTTGGAAAGCACAAAAATAATGTAGATTTTGGGAGAGAGAAAGGGAGGGGGGAGAGGAAGAATTTGAGACTAAGGCCAGACTATGGACACAGCACAATTTTCTTGAGATTTTTTAATGTCTTTTATCTGTGCTGCTGAATTTCCTCTAGCTTATCTATATATAAAGCTCCCCATTCTGAGACCTACAAAGTCCAAATGAAAGAAATCCTACCTGGTGGATGTAGTGTCAGGTTTCTCAAAAATCCAAGAGCTTTGCTCTCCCAGCACTCCTTTCCCATTTGGCTTCAGTTCGTCAGCCTCTGGAACGGGCAAGAGGGGAAGGAAAGTATCAAGACACAGATCTCTACTCACGGGGAGATCATTTGTCGCTGTAGTTCAGTTCTTTTGAGCTCTTTTCTCTGCAAAGATACTAAAGTAGTTTGCCTTTTGCTTTTCCAGCTCATTTTACCGATTAGAAAACTGAGGCAAACAGAGATAAGTGACTTACCCAGGGCCACACAACTAATAAGTATTTGAGGCTGGATTTGAACTCTGAAGATGAATCTTAATGACTCCAGGACTAGCACTCTGTGCACTATGATGCCACGTAGAAGCCCTATCATCTAGAGATCACTGATTCTCTAACTACAATTATCTTCTTATACACAGATCAATAGTTCTCAAACTATACTAGTATACACATTGATCCAAAAATGCGCAGAAAGGTTTGGCCACTATATAGGTGATGTTCACAGCCTATAGAAGTTTAATTCAACTCAACTCAATATGAACAAAGTCTACTATATACCAAAACATGATGCTAGACACTTAAAAAGATAAAAGACAGAATTTCTAGTCCCTGTACTCAAGAAGTTTATTGAAGGAAAAGGAGAGAGCAGGGAGAGAGGAAAAGAGGAAACTGCAGAAAGCAGCATGCAAATCATAAAGCAAAAATACATAAGAATATGTATCCAGAGAGAGGACTGTGGGGACTGAGTGTAGAGCACAAAATAGTAATTTCACTTTTTTTGTTGTTGTTTGCTTGCATTGTGTTTTCTTAATTTTTTTTTCCTTTTTGATCTAATTTTTCTTGTGCAGCATGATAATTGTGGAAATATGTATAGAATTGCACATATTTAACCCATATTAGATTACTTGCCATCTAGGGGAAGGGGTAGGAAAAGGGAGGGAGAAAAAAATTTGGAACACAAGATTTCGCAAGAGTGAATGTTGAAAACTATCTATACATATGTTTTGAAAATAAAAAGCTTTAAAAATAAAAAATAGACAAGAATAGCTTTTTAAAAATACTATAAGTATTCAGAGAAGAGATCAATAGCTGTTCACATATTGTTTCTCTTATTAGATTGGCAGCCCCTTTAAGGCAGGGACTATCCTTTGCTTCTTTTTGTATTTCTAATGTTTAGCACAGTGTCTGGCACACAATAGATGCTCAATATGTGTTTCTTGATTGATTGAGTCAGGGGGAAAATATGGAAAAAGTAACATTAGAAACAGACTTTGAAGGATAAATAAAGTCCTGCTAAGTCTGAGTTATTGTGAGGAGGCAAAGGAAATACTGTGGGTAGAAAGAGAACAGCAAAAGCAAAAGGAAGGAAGTATTTATTTTAAACAATTCTATTCTCAGCTACTAGTTTACTCCCTTATTCTCTATCAGTTGAGATGGTGTCATAGAGTAGAAAGGATTTGTAGTCAAAAGACATGGATTCTAATTCTATCTCTATCATTTACTATGTGATCTAGGTCTGAGCCCATAACATCCCTGAGACTAATTTTCTCATCTGTAAAATGGAGATAATATCTGCCATGATTAATTGACAGTTTTGCTACTAGGGTGTTATGAAGCAGTTTATGTTTAGAAAACTGTAAAATGTCATGCAAATATCATTTCTCACTTCCAAGAGTGCCTATCTTCTAAAAGGAATCCCCGAATAATAAGAGTCAGGAGAGGAACCTTGGAGATTTTCTTCCTTCCTTCACTCAAATCTTAAAATTCTGAACTTAACACTAAATAAAATGAGCTTTTCTATATACAGTAAAGAACAGAAGGAGAAGGATGTCCATGAAATGGAGAATATCTTATGTAGTGCTTCTTTTTCTTCTTGAGTACAGTATATAATAAACTCTACATGTCATTTCTAAAACTGTCCCACTTGTCCATGATACCTTCTGGCCTTTCTGTTTCCTTCTCACGGGGGAGAAACCCTGTTCCTTTCATCCTTTCACCTCCCTCAATAGAAAAAACAAAAACAAAAATCTCCTAACAAACACATATTGTCAAGCAAAATAAATTCTCACACTAATCGTGTCTGGAATGCTATTTTCTGATCCAACCTCCTTATTTTATGAAGGCTAGGGAAATGAACCCGGAGTAAGCTGTCAGAGGGCATACCCACCCTAATTGGTGCCTTTTGCTCTACCAAAAAGCTCTGAACATTGAAAAGTCTAAGAATTCCCAACAGCCATATTACACCAAAAATATTCAGGGAAAGTTTATACAACATGATTAAAATGAAGAGAAAAAAAATTTTTTTCTATGAATAGCATTCTTGCTTCCAGAAAGGTTAATCCCTTGTCAATAGAGAACATGAAGAGGTCATGTACTCTCTCTGCTCTGTTTCTCAAATTATGGTAGCATCACTGGAAGAATGAAACACCACAGAAGAATCTAATCTGAAGAGAATGACTAAAAACTACATTTTCAACCATGTTTGCTCCATAATATCCCTTCATTTGAAATAGAAGCATGAAAAATGCCTTATATGAATCAATAAGAATCCTTGCTATCCCCTTAGAGGGCATAAAAAAAGACAGGGAAGGGAAACATAGCAACGGACATTTACAAACTTCTTCCTACCTAATCCTCTTCTCCATCCTCAAATGGAATTTTGCCTCCCCAAATTCACTTTCCCCCCTTGAATAACAGAATTTTATTTTGAAGTCATCTTTCAGGTCTTATTTTCTCAAAAGTTATATTACTTATTTACTATTATTAAGTTTCAAAAGGGGAAGGAATGATTTATCTATTACCAAAGATAGCACCATAGAATAAAAGTGATAAACTTGGAATTCCAGAAGTTGAGCTTTTATGTGGTTTTAAGCAAGTTGTTTAACCTTTCTGTGCCTTGATTTTCTCAGCTGTAAAAATAAAGAAGTTGAACTAGAGGATTTCCAAATTCCTTTCAGCTCAAATCTATGAATTTATCTTCCCAAGGTAACACAAGAAATGAGCAAAATATTAGGGACTAAAAAAGAAGTCTCCTAACTTCTAGGACACATTCTCAAACCATAAGTTTGACCATGTCACTCTCTTATTCATCAAACTCCAATGACTCCCTAGTATCCCTAGTTATCATCTACAAACTTCTCTGTTTGGAATTTAAAGCCTTTTGTAAACCAACTCCATTTTCTACTTTTCTTGGTTTATCATACATTATCCCCTCCCTTAACACACTCAATAATCCAGCTAAACTGACCTTTGTGCTGTTCATTACACACTTGTAGTCACCAGTTTCCATGCCTTTGCATAGATTCTCCCCACCCACCCACCCCAATCTCTTAGAATCTCTTGAAATTTCAGCTGAAACGTCACTTCCAACATGGAGCTTTGCCTGATCTTCCAACTGCCAGTGCTTCTCCCACCAAAATTACCTGACATGTATTTATATATACACATACATATTTTGTTGTTTAGGCTTTTCAGTTCTGTCTGATTCTTTGTGACATTTTGTTTAGGGGGGGAGCAAGGACACTGGACTAGTTCACCATTTCCTTCTCCAATTCATTTTACAGATGAAGCAAACGGGGTTAAGTGACTTGCCCAGAGTCTTTGCTAGTTAGTGTCTAAGACCAGATTTGAATTCAGGAAGATGAGTCTTGGAAAATAGTGAATAAGATAAATAAAAATATGATAGGAAATTGATCATGTTAATATGTGGTTTTCTAAGTCAACAGGAAGCCTACATATATCCTTATTCCTATTTGAGTTTACATCACTAATCTACAGGACTCCTTGAATACTGCATTTCTTCCCTAAGACTTTTACTAAGAAGGGCCAAGTAGTAGAGAACTCTCCTGGGGAAAAGAGAGATCTCTCAAGGTTTACTAACCAACACTTACTCATGGAAAGCTTGCTAAAACAAATGCAAAGCAATTTTGCTTTTTAAAATGGGCCTTTTCTTTATGTAGAGAAAACTATTACTTGCTCTCAACTAAATACCAGAAGCTTACAGACATGCCAACTTGAAAACATTAGCCTTCTTTAGTTACCACAATAAATAAACAAAACTAGGAAATGTTAGAGAGAAATAAATAAAAGTTAGACCATGGTACCTAATTTGTACCTTGTCAGCTGCCTATGAATCCTGATTTCTTCATTCAAATTCTTCAGTCAAATATGATTTATTTGCTCTAGACTTTAGAATAAACTCTCCCAAGTCTTGATAAATTCCCCTTATAATCTTCTTGGAACATAACCTCCCCAGAACTTGCCACAATGGTTGGCTAATAGGTGCCCTTTAGCCAAATCTAATGCTAACTATGGGTCTTATCTTCAGAGATTAACCTGAATGCAATTTTCAGAACCTTTCATCAACCACCTTTTTGGTTCACTTCCATATTGGAATTATTTCCCATGTGAGGCGAATTCCTCATAGTGCAAACATACCAGTCAGAAGGGCAAATCCTACAGCTCTGACCAAGTATTGTGAAAGACACCAAAAGTACTCATTCTGAAAATACTATGCAGGAGCAAGGTAGCTAAACCAGTTTGGCATACATAAGTGGTATGAGTTCTCTCCTCAAAGGCAGCCTTCAGGATGTTCTCAGAATACTGAAGTCACTACTCCTTAGGCAACTCAAAATTAAGGTCTAGCTGAAACTTCTCTGCAAGTTCATCAGTGATGGGATGGGCAGCAGGTACAGGTTCCCCCCCCTCATCTTACCCTGGTTCCTTCTAGCTCTATGATCACTCTTTTTCCAGCTTTTTCTTCTTCTCTAGTTCCTAACTAAGGATATTGTTGCTTTCTTTCCTGCTCTCAGGAAAGGATCTACAAGAGACAGGTCAATTCCTCAGCCACTTTAATCCACAGTCTAGCCATCATACCCATTGCTAGTATGGTATGGAGTGAATGTGTAGGTGAAGTGTGTCTAGAGTCAGAAAGACTTGAATTCAAATATGAACTCAGAAATTAATCAGTCCTGAGACTCTGTGCAAAACACTTAACTTCAATTTTCTCAGCTATAAAATGAGGATAATAATTGCACCTACTTCACAAGATTGTTGTGAGGATCAAAGAAAAGAATATTTGTAAAGTGCTTAACACCGGGCCTGGCACACAGCAAGCACTTAATAAATGCTTCTTTCCTCTTTCTTTCTTTCCCAAATTACCTTCTTCTTGCCTTCAGTCTTTCTCCCTCATTGTACATGCTTTTGCTAGATTAATCTTGTTAAAAAATATCACTTTCAGACTATGCCATTAAAAAAATTAAAAAAGCATGAGAGATATTTCACAACTGTGTTTACGGAAAAAGTCATAAACAAACAAGGGATAGAAAAGAATAAAAGACAACCTAGAGCACTTCAATGACAAAATCAAAAAACTTTTATATGTATAGTATCAATGCAACTAGAATAAAAGATTAACTGGTAAGGGGGAGGGGAGAAATCTTTGCATCAAACATCTCTCTCCCATTGGCTGAGGAAACCACCACCCCTTCAGGAACATCACCATGCCTGCCCCTTCCAACAAGGGCAGTCTTCCCAGCCTCAGAAGGACAGAAATATACAAAAAATAGTACATCCCCAAGAGATAAGTAGTTAAAGAAAATTATCCACAAAAAATGAAAAATTGCTCCCAGTCATAAATAAAAGAGTACAAACTGAAATAACTCTGAGGTTTCAACTTATACCTATCAACTGTCAACAAAGGGAAAAATATGAAAATAGTGTTGGAAGAACTGCAGAAAGATAAACAAATTAATTCACTATTTGGAATTAAGTGAAAAGTTATGAAAACTGATCATACCTTTAGATCCAGCAGTTCCCCCATGGGGGTATATATGTATGTACACACACATACACACACACACACACATACACACACACTCTTAAGGAGGTGGAAGACAAAAAGCAATGAGTAGTTGTCATGGAAACAAAAAACTAGAAACAAAGTAAAGCCTTATTAATTATACCTGAGAATTCTTCATTGTGACACTGACCTGTCCCTCAGTAAGCTCAGGAAGGGAAAGTCAGAGAGTTCCCCCATTCAGGGAAAGAGAAGGCACACACACACACACACACACACCATATTGATTGGGGAATGGTGATATATTTTTCTCCTTTTTCATTTTTCAAAAAGAAAATTATTTTAATATATATGGCTTTATGAATCATGTTGGGAGAGGAAAATCAAAGCAAAAGGGAAAAACTATGGGAGAGGAAAAAAACAGAAAAAAGAAGTGACAATAGCATATGATGGTTTACATTCAATCTCCATAGTTCTTTTTCTGGATGCAGATGGCATTTTCTGTCCAAAGTCTTAGGACTGCTTTCAACCACTGAACCACTAAAAAAAAAACCAAGTTTTCATAGTTGATCATTGCACATTCTTGCTGTTATTTTGTACAATGTATTCCTAGCTCTGCTTATTTTGCTCAGCATTGATTTGTATAAATCTTTCCAGGCTTTTGTGAAATTAGTTTGTTTCTCATTTTTTATAGAGCAATAATACTACAATATCTTCAAATACCGTAAGTTATTCAGCTTCCCAATTGATGGACATCTACTCATTTTTCAATTCTTTGCTACCACAAGAAGATCTGCTACAAATATTTTGCACATGGAGATCCTTTTCCCTTCTTTATGATTTCCTTAAGACACAGACCCAGTAGTGGCAATGCTGAGTCAAAGGGTATGGACAGTTTGACAGCTCTTTGGGCAGTTCCAGATTGAGCTCCAGAATGGTTGGATCATTTTACAACTCCACCAACAATGCATTAGTGTCCCAGTTGGGAATGGTGACATATTAGTGTAATGGAAAAGTTGCTATGTGTGTTTACATGTATGTGTATTTATATATAAAGTTACTGTACTGTAAAAAAAAAAAAGATATTAGGAATTTAGAGGAACATGAAAAAATGTATGAGCTGGTAGAGAATGAAAAAAGCAGAACTAAGAGATTGTATAATATGACTATAATGATGTAAATGAAAAATGCAGGATGGCATCTGAACTCAGATTATAAACAATGACCAATCACAGTTCCAGAGGGCAGATAATAAACCATACTTCCCTGATTGCAACAGAAAATTAGGAGACTATAGGTATGGAAGGCTATCTCACTATTAGTCATGATCACCTTGTAAATTTTTCTATATGATGGGTACTATAAAAAAAGTGGGGGGAAATACTGAAAAGTGACTGTGGTGGTCTAAAAAAGGCATCAATATGTATATAAATATACAACAAAATATTCCTTTTGCCTCTTCTCCAAATCTCTTCTAAAATGCCCCTTTCATCTTTTTCCAAAAAGTTGATCAGATTTCCATTTTATTTGTAGGATAAAAAAGTCTTCATGCCTCTAATAAAATTGGGACTCAATTACCTCCAAGATTCCTTCAAACTCTGAGCTCCTAAGGTTCTCTTGTATAGTGTTCAGGCCCTTTGGCATCCATTTCAGAATCTGTTTTACCAAACTTTTCTTTTACTAGACCATAACAAATTCTCTAATCTTTCTCTTTATTTGGATTGCTCAAGAAGTATTCTATAACTGTAATTTCTAGTTCTATTCTTCTCTTTTTATGCAAATTCTACCTACCCATCAAAGCCTAGCTCATTTCTCAAATTCTCCTTTAGATCACTTAGAACTATTATAAAGTTTGTTTTATTCATCACTTAATACTGTCTTGTAGTGTTATTTTAACTTGCATCTATGAGTGTATTTTTCTAAATAATAAGACTGTAAACTCCTGGAGGGCAAGAACTATAAGTAAAGAGTTCACTCTATGTATTTAATTAATTTTCTTTCCTTATAAATGCATAGGCAAGGAAAAAGTCTAGACCAATAGTGTCTATTGTAGAGTATATAATGGCTTAGAAAATCACAAAATAATATTATGTTATATTGTAGTCTTATTTATTTTGTTAAATTTTCCAATAACATTTTAATCTGGTACCTCTTGCACTCAAGGAATTGGAAGGAAGAGGCCCCAAGCCACAAATTTGACACTTCTAGTTTGGACCATCATGATCTCATCAGACAGACAGTGTGTGAGTAGTATGTGTGAGACAGGGAGGGAAGGAACTTCTCTTGCAATGAGGCAAAGGAACCCCTTAACTTCCCCTTTCTGAGTTTCTTGAGGGACAGATCAATGTCACAGTGATACTTTCCACATCACTTCCACCTAGAGTTAATCCCCTTGCACTGAAGAATCTGCAAAAACATGTCAGCAGCAAACACTGTTTCAAAAACAAACCTGAAGTTAATCTTACACTCAATGAAATAAATGTTGATTACTTTTGCTAAAAAATGCATTCCCCTCTTTCAGTTATTGTAACCAGGGATTTCTCACTGGATAGTAGGGGAAAAGAATATATTTGAAAATGAAGATAATATAAAACAAAAAATAGTAATAAAATGGTGAATAAATTTGTATAATACTTATCTGTGACAGGTACACAGATATATCTTTTATAATGTTTTCCTAATGAACATTTCCCAATAATGTCATCAGTAGCTTATCACCAAACTAAACCATAACATTTAAAATGTCACTGAAATATAATTTAGTGAATTCAAGATGAAAATTGAAGGGTTGGCAGCAATTCATATTAGTACATAAACCCCAGCAGGGTTGACTTTACTGGGTATCAGTCATGTAATGTCCCATCCTCTTGCTAGTTGTGCATCTGCAGGACTTCAATAATATGTCTTAGCTATAGTCTCACCTAGAACCTCTCCCAGTTCCTTGGGCATCCATACACAGGAACATCCCCTTTGCCATGCCATCCCCACCTCCTCAATGATGAATTCCTCCAAGAGTTTCCATTGCAGGGAGGTGTCCTGGACAGCCAACTTATTCTAGATATCTTCATCCTTGTGTAACATACACACATACACATACACTTTTTCAACTCCTTTTTTATGTTCTATCTTTCCCTATTAAAATGTTAGCCCTTTAAGTGTAGGGACTGTCTTTTTTTTTTTTTTCCTCTTATATTTCTATTCTCAATTCTTAGTATAGTGCCTGGTACGTGTGTTGTTGTTAAGTAATTTCTCAGTCATGTCTTACTCTCCACGACCACATTAGGGGTTTTCTTGGCAAATACTAGAGTGGTCTGCCCTTTCCTTCTCCAGATCATTTTACGAATAAGGAACCTAGACAAACAGGTTAAGTGAGTTGTCCAGGATCACATGGCTAGTAAGTGTCTGAGGCCAGATTCGAACTCACAAAAAAGGAGTCCTGACTCCAATTCACTCAATTCACTGAGCCACATAGCTGTTCTTGTAATAAGTACTTAAGTGCCTCTTGTGTTGCCCATTTTTAACACTTCCTGTGGAATTAACTGTAATACTGTTCTACCAAACATTGTGTCTTTAAGTAAGCATTTATAAAAGCTATATTTATACTGTATGCATAAAAGAGAGCCCCCTATAAGACTTAACAGTTTATGACACCATAATACATTAGATTAAATCTGAGTATTTTTCAAATGGTAGTTAAGAGATTGTGGTTAATTTGTTACTATGAAATAACTGTCACCACCAATAAGATAAGATACAATGTTAATTCACTCATTCAATAAGTTTATTAAGTGTCTATCATGAGCAAAGCACTGTGCCAGGTACTAGCACATAAATGCATTCATTAATATTCAACTATTGCCTTCAATGGAGAATTTGTTTTTGTCCCAAATCAGAATGCCATCCAAAACTAGCTTTGCTTCTCCTTCAGACACCAAATAGCATAGTTTGTTTGTTTTTTTAAACACCCAACTTCTAAAACAGGAAGCTATTTAAGGTCAACAGGTTTCTAGACAAACTTTGTCATCACTAATCACACACTGCAAGCTCTCTCTTCTCATTTACATCTGTGAATGCATGATTCAAATAAGATTCTTCTATTCTGAGCAATAGACCTCTTAGGTCGTCAAGCAAGAAATCCTCTAAGATGAAGTAAACTGACAGTAAAATTAAATAAGTAAAAGCAGGAAAATAATATATTGAATGGCTATAATGATGTAAAAGAAGAGAAAAAAAAAAAAAACCTGTCCAAGTATAATGATCAAGCTTGACCCCAAAGAGAAGACGCTCCCTATATTCTCTGCAGAGATGGAAATCTATAAAGTTGGTTGTTTGTCTTTCATTTGAAGAGGACCAATAATATGAGGAAGGTAATGTTTTGCCTTGCAAGTAAATTGGATTTAAGTGAAGCAGAGCTGTGCAAAGTCACCAACCTCATTTTTCACCAGAGCCATCTAAGTCCAGAGGCAAGATATAGATCAGGACAACTGCAGGTGGACATGGAACACTGCATTTAAACTCAGAATTGATTGGTGTGTTGGCTGGTTTCACCGAACTGACTTTTATTTCACTTTTTAATTATTTGTTACATGAGATCTTAGGGAATGTGAAGGGGCAAAGAAGAAGGATATATTTGAAAATTAAGATGGCATAAAAAAAATCAACAAAAAAATTTAAGGAAAAAATCTTCCAAGGAAGACACAGATTGTAGGCAATAAAGAAATATGACATGTTGAATGTTAAGACATGACTTTATCCAATATTCCTATAGCAAGGCCTTAGTGTCCCACCCACTGGGCCAAAAGAGAAATGGATAAAAGAAGACCAGGGAGAAGTGAGAGTTGCCTATCCTTGCCTAATGAGGAAGAAAGGACTTTTTCTTTCAGAAGCTGAGGGCCCCAATTTATTTTCTGTGTATAAGAATTCTACCTTACAGGAGGAACAGAATAGCTACACATTAACTGTGTAGTACCAAATCCCTGTTTTTCCAGATCTGCAACCTATAACTATGCTCTCCACAGAGCAGATTCATAGATGGCAAGCTCACTGAATTTATTAGAGACACAAAGCTAAAAGGGATAGCTAACATTTTGGATGACATAATCAGAATCCCACAATTCCAGGAGGGATATAGTGCCATATCCATTTTATAGAAGGAAGGGAAACCAATCAAGAGACTTGTTGAATGCTGCAACATCAAGAGAGAATTAAACAAGTTAAAATTTCACCCTTTCAACTCTGCCTCATCTGAAACATCCTACTCCTTTTACAACAGACCATACACACCATTAACATCTATCTACCCTCTTAGACACTGGGCTGGTTTCTCTCCTCCAAAGATAAAATTCCTAAAATGAAAGGGAAAATCAACTTCAGGAAACCAGCTGACTAAGGAAACCTTGAAAAACCCACAACTTTATTCCAATCCTAAAATTATTAGCACTTTCAGAAATAAACATCTCATTCACATTTATTTGCAAGCTTCAAGTCACATAAGTTACATTGCATATAAAAATTATTACTACTATATGTTTCAAGAAAAAAAAGATATACAAGTTTCCTGTTTTTTTCTATTGACCAACATAATAATATCTTTCCTTAAATAAATATTTATTCGTCCCTTTGAGCTGTCCCTGAGGACTCTTCTTTTCAAAGTTTCCTTTGTAACTGAATATTTATGGTTTATTTGCCTTGCTCTAAACTGTCCTTCAAAGAATTCAAAAGCAAACTTTTTTTTAGGAGAAAGTCCCGGAAGAGAAAGTTTGTTGCTCTATCCAAATGATATTATGTCTAAAGTTACAAAGGGACACAGAAGGAAAACAGGTGGGGAAAAGAGGAAGAAAGTGAATACACAAGAACCCTTTGTGTAAGAACAGCAAGGTGACCTAAAATGATTTAATTTGCTTAGAAACCAGTATAACCTCAAACCCAGGTCAAGGTAATTGGGATGTCACTATATCTAAGTCAACAGAAACAAATTCATCCTTTAACATTACTTTCACATCAAATGAACTTGTTGACAAATGAAACTTTGTTTATTAATTCCAACAGAATAAAATCCCAGAACTTAGTTGCATTTTTTTAAGAGGCCCAAGAGCTATTTTTCCAACAATCTCTGGCTTCTACCATGGTAATCTGGGTTGTGCTTTGTTGGGATCTTGAGATATAAATAGCACTCATTTCCTTTCAAAGGCCAGTCAAGCTATAATGTTTGTTTTCTGGTTCCACCAAGAAGGGGTAAAACTTAAGACAATCCAACCTATATTTGAATTACAATCCTGCCTACTTTCAACTAAACAAAGAATTTTAGAACAGTTTTAAAAAGACAAGGGATAGTTTCTTGCTCTCACCACCTTATCAAGTTACTTAAAAGCCTGATTCCAACAGACCAATAGGATTTGGGGGTGGCTATTTCCTTCTACCACAATCCTAAGAATCCCATGGGAAACCTGTCATTTGGCTCTACGGGACCCTGGGATGCAGGTATATACACATATTTAACTGGGGGAAAGAGCAACTCATTAATCACTTAATTGAAGTTTAGTGGGCAAACCTATGTAAATTGTATTTCATGTATCATGCAATGGCAATGGATACACAAGCTCTACTAGCTAAGAAAATCTTTTTCTCTGTGACCACTTTAGGAAAGAACATACTGGGGGGAGGAGGGAGAGGGCATCTCTAGCCACATAACTGGTAATAAATGAGGCATCTCTTCTAAATCAAGCCACATCCATTTTAAAGGAGAAAAGAGAAACACACACACAACAAATAGAAGCATAGTAAAAGAAAACCATTTGCCCAAGAAAACTTGGCCAGACCAGTTGTTCATCCAAAATTAAGGCTTTTAGACTGAAAGAGCCAAAAAAATTTGGAAATGAACACAAGGCCTTTGGGTGAGTTTGGCATCCAGACAGATGCACATTTCCCATTTTGATACTGATTCAAAAGAATGAAGAATTGATGAGAATATCTTAACATTCTGGTCCGTGCTATAAGTGAGTGATCTACACTTTCCCCCTTCTCCTGCAGCCCTTTTTGCCTAGGATGTCCAAGCTGACGTCTCTAAAATGGAATCAAAGAAAGGTGCTGATCCCTTTGAAGAAGCATTAGGGTTATTCAGTGAACTTGTGAACTATAAGAGATTTGCTAAGGGGAAAAAAAAAAGCCCAAGTTTGATTTTTTTCTAGCAAGAGGAAAGAGGGGAAATAAAAGTCAGATTCACATTCCCTATTAGTTAAAAAAAAAAAAATCTCAACTGTGATGATCAGAACTGAACAAGGTCCAATGAGGGCAGAGTACAATGGCACGATCAACTCCATGTTTCTAGGAACAATGCCAATCTTCATGAATTTAATACTAAATGAAGCTTGCCATTTTTTTGTGTGCTATATCATACTGCTCACTCATGTTGGGTATGAAGATCGATTAAAAAAAAAAAAAAGATCTTTCTTTTGTTTTTTTTGTTTTTTTTTTTTTTTTTGCTAAGGCAATTGGAGTTAAGTGACTTGCCCAGAGTCACACAGCTAGGAAGTGTTAAGTGTCTAAAACTAGATTTGAACTCAGGTCCTCTGCACAGATAGTTTTCAAAACATTTATTGTCTAACCATACTTTTCTCATCTTACAATGGTTTAGTTGATTTTTTTGGTACCCAAGGATAAGACTTCACATTTATACTGAATTTTATCTTATTAGATTCAGCCCAATGCTATTATCCAGCCAGATTGTTTTTGGATCCTGACTCTTATTCAATGTAAAGTCTTCCATCCCAGTCTATTTATCTATGCTGTTATCATTAATGAATGCTAGGTGGTCCATTGGATAGAATCAAGAAGACTTGATTTCAAATGCAGCCTTAGATACTAGCTGTATGGCAAATGACTTAAACTCTGTCTATCTCACTTTCCTCATAGATAAAATGGGAATGATAACAGCCCCTCCTCACAGGGTATGGTGAGGATCAAATGAGCTATCTACAAAGAACTTTGAAACCTGAAAGCATCATACAAATGCTAGCTATTTTCATTATTCAAGACACTGATAAGAATGCCAAATAGCACAAGACCAAGCACAGTTACTCTAATAGAAATTCCCTACAACACTGTCATTGAATGTTAAGCAATGCTCTAGAACTCAGTCATCAATCAACTCTGAATGTATATAATACTATCATTGTTTAATCCAGAGGGCCATGAACTTTAAAAAAAAAAAAATGGTAAATGTATTTCATATATAATTAATTTCCTTTGTCATCTTTCATATTAAAAACATGATCTTAAGAAGGGGTCCATTTAAGGCAATTCTAATAGACTTGTGATGGAAAGAGCCATCCACATCTAGAGAGAACTATGGATACTGAATGTAGAACAAAGTATAATACTTTTTGTTGTTGTTATTGTTTGTTTGCTTGGTGTTTTTTTTTTTTTTTCTTTCTTGTGTGTGTGTTTTTTTTTTACTTTTGATCTGAATTTTCTTGCTCAGCAGGACAAATACAAAAATATGTTTAGAAGCACTATATATGTTCAACTTAATTGCTTCTAGGGGGAAGAATGAGGGAAAATTTTGGAACATAAGGTTTTGCAGAGGTGAATATTGAAAAGTATCTTTGCATGTATTTGGAAAAATAAAAAGCTATTATTTAAAAAGGGGGCTCCATAAGCTTTGCCTTGATGCCAAAGGGGTCCCCTGAGGTTAAGAATCCCTGGTAATCTATAACTCTCCACTTTCTCCAAAAAAATAGCATGAAATACTTTATCAAAAGTCTTCTTAAAATGTAGCTAATATATATTCACAGCATTCCCCTCACTTAGTAGTCTAGTAATCCCATTAAAGGTTAGCTTGGCACAAGCTGTTCTCAATGAAACCAGGATGGTCTTTCTAGATGTTCATCAATAATCTCTCTCTACTGAGCTTTTTTCTAGAATAAAGGGTTGTCATGTGGAAGAATGACTAATCTTGTTCTTTTTTGCCCCAGAGGGCAGAACCGGGGTGGGAGGGGGAAAGGATGGAAATTTCAAAGAGGCAAATTTGGTTCAATATCAGGTGATATTTCCCAACAATTAGATGTCCAGAAGTGTAATGGCCACCTCAAAATGTCATCCCAGATCTACTTCTTTGGCAGGTCTGGAAATAGAGGCTGAATGCCCACTTGTTGACATGTTATAGAAGAGATTACTTTGGTTTATGGGTTGGACTAGATGGTTGCAGAGTCCCTTCCCGATCTCAAATTCTGTGAACTATGAAGTTGTTAAGGTCACTTCTCTGTAAGTGGTTCAACATCTGTAAAAAGAGAGAGTTACACCAGAAAATCCCTAAAGCCCCATACCAACATTAGCCTTCTGGGATTCTAATGTTCCTTTTTTCCTAGCTCCTGTCCAGAGATAGATTTGTTAGTTCTCTTGTCCAGTAGACCCATTACATACAATTTCTCTTTTCTTTCACCCCTCCTTCCATTTAGAAGATTTTTGTCTTGGTTAGTGTTCTGGGCTAGCAAGACGTAGTTGGGGTTTTTTCCCCCTTTTTTATAATATACAGATCGTAGGGCCCAAGTCCAGGAGACCCTGCTTTTCTGGGGCTTCATATCTAATTTCTGAATGGCCTTAATCTTTAACAAAGTTCTTTCTACTAAGTTTTTTGTGTTCTACCTACACTCAGAGGTGAGGTCAGTCAAGTTTGGGAATGCTACATGTCTAGCCCTAAAGACCTAGTCTTCATATCTCCGTACTTTTAATGAAAACATTTAATAACATTGTCCCACATAGTCCAACAACAATCTTCAAAGAAGCAATTTTTTAAACTAAAAAACAAAGCTACAATGAAAGCAAAGCCCTCAACATTCAAGTAGCTATAGTTTTTGAATTTGGAAACAAATCATAGAGGCACCAGTTTATGTCTCTTAAGGGGCAGTTAATTGAGTTTAAACCTGGCCTGAGAAGAAGGGAAGGAAGCTGGGAAACAGTCAATGGAAGAGAAAGAATGTACTTTAATTATTATTTTAGTATGATTACTAAGTATTAGTGTACTAAGTATTATTATTACTTAAATTTATCAAACACCTACTATGTACCACGCACTGCTCTAAGCTCTGGGGCACCAGAAAAAAGCTACTCCCAGCCCTCAAGAAGCTCATAGTCTAATGGAGACAATATGCAAATGACCATATATGGAAAAGATAGAGGCAGAATAAGCTGGTGGCAATAAACAGAGGGAAACTACCAAAATGAAGGAGGAATGATGGCATTGTGCCTTTCTTCCATCAGATCCCTTGATCCTGGGCAGCTTCTTTCAGAGGGAAAACAAAGAGGATGTCCCTTTCATTGTTTTTAACTCACTTGTTAAGATACCACAGAAGAGAGCACAGTACTGAAAAAAGGAAAAAAGTAGAAAAATCAAGTAGATTGAGTTTTCCTTAGATAAGTCTAGAAAAGACACAAATAAACTTCCCTATCAAGCACCTGAGCTGCTACTTATGATGGCTGCAGTGAAAGAGAATACTATCCTCTCTTTAAACCCATGTGAAACCAGGTCTCTCCCAGTTCTCATGGCCTTGACAAAGCCTTCTAACATATCCTTCAATTCCTGTCAATGACTAAGAAAGAAAGGCAACTCATTATCTTGTTATTGTACCCAAATTCTACTTGATAAATTGAGCATTCATTACTACATCAAAAGAAAAATCCTAAACCTCTTGATGCCTTCCAGAAAAGGCTTGAAACTGGACTCAAAAGAGATCTGCACTGTTCCTTACATCAGGCTAATCTACATTACTGGCCTGCACTTAGTCAAGCAAAACCAAACAAGTGGCCGTTGGGACTACACAAAAATGCCCACCAGGCAGTAGTTGGTGATTGTCCAGTTATTTTCACCCTCCAAGCTCATCTTGGAAGCCAATGGTAACAATCAGTTCCTCAAACACCAAATTCACATAGGGGGACCATGATGAACTGACTCAGTGTCAGATCTTAAGCAAGTAATTTCATTTCTCTGGATTCAATTATCCATGCACAAAAGGAGAGCCTTAAACAAGATTAACTCTTAAGATCTCTTCCAATTCCAACATTCAAATGTTCTGAGGAGCTGTGTAAGGAAGGGTAACATCATAAAATTATAGGTCAATCCTAGAACTGATCTTAGAGATTATAAACCAGAAGGAAGAAATTGAGACACAGAGAACAGAATTGATTTATTCAAAGTAGCCACTGGTCTTATCACCTGACTGTCAGAACAAGGTTCTTTTCACTTAGTCAAGTCTCTAGTTCCTAGCAAGACTCTAAAAGAAGGATTTCTGATTCCCAGAAGTCTACAGTCATTCCCTTGAATCTACCAACAACCCAAGTTTAATGTTAATTACTGATACATACAGACTCACAGGAGGTTAGCTCCCTTTCAGCCCTTAAAGATCATCTAACTCAAGATTCTTAATTTTTAAAATTTCCTTTACTTTAATTCCCTTTTTCATTTCAGTGAAACCTATGGATCTCTTCTCAAAATAATGTGTTCGAAAGAATAAAATTAATAAGATTATAAAGGAAACAAGTTATATTGAAATAGTTATCAAAAATCAAGTTAACTCTTAACCTAACTGAACCCTTTCATTTTATAACTGAATTAAGATGTAAGAAATTGAAACAACTTGCAAAAAAAAAAAAAAAAAAAAAACCAAGGGATTTCATGGCAGAAGAGGAACTAGAACCCAAATTTCAATCCAGCCCAGTTGCTCTTGCCTCTCCAATAGACTGCCCTCACCATTATACACGGTATTTCACTCATTCACATGTATGTTTGGTATCTTCACTCAATAAGGATCCTCCCCTACAGAAACAATGTGTCTAATTAAGATGATTAATCTTCCTAACCTCCTTGCTCACAAATTGAGTCGATGAATCTTCCTCTATGACCTAGTTGATTCATTCACTATCCTACTACGCAAACCTGGCCTCCAGCCCTCCACACTGACCCTCCAAAATCAACAAACATGATTTAAACGCCTACTATTGAACGCCCTCCCTCGGGGAGGGGAGGGGAGGTTGACAGTCTACATAATTTTTAGGACCTCCTGAATTATCTCCATCTTCCACACAAACATCCCCTTTTAATAATCTACCCTTCTTCCACAGTGACCCTCCCGAATAAGCTTTCCTTCTTGCATACCGACCCTCCGGAATAATCCTCCCTACTTGCACACTGACCCTTCCTAATAATCTGCCTTTCCTTGCCCATTGACTCCCGAATAAACCCCCTTTTTTGCATCCTGACCCGTCAGAATAATCCGCCCTTGATGCACACTGAACCTCCCAAACAACCCGATTTGTTTGCACACTGACCAGCCCTCCTCCCCCTCCCCTGTCCCGAACAATCCAACCTCCCTCCAGTCCTGAGACACAGAAGGGAAGGGGAGACAGAGCAGCAAGAACCTCTTCTTCAACCCGCTAATCTACAGTCCCACTAAGGTGCCCCCGGTCCGGATCCCCAAAACAACCTGCAGCGTTCCGCTCCCGAGAGCCGGACATGTCATCTCCAGGCAGCTGCCTTTGCTTCCTCTCTGGGCTTCCTCACCCCCTGAGGAGGCCACCCGGGAGCACGCCCACTTTCCTAGACGTCATGCAACATTCACCAATAGAAGAAGAGCCCACCCTTTTGCTGGCGCCCTCCCTAATTTCCAGGGACCTCCCGCCAGGGCAGGATTCTCCCAGTCTCTACCAATCTCCTCTCGCCCTGCAAACGTACCTGCGTCTGCAAGCACAGGCTTCTGTGGCTGCTGCGGCTGCTTCGACTTCTGTTCTTCTTCCAAACTGGCGCTCCGGTATCGGGTCAGCCACTGAAACTGGGGATCTGGGACTCCAGAGCCTGGGAGGGAAGGCAGAACTTCAGCCCCGAGTTTAATAGGCGTCGAAGCGCTAGATCCGAGGCGCTGCTCACCCTCGGCGCCTTAATAAAAACTTGTTGATGGAGCGAATAACAGTGCTTTGGAACTGGGAAAACTCGTAACTAGATGGGCATAAAAAAGAAGCAACTGGACTTCAAGGATACAATTCCAGAGTGCAGTTAGGTACAAATCCCGATTCTGGTACTTGATTAACTGTAGGATCATAAGCAAATTACTCAACCTTTCTGAACCTCCATGTGCTCATCTGTAAAATGGGAACAATAAAATCCATAGAATCTAGTCCACAGAGTAGGGGTGAGGATTAAAATGGAATGTCTTGCATTCCTGAAGCTCTATATAAATACCAGTTACTATCATTATTGTAGATTTTAGCTGAAACATCTAAACTTACAAGTTTACAAGTAGAACTGATAAATAATTTTGAGGATAAATTAGCACAAGATCATCCAGCTGAGATTTTATCAAGATCTTCTGACTCCAAATTCAATGCTCTCTTTCTATTGAACCATGCTGAGTTTACAAATTTCTTTTTGACACTGATTGAATTCCAGATCCAGGTACTTGCAGTTGTATCCCTTAATACTAGTGCCCATCCTCTCTGTGATTATCTGCAACTTATCCATAGCTATATATAGACATATTTGGACATAGTTTATTTTATGTTGTCTCTCCTTTAGATTGTGAGCTCCCTGAGGGCAGAAACTAATTTTTTTTTTTTTTGCCTCTCTTTCGATCTTTAGTGCTTAGCACAATACTTGGCGTATAATAAGCAGCCAATAAATGCTTGTTGAATGACTATCTCCATCATCAAGCCACCTGCCTATTTAGCAACTAGTATTTATTAAATCCATATTTGATTAATTGATTGAATTCAATTTGACAAGCTTCTTTTTAAGTCTCTGCACTAGCTAGGGCTACAAAGACAACAGTGAACCAGCCTCTCCCCTAAGAATTTTATATTCTACTAGAGAGAAAGTTTATGTAGATGGATAAGTCAATATACAAATAAACATGAAAATGCTTTACAATGTAAAGCATTTGGGAAGAGAGCAAAAACAATTAGTAGAATCATTACAT
Organism: Antechinus flavipes; assembly: GCF_016432865.1. Lineage (NCBI taxonomy): Eukaryota > Metazoa > Chordata > Mammalia > Dasyuromorphia > Dasyuridae > Antechinus > Antechinus flavipes. Next base: position 564,009,087 of record NC_067400.1, read on the forward strand.
TTCAGTTCTAACAATAAAAGACCTCCTCACTCCCACCACAAGATTCCCCAAAACCCTAGAGTAGGACAGAAAAGGGAAATTGATCCAAGGAAAGAGCCCTGAGATGACTCAAGACCCTTGGATTCTGGTTCCAGCTCTGCTACTGATTCACTTTGTGACCTTGGGCCTCCTCCCTGGGCCTCTTTCCTCCTCTGCAAATGATAAGATTAGAGGAGCCTCTGAAGTCCCTTCTAATAGACATTCTCTGTGGCTCTCTTTGCTCTAATTCAGAAAGGCCTACTTCCCTCTGCTCCCCCAGTTCCAGATTGACTCCTGGTGGCCCCTTCTCCATGGCTTCTTGGCATAAGGGGTCCTGGAGAAATCGCCATGGCTCAATAGCTAGGATATGATGTCCCCAAACAGAGAAAAGATGAGCAATATGAGGAAAGGGTAGAAAGGAAAGCTGCAAGCTCTAGCTGATCACAGCTCAGTGCAAGACAGGAAGATCTTAAAGCCCTCACAAACAGGGCTTTCTTCTGGGGACACTGGATAAAAAGGACTGGTATCATTAAGTGCTCCCTGGACATCGGACTCACTTCCACAGTGCATTTGTGCATCTAGGGCTGCCATTTCTATCTATGCAATGTCTTATTACATACAGTTTTTCTTTACCCTTCCAGTTTTATTCAGGCACTCATCTTGTTTGTTATAAGCTTCCTCACTGGCTATGGGGGAATGAGAGAGAGTGAGGGGTCCAGTATAACACCAAGGTTTTTTTCAGTCCATCTTTCACATTTGACCAAGAAATCTTCCTAATGCATTGGGATCACATCACTCTTCTTTACCAAATTCTCTAGTGCCTCCCCATTGCCCACTGAACAAAAGTATGATTAATCTCTTACTATTCAAAGCCCTATCAGCACATCTTCAGTGTACTTCTCAGTCTTATCTCCAGCTTTGCAGTTGCTTTCACATCCTGTCCATTCCAGTACTCTTCAGACCCCTTTTATATCCTGTCCTTTCTTATCTCCATCCATTTGTTTATACAGGTGAAAATTCCCCTCAACAAAATACATTAAGCCCTTTTTATGTTTAGAGTACTGTGCTAGGTGTATAGATAAAAAAGACTCCCCCTTTCCCTTAAAAAAACCAAAACAAAAACAAAAAAATAGTCCCTGACCTCAAAGTGCTGACATTCTACTTGAAGGAGTGAAGATTGAGGTCAAAGAATAAACAGTAAAAATCCAGATGTAGAACTCAAAAAAAAAAAAAAGGGGGGGGGGCGGGGAGGAATCAAGGAAGGAACAAAGGAAAGAAGGAACAAAGGATGAAGGAAGGAAAAAAAGAGTAGAAAAACACCAGTAGGGGTTTTTAACTTTTTCAGTGTTGTGGGCCCCTTTAGTTGGCTGCCAAAACCTATTGTCTCTTCAGAATTATGTTTTTAAATACATAAAATAAAATATATAGGACTACAAAGGAAGCCAATTATATAGCTAATAGCTAACTTTTACTTAGTGTTTACTTTGTTCAAGACACTATGCTAAGAGCTTTACAAATTATTATTTCATTTGATACTCACTACAACCTTAGGAAGCAGGTATTATTATTATCCCCATTTTACAGATGAGGAAACAAGCAAATAGAGGTTAAGGGACTTTCCCAGAGTCACAAAACTAGTAAGTGTCAAGGCCTCTTTTGAACTCATGTCTTCCTGACTCCAGGCCTAGCACTGTACCACCTAGTTGCCCCTAATTAAAAATATTATGACATTTTCTGTGTTTAAGATTTCTATAAATATGATCTCAAATTGTATTAGAAAGGAGGCATGTCTGAGGGCAGGGAAAGATTGTGGCAGGTTAGATATTTCTCTCTCAAAGAAAGAAAATGCTTTGATTTTTAATAATTTAAATTTTAAAAATTGCTTCCTGCAGAAAGATGCTAAGTATGGTTACTTACTTAGTTCTGTCTTGGGTCCACTTCTCTTTTTCCTCTATTCTATTTCACTTGATCTCATCAGCTCACATGGTTTTAATTACCATCTCTACTGCTGATGATTCTCAAATATACTCATCCTGTCCCAACCTCTCTGCTAAATTGAATCTTGCATTTCCACCTAAGTTTCACACAGCTCAAACTGAATGTCTAATAGACATCTTAAACTCAACATGTCCAAAACTGAACTCATTGTCTTTCTGCTGAAATCCTCTCTCTAATCCCTTTTCCTATTACTATAGAGGGCAATACCATTCTCCTAATCCCTCAGGTTCAAAATCTTGATGTCATCCTGGACCCCTCACTTCCCCCCCCTATATTCAAACTGTTGCCAAGGTTTCTCAATTTCACCTTTGCAACATCTCTCCAATATGCCCCGCTTCTCTCCTCTGACACTGCTCCCACTCTAGTGGAGATCCTCATCCCCTCATACCTAGAATATAGAGATAGCCTGCTGGTGTGTCTGCCTGCCTCAAGGCCTCTCAAACTGTCCCTCCTTCCTACAATACTCCCTCTTCTGTTCCACCTGCTGGAAGACTTCCCCAAATCCTCCTAAAACTAGTGACTTCCTTCTGTTAATTATTTCCTATTTATCCTGTAAATAATTGCTTTGTAAATATTTGTATCTTGTCTCTTTCATTAGATTATAAACTTCTTGAAGAAAGGCACTATCTTTTGCTTCTTTTTGTATTCCCAACACAGCATAGTGTGCCAAGTATAGGGTGGGTACTGAATAAATGTTTATTGATTGATTCCTTGCATGTTTGTCCTTTCTGTCATTAATATAAAAATTCTTTGAGTGCTGGTCTGTGCTATACTTAATTATGTGTTCCTATATTGCAGGATCCTACATTAGGAGGTACTCTACAGTTTGCTGAATTGAATTGTTGAAGGGTAAATCCCCTAAAGGACCCTCGATATGAAATGCACAGAGAGTACGAGGTCAGTTCTCTCCATTCCTACAGAAGCTGTCAGAGAAAGCAAGTGGATCATGGAAGAAGGAACTTAACAGGAGATTCACTCACCTGGGTAGCATCTGATGACTTCCTGAAGGAACATTCTGGTATGAGAGCCAAAGGGGAGCCGAACAGTGAGGCTGATCTCTTCAGACTCTATCCAGACAGTCACGTCAGAGCCTGCATAAAGAGAGAAGCTGAAGCTACAGCTAAAGGACACCTCGAGCATCCATAAGGTCCTACCCTTCAGCACTCTAGGCCAATATCACCAGCCGGGGCTCTTAAGTTCACAACATTAAGTTGCTCTCTTAGACTTCCAAAATTACTCATCCAGCCTTGGAACTGATATCCTTAAAAGTATGGGGAAATGACGGTCTTTAATTCTCTTTCCATTCCTCCCTCTTAATCCCAGCTCCATTTCATTTTATGAATGGGGCAAACAGAGGCAGGAAAGTCACCAAGTCCATGAGTGGCAATATGATATCAGTCAAATAACCTTTCTGCCTCATTTTTCTCCATGGTGAAATGGGAATAATAATAGCATCTACAAATCAGTTTATATAAGTAATGTGCTTTGTTATTTTAAAGTGCTATATCAATGCTATCTATGGTGATGATGATGATGAAGATGATATGTTCTCTTATCCAGTTAGAATATAAGCTCCTTGAGAGTAAGCACTATCTTTTATCATTTATAAATGCTCAGTGCTTGGCATAGTGCCTGACACATTTGTTGTTCTACTGTGTCAGTTGTGGTCCGATTCTTCATTTTCTTGACAAAAACACTGGATTACTTTGCCATTTCCTTTTCTAACATTTGGCACATAGTAAGTACTTAATAAATGCTCTATTAACAGGGCAACTAGATGGTACAGTAAATATAGGTACCATTAAGTATAGGGCCTGTGGTCAAGAAGACTCATCTTTCTGAATTCAAATCTAGCTAAGAGAATAACTTTATTCTCTTAGTCTCCGTTTCCTCATCTGTAAAATGAGCTGAAGAAGGAAAGGCAAATCACTCCAGTGTCTTTGCTAAGAAAATTCCACATAGGATCACGAAGAGTTGGACCCAACTGAACAATAACAACTATTTATTAATTGAGCTATCTCTCCCTTTCATATCTAAATTCTTTGCAAAATGCTTTCCCAAAAGTCATCCTCTGATATTGTCAATCTTATTATCATGTATCATTTTATAGAAGAGGAAATTGAATCCTCAAATGGTAAAATGATTTACTGAAGATCATACAGGTCATAAATAAAATGAGGATTTTAACTCAGTACTTCTGACCCTAAGTCTAATATTTTTCCCACATCCAAAGCAACATAGAAATGTTAGATATCAAAGTGTTCATAGCTCTCACCATTACAGTACTTTTAGTGGGCCAGGAGAAACTGCTCAGATCTCCAGCCCCACTAAAAAAGGTTCTCAAAAGGAAGAGGAACTGGAATCTTTTTAAAAAATTCATTTCTTTCTCATCACTTCCTGAACCCTTTCCCAAATTAGGACAAAAAAAATAATCAATGGAGAACTTACCCAGGACGTGGAGGTCACAGTCAGGAGATACTGTCAGAAGGAAAAGAAATATCATTTCACAATCAGAAGATCTCAAAATCTGAGAGATGGAAAAAGAATCCCCATTATGACAATAATGATAAATGACCATTTAGCCATGCTTAAATACCTTCAATGGGAACAACTCCACCACCTCTCCAGGTAGCCTAATCCTCTCTAGACAGCTCAAATTGGTAGAAAGTTTTATTCCTGACATTAAACCTAAAAAATATTTTTTCAACTTTAACCCAGTGCTCCCAGTTCAGCCCTCTGATTTGAAACAGAATAAGTCTCTTTATGTATCATACTCCTTTAAATACTTAGAGTTAACTATCTCAACACCTTTCTCTTCACCCCTTTTCCAGGTCTTCTCTTCTTCAGGCTGAATATCTCCAGTTTCTTCAACTGATCCTCATGTGAGATAGACTCAACCCCTTTCACCGTCTTGGTGGCTTTCTTCTGGATGTTCTCTAACTTATCAATGTCTTTCCTAAACTGTGGCATCCAAAACAGAATATTCTAGATTTGGTCTGAGCAAAGAAGGCTACCACTTCCTTTATTCTGGTAGCTATACCTCTTAATGCAATCCAAGATTTAATTTTTGGTCTCCATATCACACATTTAACTCAGATTAATTTTGCAGCACAATAAAATCCCTGGATTGTTTTTTTAGACAAATGATGCTATCTAACCATCATGTCTAAACTTGGACTTATGAAGTTGATTTTTTTTGAAAGTGGATGTCTGTATTTATAATTCCATACTCCTAGCGCAATATTCAAGCCTGTTGAGATATTTTTGAATTCTAACTACTTGACCTTTCAAAGCCTTATTCATAGATTCAGGCTTCCAGAGTTTGCAGATGTCTGGCGAGGGCCAACTCAAGAACAAAATGAGAAAAAGTCCAAAGCGAAGAGATGTACCATTTAGTTTCTTAAGAGTAAGAACCTGTAACAGGATCAAATTTGTGTATTACACTCCCTCCCCACCTCATGCCTAAGATAGTACTAACACAGGTATTTAAATATCTGTTGCATTATCATCTCCTCCCCATCCCTACAAGGCACCTTCTTCCACTGTAAAATTCCTGGTGATGGGCACCACTTTGTCCAGGGACACATCCTCGCCAGTGATCGCCATCCTTCGATGACAGTACAGGAAGAGGCTGCAGACAGAAGGTTTGTGGCTCTTAGATATACAGGAACATTGATCTCCATAGGAGGGTGACCACAGGCTCTCACCAAAGCCATAAAACCTTGGAGAGCCTTCTGGGAATGAGTATGGGAAAGACACTGAGTGCATAGTTAATATACATCTATTATTCAATGGTTACATTAGCCATGACCAATAACTGGCCCAGAGGGGTACATAGAATGAACAAATCCGATAAATGTAATGAGGCTATAAATCACCAAATAAACTCCCTCCCTATCACTCCGAATCTTCTATAACCTGGGGGTTCTCTGGTTGTGGAATCAATGGCCCCAGTGGAACACTCTGGGACTATTGCTAGGGGGAAGGGTGAGGATGGGGAAGTGCTATTTCTATGTCACATCTTCTGGTAAACCTTTACCAACTGCCAGCCTCACAAATCAATCTCTTTCCTCTAACTTTGCCTGGCACTTTATTTGCATTTTTCTTATGTCCTCAAGTTCTCTTTTATATTTTAATGATTTTCATTCATGAATACTCTGAGTTTTTCCATTTTACCCTCCCCTCTCCTGGCAATGTACTGTCCCCTCCATCTGGAACAGACTCTGCCGGTCACCTCTCTTCTCTACCTGGATAAATCCTTCCTTCTCTATAAGACTTCCTGAATTTCTTTTCTTTCTTTTTTAAAAACCTCTTCAATTTAATTTGATTCAGCAAAAAACTGACCAAAGTCTTTCCAAATGCTAGGCACTGGTGACACAAAGACAAAACAAAAACAAAAATTAGTTCCTGCACTCAAAGAACTTATAATTTTCTGGGGATGAGGGAAGCAGAAAATACAGCTTAAAGATATAAATGACTATCAGATCCTAAATAAATAAGAAGTCAAAGGACATGAGCACTTTCCAATAGAAGAATGGCAAATTGTCAATGACCATATAATTCCATAGTCCAAATTACTCATAAGAAGGGAAAGCAAAACTGAAACAATGTTTGAGGTTTTGCCTCATACCCAGAAAATCGACAAAAATGACAAAAAATGGAAAAAGTAGGAGGATGTAGGAAGGCTGTGAGAAGATCGACTCACTACTAAATTATTGGCAGTCTAGAAAACTGGGGCAAATATTCAGGGAATAGATATTATGTGAGAAAGGTGAAAAGAACATTTATATTATTTGGCCCAGTTATACCATTACTAGAAATATACTCTCTGCATTTTGTTGTGCAACATGGCTAATATGGAAATGTTTTACATGATTTATACCTATAATCTCTGTAAAAATTGTTTGCCTTTCCGAAGTGGAATGTAAGGAGGATAATAATATGGAACTCAAATTTTGTTTTTAAAAAAGACTTAAAATTTTTGTTTACATATAATTGAGAAAAAAATTAAATAAAAAAGAAATAGATATGTACCATAAGAAGATCGACTATAGAAAGTAAGGCCTTATATATGCCAAAATACAAAGTTTTGTTTTGTTGTTTGTTTGTTTGTTTGTTTTTTGCTGAGGCAATTGGGGTTAGGTGACCTGCCCAGGGAGATGCAGCAAGGAAATATTAAGTGTCTGAGGTCATATTTGAACTCAGGTCCTCCTAACTTCAGGGCCAACACTCTATCCACTGCACCATCTAGCTGCCCCCACATAGTATTTTTTAATGATAGCAAAGAACTAGAAATAAAATGGATCCTTCTTGATTGGAAGGTGGTTAAAAAACTGTACCATATAATTATTGTGAAATATTATTGTAAAGTTACAAATAATAGAAATGAGGAATTTGTTTCTATCTCCTATGGGGAAAAAGTGAGGAAAATTAAAATTTTAAAATTTTAATTTGGAGAGAAGAAACTGGGAAAAAATTAGGAGAAAGTAAACTCTCCAGGTACAGATACCAGTCTAGATTCTACTTCTGAGTTCAAAGAGAAGCAAGATAAAAGATAATTGAGGAGGACATAAAAAGACCAAAAAAGATAACATCCTAAAGAAGACTCAAGAGAGAAAAAAAGAAAGTAGCTTGCCAAAACAAGGCAAAGTAAGTAACAGAAGGTAAGTGTAGCAATCGGTTGTTGTTGTTCAGTAGTTTTTCAGGTATGTCCGGCTCGTTATGACTTCATTCGAGATTTTCTCAACAAAGATGCTGGAGTGCTTTGCCATTTCCTTCTCCAGATCATTTTACAGATGAGGAAACTGAGACAAAGAGGGTTAAGTCAGAGGGTAAAGCAAATTGAGAGAATGGATGGGTGGGTAAGGAAACTGGTCCTGTAGAAAGGAGTTCACTGTTAGGCTGTAAAAGGAGAATGTATAGTTATAATGTTTTTAGTAAGCCTAATGAAAGAAAGTTGAGTTACCAGAGTATTAAGAAAAGATGTTAAAAGACCATAAGTCTTAACCAGGAACTTAAGGTTGAAGTATAAATACCTGTAAGTTACTTTAAAAAAAAGAAGACACAAACATCTCTAATGGGTCGTATCCCAAAGAGATCATAAAAAAGGGGAAAGGACCCAAATTGCAAAAATGTTTGTAGCAGCCCTTTTTGTAGTTAGTGGCAAGAAACTGGAAATTGAGTAAATGCCCACCAGTTGGGGAATGGCTGGATAACTTGTGGTCTATGAATGCAATGGAATATGATAGTTCTATAAGAAATGATCAATAGACTGATTTGAGAAAAGCCTGGAATGACTTATGTGACTGATGCTAAGTGAAGTGAGTAGAACCAAGACAATACTGTATGAAACAATAGCAAGATTGTGTAATGATCAACTGTGATGGACTTGGCTTTTGTCAACAATGAGGTGATTCAAAGCAATTCCAATAGACTTGCTGTGGAAAGAGCCATTCTCATCCAGAGAGAGAACTATGGAGTCTGTGGAGCAAAGCATAGTATTTTCATCTCTTTTTAAATTCTTGTTGTTTATTTGCTTTTTTTTTTCTTGTGTTATTTTTTGATCTGATTTTTTTTCCTGGGGCAGCATGATAAATATGGAAATATATTTAGAAGAATTGCACATATTTAACCTATATTGGATTCCTTACTTAAGGTGAGGAGAGGAGGGTGAGAGAAGGAGGGAGAAAAATTTGGAACACAAAATTTTGCAAAGGTGAATATTGAAAACTATCTTTGCATGTATTTGGAAAAAATAAAAAGCTACTTAAAAACACATTAACATTGAAAAAAGACACAAAAGAACTGAATATTTCAATCAATATGGAAAATAAGAAGAAAAAATTGTGTAGTGGCTTTGAGTGTGGAACATTCATATTTCTGTGAGTTGAGTGATTTATTTGTGTTCCAAGTATATATAGGCTTATCTTGATCCTGAAGTAGGAGGTAAAAGAGATGTGAAGAACACCTCTAAACACTCCAGGTTGTTAGAGAGAAAGAAGTGCTCTTAAAAGAACAAAATCAAGAATTCAAGGGGAAAAAAAACCCAGCAAAATGAAGTGGAGGAGTGGAGATTCATCTATTATCAGCATTTTGGAAAATAATGTTACATAGAGGAAGCCCTAGAGTAAAAGTAAAGTTGGAAAGAGGGAAGAGTTTGTTTTATGTAACATTACTCCATTTTCTATTTTCTATTTTATCATCTCAGACTTGGCCTGCCAAAAATGAACTCATGATCTTCCCAAACCCTCCTATTTTCCCAGCTTTCCTACTATTGCCAAGGTCACTACCATCCTCAGGCTTACAGCTTTGATATCAAACACCCTTAACTCCCCATTCACATTCACCTCACCTAGCCAGTCTATCATCCAATCTTGCTTCTATCTTCTCAGCATCTCCGGTATATACTGTATATGTGTATGCATCTGTGCTTCCCTCTCTCCATTTACATAACTATCACCCTCAGGCAAAAGCCCTTATCACCTATCACCTAGACTATTGCATTAGCTTCTTGAGGGGTGTCCCTGCCTCCCATCTCTCTCCACTACAAGCTATCTTCTGTTCAGCTGCCAGAATGATTTTCCTAGATTTGACAGTATCACACTCCTTGCCCCATCATACATACACATACTCCAAAAACTCTTATTGGTTCCCTATTACCTTCAGGATCAAATTTAGAAGCCTATCTTTGACTGTTAAAGACCTTCATAACCTGGTCTCCTCTAACTTTTCCTAACCTTCTTACATTTCAATCCTCTTTACATACTCTGTGTTCCAGTGACACTGACCTATGTTCTCTGCCTCCATCTGCCTACTTTGAGGAAAACTCTCCATTTCTCATCTCTGAAAATTCTCTATCTGCCATGCTTTTCTTCCTCACCTCTGCTACTTGGATTTGATGCCTTATGTCCTTAAAGATTTAACTCAAATCCCACCCTTTGCAACGTCTTTCCCAATCACACCTCACTCCTTAGCAAGTGCCTTCCCTCTGAGAGTATCTTAATTTACCCTGTATTTATTCTGTATGCACATAGTTATTCACAAATTGTCTCTCCCACTAAAATATGAGTCACTTAGGGCAGAAATCATGTTTTTACCACTTTTTCTATTCTCAATGTTTGGTGTTTAAATGTTGTAGATTGACTGAAAAGGGGAAGGGAGAGGAGTAAAATACAATTAGAGTTCAAAACTGGACTTGAAGTTCATCTTGGAACGGAGAGAGCTGGATACCCTGAGGAGGGAAAATATCAACTAATGTGGAGTCACAGAATTGGTTGAGGAAGGTCAGAAAAAGAAGAGAAGAGTAAGTAATTGGAGATTCCCAGCTCAACAGCTCCAAAGCAGCTATCTATTGAAAGAAGTGAAAAGATAACAACAATAGTCTGCTGTCTTCCCAGGGCATGGATCCAAGACATAACAGAGAATGTCCTGAAGCTTATCAAAATGGATAACGATTACTCACTTTTGGCGCTTCTAATGGACACAAATGAAAAAAGTATTGCTCATGCTTATAAAGTCTTGGGCAAGAAACGAAAGGTTTCTTGCAGGATCCCAGCATGCAAATTCTCACTGTAAACCATTTAAAGCAAGAAACAATGAAGAGAACAATTATTTAGGATGTGAATAGTGCCTAAGAAAGTGCTGTCCGAGAATGGTATTTTTACTTCTGGACTACAAATAAAAATATAAAGATGACAGATTCGTGGCCAGAAATGAAGTATATCTAACAGAAGTTGGCAAAAAATATATTTTCTGAATGTCTTGTAAATCTAAACAAAAGGGGGATTTAAACTAAAAAAAGATCGGAGAGGGAGAGAGGACTGCTTACATTTAAATATTCCCCAAGAGATTAGCAATGATGAATGAAGAACAGTTGAAATATACAGTTCACAGGAAATGAAATCCAAGAAAAGATCTAGTAGAAAAATCTCATGACTTCCCTTTTCTATACACAAATGCTCAGAGTTTATGCAACACACAAAAGAAACAAGAAGGCCTCATAAAAGGAAGCAAAGGTATCTCTGAGATCTTATGGAATAAGTTACATAGCTAGATCATGATTCAAAAATGGGTATATCATAGGCTAAAGAACCAGGAAAAAGAAAAGATGATGGAATAGAATAGCATTGAATTTTAAAGAGATACATACATGTAAGGAAATACAGTAACCAAAAAGAGATGCACACATGTAAGGAAACTTACAAGTTACAGGAACTTAAGTATGATAGAGAATATTTGTATGAATGTTAATGGAGGGAGAAACAAAAGTGATTTGTTATTGGAGTATACTACATATTTTCTGGACAAGAAGAGGAAGCAGAGAGTTTGGGCAATAGATCACAAGCCTGGAACAGTGGTATATAGAATGCTGATGAAGGATTATCCAGACATCTGCTGGAGATCTCTGTCTCTAGCCCTCTAGCATTCTGCCTCTCTCTTTCCCTCCCTTGTTCTTTTCTCTCTCTGCCTCTGTGTTTCTCTGGCAAAGCAGAACAAGAAACTTCTTGACTTGCCTTAGTCATAATTTCATCCTTCAACAGGTAAAGAAACAAACAAGGCAAAGTTATACACTCCATCATATTCTCATTAACATTGGGAAATTGGTTGCTGGGGGAAATTGTGGTCGAAATGAAGATTTGCTTAGGGAGAAGTAACCAATTTCTCCTAGCATTTGTGATAGAAGAAGGGAAATATATATCTTCTTACTTTACTAGTCTTCTTCCATATATTCCACAATCCTGCCTCGCTGCTCCTCAAATGCTACAATCCATCTCCTATTTCCTATCCCCATGGGATCTACCCCACACCTGGAATATTCTGCCTTTTCAACTCCATCTCTTAAAATTCTGAGTTTTCCTCAAGACTCAACTCAAATGCCACTTTCTGCAGAAGGCCTTTCTCAGTATCCCAGTAATGAGAGCCTTCTTCTCTAAGGTCACTTTTCATATACACCAAATTATTTACATATTGTCTCCCTCGCTAGAATGTAAGCTCCTTGAGGGAAAGGCCTGTTTTTGCCTTTCTTTGTATCCCTTGCATTTAGCACAGTACCCAGTACGTGGTAATCCTTGATTAATTGAGAATCTCAAATTCATATGAGATTTTGAGAAGGCAGATTTCAAAGAATTCAAGAGAAAACATAGGAAGGCACCCATGCACTAAATGTTACAGGGAAAGTCAGTCCAGGAAAGATGAAAGATATTCAGGAATGACATTCTTGACATAAAGGAAAGCAATTCCAACAATGAAGTAAAGTGGGATTTATTTGAAAAGACCAATGTTGACACACAGGGAACTCACCAACCAATTCAGATTTTTTAAAAGAAATGTGCAGAAGATGGAAGTAAGTCCAAGTAACAATGGACACATATAGAAGCATGGTATGGTCCTGTAAAAAACCTGACAGAATCTTAGAATTAGATGAATTAGGTAAAGGAAGTTAAGGACCAAAAAAAAAAAAAAAAAAAAAAAGGCAGTTGTCTTTTGAAGTTATATTGAAAGAAAAAAGAGAATCAAAAAAGGAATAGGACCTCAGCCTGGAGTGGATGGGACAATGATAATTGACAACAGAGAGAAGGTAAGGCTGTTTAATTTTCATTTTGCTTCTGTTTCTCTGCCAAAGAGAATGCTTTATTTTAATCATGTCACTAGAAATGAGCCAACAAAGAATGGTTTGATAGAGTTGATATGCATGATAAATAAACAGCAAAAAAGTACCTCTCTATCTTTGAAGAATTCAGGATACTTGGTCTTCCACTACTTAAAAAAAATGGCAGGTGTGACTGCTGGGCTATTTATTATCAGTTATAATACTTGAAAGGCCATAGAAAATGGGAGGGGCACCAAAAGACTGGAAAAAGACTCATTGTCCAATTTTTAAAAGAGGAAAATACTAGTCTGTAGTCAGTCAGGCACCCAACATTCATTAAGTGCCTATTATGTACCACAGACTATGCTAAGCACTCAATTGCTAACAAAAGCAAAAGATATTTATTGCTCTAGAAAAGCTCATAATCTAATGAGGGACCAATGAACTTAATGTCAATTCCTGAGAAAATCTTAGAATGGATCATTAAAGAGATGGTAGGTGATGGTGATTAAAAAGATCATGTCCTACTGAATTAAGCTCATTTCTGTTTTTGAAAGCCTTTTAAAAGGAAGAAATTTCCCTCTCCTCCATCCTGACCTCTTGGAGGTCCATAAAGGTTGGATGACCATTTTTGGGCAAGGGATTGTGAGCATTCCTTTAAACTCTGGGCTGTCCATCGAAGTCCTTTCCAATGCTCAAATTTTGGAATTCTATGACTCTCACCTTAGAACATCTAGATTATTATGGGGAAATCATTTAATTGTTCCCAGTCTGTTTCTTCATCTGTAAAAGAGGGATAATAAAACTTGCACAACATATCTCACAGGGTTATGAGGAAAGTGTGATGCAAACTCAGGGTGTTATACAAATGTGAATTGTCATTGTGATCATTTAAGTAAAAAGAAAGTGTAGGCAACTGAAAGAATCAGGGAAGGCTTCAATGAGGAAGTAGCTCCTAAGCTGAAGCACCTTCTGAAAGGTGGAGGTGAGTATGTGCCAAGACTTAGAAACATTGTCAGACTTCCCAAACATGGGAGATCCCCCTCCTTGAAGAGATCTCCCCCTCCTTGAAGTTCTCAAGTCATTCTCTTAGGACATTCTATCCTTTATTGGAGTCATCTGTGCCCTTGTCTATTCTTCCTAATAGACAGATAAGCTCTTTGAAAGGCAGGAATAGTGTCCTGTTCCATCTTTGTATCTCCAGGGCTCCCATATAATGGGTACTTGTTTACTTATTGAATTGAAATGTTTTATTCTATCTACAAATACATGTTACAGGCAGGATATGAACCCAAATCTTCTGAATTCCAACAATCTCTATGCTTTCTCCCCTGCTGGTTCTCCCTTGGAACCGACAGACAGACCCTTCTCAGATCATGCCCAGATTGAGTTAACCCATTAAGCTTTAGACCCATTGCCCTGTGGTCATGGTGTGCCTGAATTAGCTTTGCAAATGTAAGGGTTCACTATATATAGGCATCTCCAAGCCCCAGACTTTCTATCTCATGTGACAATCCATCCTAGCAGTTCCTTACCATCTGCCCTGCTGAGGCAAATATCCCTCCTCCCTTCCCCGCCTCGTCCCTTTCCGTCAATTGTTTCTGGTCAGCATATTGCCTTATGGTTCCACTTATTCCTATAACTTTCCAAATCAAAGCACCTTCCTTGGATACCTCTTCCTATATGAGTTATCTCCTCTTAAGAGAAAGTAAACTCCTAGAGAGCTTTTCAATTTGTATCACCAACACTAAATACATACAAAACACTTCATAAAGGCTATTTCTTCATTCATTCCTGGCACCAATTCAATTTAATCCAGCTGGCTCATTTCCCTTACACAGAAACACCCTGCTGTAATGGATACATGGCCAGACAGGAGTTGAAGTCCTTCCTATGACATGTATTTATTCTAGCTATAGTACCATATTCAAATTCCTTAAGCTATCAGTGCCCCAGGTAACTATAATACTATGTCAGAAAAGGGTTGAACTGCAACAGCTGGGGACATTTTCACATAGGAAATTCCACTTTTTCTTTTTCTACTTTTTCTTTTCTCTACAAGACTACAATCTCTTGAGGAGGGATGCATCTTCCTCCTGAAATCTCCCTCAACACTAAGCTTTACACATGTCATTGTTGTTCAGTTAGGTCTAACTAACTAAAGATACTGAAGTAGTTTGCCATTTCCTTCTCCTGCTCATTTTACAGATGAGGAACTGAGGCAGACAAGGTTAAGTGACTTGACTAAGGTCACATAACTAGTAAGTATCAAAGACAGGATTGGAATTCAGGAAGATGATTTCCTGATTTCAGGCCCTGCACCACCTAGCTTTGCCTTAGCTGGCATTTAACAAATGTTTGTTGAATTATACTGGATCACTCAACTTTGACCCAATTTGACACAATATCCAGTGTTGTGTTGGGGGGAATGGAAGCAAAGGAAAAATGAGATATAGTCCCAGCCCTTTACAAGTTCTGGGTACTACCCAAGAGGTACCAAATCAACACTAATATCCCACTTAGAGTTCCAAGTTAATTAAATGATGTGTCAAGGAAAAGCAGGAGGCAGCTGCTAAAACGCAAAAATCCTGGAAACAAAACACCCAAGCAAGATTTGGGTTTTGTTTCTAGCTCTTCCACTCACTAGCTCAGGAACCATTCCTTCCCCTCACTTGATCTCAGTTTCCTCATCTGCAAAATGAAAGGGCTGGAGGAGATGAACTTTAAGATCCCTTTGCTTCCATGTGATGTCATTCTCAGTTCACTTACGCATACTCCAGGCCACATTTGACCAAGCCCAAGAGGCGGCTTTGTAGACTATCCCCAGCACAGACTACACCCTGTACCGCCTGCAGTCCAAAGTCAAGGAAAATAGGAGGGGAAAATAGAAGGAAAGAAGGAAGGCAGGAAGGAAGAGAGGAAGGGAGGAGGGAAGGAAGGAAAGGAGGAAAGAAAGAAGGAGGGAAGGAAGAAAAGAAGGAGGGAAGCAGAGAGGGAAGAAAGGAAGGAAGGAGAGGGGGGTGTCGTTCAAATAAGCTCACCCCACCCTTATCTTCCCGGCTCTCCCTCATCTGCCCAGCTGGGGTACTGAGAGAAGGGGCCCAGGTTCTGCAGAAATGGGACCAGGGTAGGAAAAAAAAAATCTTTTTCTGTCTCCAAGAACCCCTCATCACATTGGGCACCACGCAGTGCTCCCTTCCTCATTTCCCCCTCCCCCGATCTCCAAAAGCCTGGCATGCAGGGAAAGGATACAATAATGCAGTGTTCACCCTGGGCCAGGGTCTCCTGAATGGCCCCAGACTGGTCCATCCTAGCAGCTGCGACTGGACCCAGAGACGCACAACTAGGGATCTGGGAACTGGCTCACGGATACATCCTTTCAGTTCAGGCCCGATAAGCGAGTGGACGTCGGAGGGGGTGAGTGATTGGAGTCCCGAGACCCCGAAGGGTTGGGAGAGGCGAGAGGAGGGAGATAGAGGAGAAGGAGAGATGAGGTTTTAGGAGACTGGAGTGGCGAGGGAGCATAGTCCAGCCCGGCTTCTAGTCCCAATTTCCACCACCAACGTGGGGCGGATATCCAGCCAGGTTGCATCAGCCAGAGGTGGGGGCAGGAGGGGACACAGTGTCCTGTAGAGAAAGACAAGTGAGTAGAGAAAAGGGTACCCCACCCAAGCTTCATAACCGTAGCCTCCGACCCCACCCTTGTTAGCCTGCACCGGGACTCCAGCCGGGTCTCTCACTGATTAGCGTGCTAGAGCAAGCAGCTGTCAGCCTGCCTGCCTACCTCTGGGGATGTCACTGCCTGCTGCGTGCTGGAGACAACGGAGAGCCCGGGGACAGCGGGACAGCGCCAGCTCACTACACCTCCCGGCAGGCTCCACGCAGCTGCCCGCGGGCCAGCGGGCCAGGGGGCCAGATGGCCTACAAGTCCCAGCTTGCACTGCGCCTGTCCCTACACCACTGGGCTATTTAACCCCTTATGTATCTCCGTAGCCTTGAAGGGTCCCTACCAGACTAGACCGACCCTGCCAGATTGTTGGAGACTCCTACAGGCTCCGAGCCATTTAGCACGTCTCCCCCAACATCTGCCCCTTCACCCTGAGTCCCCACTACCAACACACACACACACACACACACACACACACACACACACACACTCCAAGCCGGAGGCGTGAATCTGGCTTGCAAATAGTGTCATAGGACGGAGAATTCAGTTCAACGCTCATTTATTCAATCTCTCTAAGTGGATCGTTGGACTTAAAGTTGAGTAAAACATCATTGGAAGGATGGAGCTGGAAGGAATCTTAGAGGTCATCAAATTCACCCCTCCCCCTTACTTAACAGATGAGGCAACTGAGGACCAGAGAGTTTAAGTGACTTACAGACTATCTCCAAGGGAGTAAGTGAGAAATCCACATAGCTTCTCAAATCTAACACTGCCCATTACAACATATTATTAGGACACAGGGTCTGACATCTCTACAACTCAATTTTAGACAGGGCTTGGAGCAATAAGAGGAAAAATGACCTGGCCATGTTCACACAGTCAGTATTTGTATACACTGTCAGAACTGTATACATTTATTTCAGAGAGGCCTGGAGAGACTTAGATGGACTGATGCTAAGTGAAGTGAGTAGAACCTAGAGAATTTTGTACACAGCAGCAAGAAGATTATGCAATGATCAAATGTGATGGTCAAAGCTCTCTTCAACCATGAGGTGATTCACACCAGTTCCAAAGGTCTTGTGATGAAGAGAGCCATCTGCACCCAGAGAGAGGACTGTGGGAACTGAAGGTAGATCACAACATAGCATTTTCACTTTTTTGTGATTAGTTATTTGCATTTTGTTTTCTTTCTCATTTTTTAAATTTTTTGATCTGATTTTTCTTGTACAGCACAATAATTGTGAAAACACGTATTACAGAAGAACTGCACATGCTTAGCATATATTGGATTACTTGTCATCTAGGGGAGAGGGTGAGGGGAAGGAAGGAAGAAAAAAAATTTGCAACACAACCGTTTTCCAAGGGTGAATGTTGAAGACTATGCATGTCTTTTGAAAACCAAAATCTTTACATATTAAAAAAAAAGAAAAAACTATATCCACTAAGCCATGACTCTCAAGCCCACAAAGACAAAATGATGACAATTATCACCACCATTACTACTACTGCTGCTGCTGCTGCTGCTGTTTTATTATATTATTATATAAGTGAGCTCCTGCTCCTGCTATTGCTGCTCTACACTTCTAGCATTTATATGGTTTAAAAAGTTCTTTATAAATATTATCTGATTTGATTTCACAAAAAAATCTGGGAGGTAGGGGTTATTATTATTATTCCCTTTTTTACAAAGAAAGAAACTGAGTCAGAAAGAAGTTAAGTGACTTGCCCAGTATGATGCAGTTAGTAAAAGTCTGAGGCTGAATTTAACTAGATCTCTTTCTGATCCACCTTTCTTGGGGGATAGTGAGGAAAGGATATTTCTTCTCCATTTAGAAATAGGGAGAGGTAGACATACTTGCGCTGGCATTAAAAAGAAAAGGATGCCCTAGAGTAGACTTTCCTAGATCAAGAGACTTTAGGAGTTAAAACAAATGAGTGCTCCTGCAGGGGACCCTCAGCAGAACCAGAGATGTTGCTCAAAGAGGAGAATTCATGGATATTGTTACTGAACATAAATCTTGCTGGGTAGAGGAGGAGAATTCCTTGGGCAGAGAGATCCCAGAATCTAGCCTTTTAGTAGAGAAGGGAGATTTTTATGGGCAGTGCCAGACTTAGGATTTATCTTGTGGTTAACTGAGAGTTGGGAATTTTATCTCCACTCCTTCTAGAAAGGAAGTTTCACAAAAAGCATTGCCTTTTGGGAAGCTAAGAACAATGCCTATGTAATTCTTGAGCAGCATTCTTAGAAAGCAAAACAAGTGGGGAGAGGAAGCAAAGGAGACTGCCACCCCCTACTAAGAATTATTCAGATAATATAAGTGTGATGGGAAAAGATCGCTTCTTTAGTAATCTCCACAGTATGTTTACTTTCTGGAGTGGTACTGTGAGTTTTGAGGACACTGTAGTAGCTTGTGAGAGAGAAAAACTCATAAAATGTAATTTAAGAGGCAGCTAATGTCAAAATAGATGGAGCACTGGCTCTGGAATCAGGAAAATTTGATTTCAAATACTGCCTCAGACACTTACTACCGGTAGCTGTATAATTCTGGGCACCCGTGTTTGTCCCAGTTTCCTCAACTGTAAAAGAAGATAATACATATCTTGCAGTGATGTCACAAGGATCAAATGAGATCATATTTGTAGAAAAGCCTTAGCACAGTTCCTGGCTCTTAGTAGGTACTATATAAATGCTTAATTTCCATTTCTTTTCAAGGGGACCATATGAGCTACTTGAATATTTTTGTGTGTTTTTATATATGTTTTTAGACTCCTGTGAATCTTTTTTTCTTCTTCTGCATTTTCTTATGGGGTGAAATAAAGGCTGGCCTATGGCCACATTAGGTGGCACAGTGCATAGAGCACTGGACTTGAAAACAGGATGATTCATCTTCCAGAATTCAAATCCAGTCTCAGACACTAGTTATGTGACCCTGGACAAGTAACTTAACCCTGTCTGGCTTAGTTCCTCATCTGTAAAATGAGCTGTAGAAGAAAATGGCAAGTAACCCCAGTATCTTTGCCAAGAAAACCACAAATGGGGTCACAAAGAGTGAAGAGTTGGATAGAACTTAAAATGACTTAACAACAACATACCCAATACCCATATTATCACTTTGAATGCTTATATAGGAGCTGAGGATATTATTATCCATGTCTGGAGAAATCTAGATACGAACTATACTTAAGCTTTACTATAGAGATTTTCCTGGAGTAATTTCAGAGTTCCAGGGTGTCAGAATGATAATTCTAAGAGAGAAAAATACTCTGAGGGAGAAATCCTTGGGATTGGTCCTGGCCAATCAATGTAAGCCCAGCATTTTGGGGGGAGTGGCAGGAAATGTGACCCTAAGCTTATATTTAAATTTGAAAGTGAGGGGCAGCTAGGTGGTGCAGTGGATAGAGTCCAGAACTTGAAGTCAGGAGAACCTAAGTTCAACTATAGCCTCAAATACTTAGTATTTCCTAGCTGTATGACCCCGAACTAATCACCTCATTAAAAAAAGTTAGCAATTTTAATTTAGCTGATAATTTTGTTTTATCTTTGAAAGTATTAACAAGTTGTGAAGAGTAGATTTGATTTCATATATAATAATATTTTTATTGTACTATGTTATAGAAAATCTTGTTTTGTTCTATAAATTGAAAATAATTTTTTAAAAAAGAAAAAGAAAAAATAAATTTGACAATGGTTTATATAAGGTGATTAGACCATTGGCAGTGGACAAGGGAAAAAATATAAGGAAAGAAGAAAAGTGAGTATACTCAAGCTTAGGGGGAACTGGAAAGAAACTTAGAGACCATCTGGTTGACCTTAAGGAGCACTTAATAAGAGTCAGAGCTAGGACCCAAACCCAAGCCTTTTGAATGAGATAAGAAGAAAAAGAAGACCTGTTGCATAGGAGATAAAGAACAGGTTTTAGAATCAAAAAGATCCAGATTCTGTCTAGCTGGGTGTTTGACATATACTACCTTTGATTGTGGGGAAGTCATAGCCTTTCAGTGCCCCCTACAGAGTACTGAATTTGGAATCAAGATCTGGGTTCAAATTCTACTTCATTAACTTACGACCTGTATAATGTTAAATAAGTTATTTGACCATTTTTGGTCTCAATTTCCTCATCACTAAAATGAGGGGATTGAACTAGATTTTAAGATGTCTCCCATCTCTAAATATAGGATTCTAAGATCTTAAGTTAAAATGAGCTGCCAAAATATTGCTGACATGAGTTTCCACACCAAATGCTCCCTTGTACTGACAATCTCTATACCCATCACAAAGAAAATATGGACAGTAGTACTGGTCCAAGAGCTAAGAGAGCTGAGCACTAGTCTCTTCTCAGCTTCTAGCCTTAAACAAGTCTCTTGGGC
This sequence comes from Antechinus flavipes, assembly GCF_016432865.1. NCBI lineage: Eukaryota > Metazoa > Chordata > Mammalia > Dasyuromorphia > Dasyuridae > Antechinus > Antechinus flavipes. Next base: position 564,029,726 of record NC_067400.1, read on the forward strand.
TTCTATTTCCCCTTTTGTTATTGTTGTTTGTCCTTTGTTCTCCAAGAGGACCATAGCATCAGGGTAGTGAATTGATTTAAGTGAGGAAGGACTATGCAACCTCGCTTTCCCCTCTGGGTGTAGTGGCCAGATGCCTTGGATGCACTGGGAGATCTTGATCTTTTTAGCTAAGTTTCAGTGTAAGGTCACACGCATTCATTGATTAAGCCTAGATAGCAATCAAGGCAAAAAAAAAAAAAAAATGGTGTCTTTTGCCAGCTGGATAGAGCACCAGCTTTGGAATCAGGATGATCTGAGTTCAAATTTGACCCCAGAGCATTACTAGCTGTGTGACCTTGACTGATTCACTTAAGTCTAATTGCAAAAGCATGGCCCTTTTCACCTAGCCAGTAAACAAACAAATAAGTAAATAAAAGCAATTTATTTATTTTCCCTAATTGTAACAATGAGGAAACTAGCCTAGAAGAGGCAACATGATATTGTAGAGAAAAACTTTCAGAATTTGAAGTGCGAGGATCTGAGTTCAAATCCTTGCTGTACCATTGGCAGCCTGTGTGACTGGTCAAATTACTTAATCACTTAAGGCCTCATTATCTTTTCTGGTAAAAATGAGAGAGTTGGATCAAATGATTTCTGAGATCCCTTCCAACTGTAAATCACCTATGATCCTAAATACTTTCCTTCAGTTTCAAGGTTCTATGATTCTATTAGTACTCAGCAAATATTTGTTGTATGAAGAACTCTGAGCACTACACACACACACACACACACACACACACACACACACAAACACACACACATGCACACGCACACACACACAAGGGTAATGTGGTGATAAGACCATCAGCCTCATTGTTAGAAGATCTGGTGGATTTGTCATTTACTAGCTATGAAGCCCTGAAACAAATGCCTTCCTTTCCAGAGACCTCAGTATCCCAGCTTGTAAAATGAATGCTTCCAGGTCTTTAACCTAGACCCACATTTTAGACAATCCCCATTTTAAGGTCTTTTAGAGATTTGAAATTTTTTATCTAAAGTTCCCCTTCTGCTCTAACATGCTGTCTCTTCCATCTTGGATACCAAGCATTTCATTCACATTTTTAAGTGCCAGACGCTGTCCTAGGAGATATAAGAGAACAGAAAAAGTCACTGCTGTCAAAAAGTCTTTATTCTACCAGAGAAATATACAAAGTTATAATACACAAATATATAAATATGAGATAATTTTTGTGGGGGAAGGAAGCCAATCTATCTGCCTACCTGTTTATTTATCATCTATTTCTATCATCTATCTATCTATCTATTTTTGTTGTTCTTCAGTTGGATCTGACTTCATGATCCCATTTGGGGTTTTCTTGGCAAAGATACTGAAGGGGTTTGACGTTTTCTTCTCTGGCTCATTTTACAGATTAAGAAACTGAGGCAAATAGTTTTTTTACCTTTTTATATACAAAAAATATGCATGGGTAATTTTTCAACCCTTGCAAAAACTTCTGTTTCAATTTTTCCCCTCCTTTCCCCCACCCCCTTCCCCAGATGGCAGGTAATCCTATACATGTTAAATATGTTAAAGTATATATTAAATACAATATATGTATACATATTTATATAATTATCTTGTTGCACAAGATCAGATTTAGAAAGAAAGTAAAAATAACCTGAGAAGAAAAAACAAGAATGCAAGCAAACAATAACAGAAAGAGTGTAAATTTTATGTTGTGGTTTATATTCATTTCCCAGTGTTCTTTCTCTGGGTGTAGCTGGTTCTGTTCATTACGGATCAATTGGAACTGATTTGGATTCTCTCACTGTTGAAGAGAGTCACTTTCATCAGAATTGATCCTCATATAGTATTGTTGGAAGTGTATAATAATCTCCTGGTTCTGCTCATTTCACTTAGCATCAGTTCATGCAAGTCTCTCCAAGCCTCTCTGTATTCATCCTGCTGGTCATTTCTTACAGAGCAATAATATTCCATAACATTCATATACCACAGTTTACTCAACCATTCTCCAACTAATGAGCATCCACTCAGTTTCCAGTTTTTAGCCACTACAAAGAGGGCTGCCACAAACATTTTTGCACATGTGGGTCCCTTTCCCTTCTTCATGATCTCTTTGGGATATAAGCGCTGCTTATAGAAACACTGCTGGATCAAAGAGTATGCTCAGTTTGATAACTTTTTTTTTATAGTTCCAAATTGCTCTCCAGAATGGTTGGAATCCATTCACAACTCCACAACAATGCATCAGTTTCCCAGTTGAGGCAGACAACTTTAAGTGACTTGCTCAGAATTACATAAGTAGTGTCTGAAGCCAGATTTGAACTCAGGGAGGTAAGGCTTCCTGATTCCAGGGCCAGGGCTTTGGGTTCAAATGAGGAAAGGCTCATTTTCCCTTCTAAGTCTAGTGGCCAGATATAAATCAGGATGATTGGAGATGGCCTTGGATGCACTAGGAGATCTTGACCTTACTGCCTATCTTCCTGCCTGCCTGCTTCTTTCTCTGTCTTTCTTTTCCATTCTCTCTGTCTCTCTTTTTCTCTCTCCCTTTCTCTGTCCATACATCTCTCTCTTTCTCTGTTCCTTTATTATCAATATTTTGTTTTAACTATATATCTTTCTGTCTAATTACTATCTTGCTCTTAACTATCTATATCTCTCTTTTAGCATGGCATAATGGACAGAGTTGTCCAAGAAAATTTGAAGACCTAAGTTCAAATCTCATCTGTGACACATTCTGGTTTTAGGTCCTTTGCAAGTCACAACCTCTAGTTCAGAGATGTCCCTTCCTAAAACCTTTCCAAGAATAGTCTGAATCAGATTAAAACTGTTATTGGGAAATATTTAGCAAATTAAATAAAAATGCAATAAAACATGGATTCCGTTAATATGATGTGGTGTTCTAAGTCAATATGTGGCCCATAGGGATCCCTATGCACAGTTTAGTGGTGCTATTTCTACTTGAGTTTGATACCATTGCTAAGGTAATTCTTTAAAGTTCAATGAATATGCTGACCTGAATTGGTCGAGGGAGTTTCTTTCACTACAAATTTTCTATACTAATGAAATCATAGATCTAATTCCTCTCTCTATGTATGGATATAGGTCCATAATGCAGTGTTAAGTTTTAAAAGCTTAATAGCTATATAGTGTCATATTATATTATATGTTCTAATTAATATATAGTTATGATATGTAGAGAATATATATTCCATATATAGAAAATATATATTACACTTATATGTAGGATATATATTATAAATTTAGCCTAATAGTATATAATATATATATAAGTATATACAATTATATACTATATAAAATTCTATACATAGAATCCAATATGTATTATAAATTTAGCCTAATAGAATATAATATGCATATGTATAAGTATATACAATTATATACTATGTGTATGTATATGCTATATAAATTCTATGTACCTATACTATACAATGTTACTGTATTGTTTATATTGACTGTATTTTATAAAATATAATTCATTATATATTCTTTATTTCATAGCCTGTTATTATATCATTAATGTTATGTCATTGCACTGCAACATATACACATAAGTAATATTATATATAAATATTATATTGAATTATATATTGTATTTAAAATATGTCACATAGATATATTTGTGTATGTGTGTGTGTTCTGTTTTCTGAAGTCCCTTCTATTATTAATACTTTGTGAATCTGAGTTTAAACTCTTGCACATAAAAAAACATCAATAAACCTTTAAATAAGGATACATTTCTGCTCGGGCTCTCTGCTCTGACTCTATGGAACATCTCCCCCTGCCTTCAACCTCCCAAGCACTTACTTGCCAAAGCTGAGGGGTGGTAAAAGCCCTGGCTTATCCTGTTTTGCATATGGAAACCAGGTGAGACTGTTGGTTCCAACTTCTCCCCCATATTCCCCATTCACTATCCACTATTTGTCCTTAGTAAATACCCATCTTTCAGTCACATGTTTATTGAGGTCACATTTCTGATGGAAAGAGGACACAGCAAAGCTGAAAATTCCCTGACTGAGGGACAGAAGGCTAGGATGAAAAACTCCCTCCATTGTGCCAGTCTCAGAACCAACACCAATAGCTTCCCTCAATCCTAGCAGGAGAGAAGAGCTTTGACCCATTCCTTCAGCTGCTTCCCTCTGCTCTTTTCATTTTGTTCAAAGCAAGGACCCCACTTCAATGCAAGGAGAGGGAAGGAAGAGGGCAGCTAGGGAAGCTGGAAGGGGGAGAGGGAAGGAGGGCAGTCTGTCCTAAGTGGTCTTAGAAGGAAAAGAGCTGACTTCTCTTCCCCAAACTATGACTTTTCTCTAGCCTAGAGCCCAATGAGCAACCTTCATCTCAATACTGAAAAAGTACCCTTCGACCATGAGTTTGGGGTAGGAGAGACCCGGGAACTTGGGAAGGAAGAACAGAGAGTGGCTTATGATGGTGACTGTCTCCTAACTGTCACCTTCTCTAAGGTTCTGGCGACAGACAGGAAGGATGTGAGAGCTGAGAGCCAGGAATGCCCTGGCTCCCTCTGCAGGAAGGGCAGGAGAGCAGGAAGGGGAGTGGGGCAGATGGAGAAGAAGGAGTATAACTGAGAGGAGGCTCTTTGCAAGGCTGGAGACTGCTCTGTTAAAGTAAATGAATCCAGCTAGACAGAGGTGGCTAGTGGAGGGCATGGCCCAGCAGCACTCCTGGTAGCAAGTCTAGATCCTGGCCTGGGAACACACTGGACTTCCCCACTTGGCATCCATGGCTGCAGCCTGCCTCACAGCCAGAGTTTGTCTTCTTCATCTGAGGAAAGTGAACTGAACAAAGAGGAATTCTGGGCCATCCTCAAGGACCTTCAAAATAGGCAAGCAGGATCACTCTCTGTCACCAGTGAATTTTCATCTCCTTTTCTCTCATTTTGGTCAAATAGAAAGGAAATCTATCTCTATTTGTGGACGCCCAGGGTCTTGTCAAGCCTGACCTCCCCCTGGTCCCCACTGGGCCTCCTTCCTTTGCCAGTCATAGCTACTCATACTTCCCCTATTTAGGGAGAGCATCAGGCAGGTAGTGCAGGTGTGATGAATAATTTTTCTCCTTCCTGCCTCCCCCCATCCTCATTCCCTTACCATGTTTCAACTATTAAAACCTTCAAAGTTGAACTCAAATACCATCTCTTCCTTGAAGCCCTCCCTAGCACTCCAGTCCCTTCTGGAAATCCTGCAACAATTTGTGCCCATCTGTTTTCCCTTTTCACAAACTGTCTTGAAAGACTTAAATGAACTGATGCTGAGTGAAGTGAGCAGAGCCAGGAGATTACTGTACACAGTTACAGCAATATTACATGATGTTCAACTATGCTAGACCTTGCTCTTGTTAGCAGTACAATAATCTTAGAAATTCCAAAAGACTTGTGATAGAAAATGCTATCCATATCCAGAGAAAGAACTATGGGAGTCTGAATGCAGATCAAATACTATTTTCCCTTTTTAAAGTTTGTTTTTTTCTTTCTCATGATTTTTCCCTTTTGTTCTGATTCTTCTTTCACAATAAGAACAATACGAAAATGTTTAACATGATCCTAAATATATGACTTATGTTGGATTGCTTGCTCTTTGGAGGAGGAGGGAAAAAAAAGAGGGAAGGAGAAAAACTTAGCCAAAAAAAGTTATATTACAAAAGTTAGTGCTTAAAATTGTCATTACATGTAATTGAAAAAAAATACTATTAAATGCAAAAAATATTTTTAAACAATTCTATGCTCAGTACTGGGGGAGGTACCAATTTTAGATGAAATCTGGTCCCTGCCCTTTGTAATTTACAGTGCAGTTATACAAATAATTCTTGACTTTCTTGGTATTACACAATTAAGAAGATCATACAGCTACAAAGTATTTTAAGAATTCTGAAAGAAGAGGTCATTACTAATCAGGGGAGGCTTCTCAGAGTAGGTGAGATCTAAGTGGAGTTTTAAAAAGATAAGCAAAATTCAAAAGAGGCAGCTGGGTGGTTCAGTGAAAGGAAGGAAGGAAGGAAGGAAGGAGGGAAAGAAGGAAGGAAGGAAGAAGGGGAGGAAGGAAGGAAGGGAGGGAACAAGGAAGGAAGGAAGGAAGGAAGAAAGGAAGGAAGGAAAGAAGGAAGGGAGGAAGGAAGGAAGGAAGGAAAGAAGGAAGGGAGAGAGGATGGAAAGGAAGGAAGGAAGGAAGGAAGGAAGAAAGAAAGAAAGGAAGGAAGGAAGAGGAAAGGAAAGAAAAGGAAAGGAAGAAAGGGAAGGAGGGAGGGAGGGAGGAAAAGAAAGAGAGGGAGGGAAGGAGGGAAAGAGGAAGGAAGGAAGGAAAGAAGGAAGGAAGGAAGGAAGGAAGAAAGAAAGGAAAGAAGGAAGGAAGGAAGGAAGAAAGAAAGGAAAGAAGGAAGGAAGAAAGAAAGAAGGAAGGTAAGAAGGAAGGAAGGAAGGAAGAAGGGAAAGAAGGAAGGAAAAAGGGAAGGAGAGAAGGAAATGAGGAAGGGAGGAAGAGATATAAGTTGAAAAAGCACTAGGGATAGCTCACCATAGGCAGTGGCATTGAGAGACACAGAGATCCCTTGAAGCCCCCCAGAGAGCAGAGGTACTGGCAGAGGACAGTCTCATTGGGCATCATTCATAGTGTGGTACTGTTGCTGCCATTGGTACACTAATGGCTATATCAGGCCATGTAGTGGGTAGGGATGAATTGGTATAGCTGGTAAGAAAAGTTGTCATGAGGAGAAGGTAGTCCCCAGGAGGAAGAAGGGATTAATTGAGGTCTTGGAAGACTGTCCCACATTGCTCCTTATGGTGTTCTCCCTACTCCACAAATTCTTGATTCTCCACCCTCAGCTCCAAATAATTCCTGCTAATAAGCTAAGCTCTTTTCCTCCTCATTCTTCCCCCTCACGAGTTTTTTTCCTCATCTACTTCCCAGCGCATAGAAAAAGCACCCCCAACTCCCACTCCCCCAGAGTTTACCCCCGATATACTCATGTTCCACTAATTCACAATGACATTTCCCCCAGCTCACACAGCCTCAGCTGGAAGTACTGGTCCGCAGCCTTACAGTCCAGTATTAGATCTGTACCCTGTGTACTGTATGCAGTGGAGACTGTGGCAGGTCTGAGGGTAAGACTGGACGCATCCCCTTCCAGTTTCCTCTGCCAGACTTACCTGGGGCTGGCTTGGAACAGGAGTCACCTGAGCGCTTAGCAGGCTCTGGGTTGTAACCAGCTCAATGGAAGGAGAACTGGTAGGGAAAGGATGGAGAATCAAGAAGGGACCTTCACAGAGATCACAGAAAGTTTAGGAGATTTAGAGGAAGGTTGAAGGATTATGGAAGACCACAGACTCTGACAAATGATGGTCATCAGGTTGGGAAAGATGACAATAAAGGAAAAGTCATAGGTCAAGTGAAGTGATAGGTTCAGAAAAAGCTGGGGCTGTGATGATGAAGGAAAGAAATCAGAGGTCAAGGTGGAAGTTACAGAGGAAAGAGAGAGTCTTGGATCAATGGCAGTAACCAAGTTGGGGAAAGGCCAGGGGAATAGGGAAGGTCATGGGGTCAGAAAGAGATTATGTCTCAAAAGATCATAGGTAAAAAAAATGTTAAAAAGTTAGGGAAAAGTCCTAAAATTAGGACGTTCATGTATCTGAAGAGGAAATCTTGGGGTTGGGGGAGATCACAGGGTTTAAAAGCACTCATGAAGGAACGGGACACCATGGTGTTGTCACTACCACCAGCCATATTCAGCCAGTGACTCCTGCACCTGGGGAGAATGAATGGCGAGCACTGGGTGGCCCAGTGAGTGCTGTAAAGAGAATTGATTGTTATGCCATTGCTATCATCCCACTTTTCAGATGAGAAAATTAAAAAAAATAAAAATAAAAATAAAAATAAAATAAAAAAATTAAAAAAAAAAAAAGATGAGAAAATTGAGGCCCAATGTGGGCAAGAAACAAACTGTTCCTCCATCATACCCCGGCTCCTCCGTGAAAGACCTAAGGCTGCTCTGCTGAGGTGACTGCCCTCAGAAGAGGGGATGGATAAAGGGCAAGAGGATGATATCCCTGATTCTAGAAACTTGGCACCCCTGTCTTTCCCTTCAGTGTTGTCACCAAGGGTTCCCTAGGTCCCACAGCCCAGGAACCGGCACCAAGGGGAGCAGCAGCTGCTGTGGCTGACAGTGGCCGTAATCCCAGTGTCCCAATGGTCCAGCTCCAGGCAGCTGCCAAGAAGGAAAGATCCAGACTCCCTGTGCCTCTGTCCAGGGGCTCATTTGCCTTCTATTCAAACAGTGTGAGGAGGGGCAGGGTTGGAGGTTACAGGGGTAGGACTGTGGTTTCATGGGCAGAATGAACCAGCCATGGGGGAAAGTTCTGTATGGGAGGACAGGGATGTGCCTGAGAGGTTTATTTGGAGGAAGGGATCTTTGTTTGCTTGTTTAGATGGGGGATAGAACTCACCAGCTGACAGGAAGGGAAAGGGGAGCCTCTCTATTTGTGCTTGTCCCTATTGATGTTATTTCAGACTGGCTCCCTGTCTGAGCCTCCTCCTCCTCCTCCTCCTCCTCCTCCTCCTCCTCCTCAGGTGAGCCATAAGGGCCCCAAGCTCTGAGCTGCCCCTTCCCCAAACCGAGTCATTTCAGGATCAGGTCCATGATTTCCCGACGCCATTATCTAGGCTCTCAAGGCACGTCAGACACACCAGTCATGACCCCAAAGCACAGAGCACCCCCTTCCCCAAAATATCTCTTTGTCCTTCTGGCACCGAACCTCAGTTCTCCCTCTCCCCTTCAGTTCCTGAGCTGGGCGCAATCGCCCATCAGAGACCCTATAGAATAATCTCTCAGGACTGCAAGCTCTAGGTGTGCAGATTCTGGTCCTGTAGACTTTATATCCAAACTGCAGGTAGGCTAGAGAAGGAGGCAGCTCTCAGATCCAATCAATTAATCAAGAAGCAAAAATCTGCAATCTCCCAATTCCTAAGAGCTATATCTCCTCAGAGGCAAGACATACCCCTTCCCCTGGGGCTCCTTCATTTGGATACTCCTGTGCTTTGAGCACAAGATCACTGAGGTCCCAAGACCAAGCTTCTCACCCACCAAGATAAAGGAACCTAAGGAATTCCCTCTTTACCTCTATCCAGAGCAAGGGGTTCACAGCCTCAGAGGGCAGGCCATGAACTAGCTCTGCTCCCTTCCCCAAAGTAGTGCTAACAGGGCAGGTTCCCTTCCAACTGCCAGGAGGACACAAGCCCTAAGCTTCCCAGGGATAACCAGATTCCAAGCCCTTGCAGCGGCTAACAGACTTCTCAGATCTGAGTCCAAGAACTAGTTCCATAGATAACAGTGGGAGCTGTGACAGAGGTCAATGCGATTCTCTTCCCCTCCCCCCCTTCCCCAGCCCCACCCCAGGAATAGCTGGGGAATCTACAGGACAGAGCTTTGGTTGTTCCTTCCCTGCTTGGGGCCTCCTAATCTGGATTGTGGGTTGAGCTCCCCTGACACTATGTGCTGTATGACGGGGAGTGGGGGTGGAGGAACAGAGGAAGGGAAAGGTACTGCTATTTTTCTGGCATTAGACAAGGAATGGGGCTCCCCATTGGTCACTGCAAGAGCTCCCTGGACAAATATTTCCCTGGCCACTGGGGATGGACTATCGGTCAGTCTCACCTGCCAAATGGTCAAGGAGTAATTGCATCGATTCTCTGTCTCATTTATTTAGTACTTTTTCAAGGGATCTTCATAGCATCTGATTCTCTCAACTTTGCTAGGAGAAAACTGAGAGACAGAGAATCAGGAAGATCTTGCCAAAGTTACTATGTCCTCATGAAGGGATGAAGCGGAAGGGCTGGATCGGTCCTGCCTAGTAAGCCAAGACCAGCCACTTTCTGACCTGTGTGGGCGTGGCTGGTGTGAGTAGTTGGGTGAATAGAAGCTAAGGGGCCTGAGCCAGGTTTCTCTTTGGTCACCGATTCCTGGCATTGATATACCCTTGTCTTGAAGGGCCCTGTGCACAGGACCTTCCTAGCACCTGAAAGTCACAGCAATGATGATTCTGAATCTGTGGACAAAAAAAAAACAACCCAGTCTCCCGATTTGCCACGAACTGTGGCTCTTCCTCCATTCCTCAGACTAGCCTTCGCAAGAGTATCCCAAGTCAGGTGGATCACTCAGAGTCCCCTATAGCCCCCCCACCTGGGTGTGGATAAGGATAATGTCAGCAGTCATGGCAAAAGTCTGTGGGCTGAGAACTCCCTAGAGTAAGCTAGAACTCAGAGAGCCACCTCTCATCCACCCTGCTTTCTGATGTAGTCTAGTTCCCTACCGGGGCTAAATATGAAGTATGTCTGTATCTTCCCCCATCTTTCCTTAAGGAAAACTTAGGGAAAGTCTTGCATCTTAGGCAGAGGAAGAGGTTGTTCTTAACTTCTCCCTCCTCCCATCACTCAGCAAGTGCTTCTCCTGATTTGGACCAGAAATCTCAGAAGGAGGTTGACAGAAGGAAGGTCCTGGAAGAAGGTATCAGCCCTCACCTGAGAGAGATTCTGCCCCTTCCCAGAGCCTCAAGCATGGGGGAGGGAACAAAACTCTAAACTCAAGGCTCCTTAACATTTTTGTCTGTCCTCTGTCCAAGGGCTTATGGATCCCTTCACAAAACAAAGCTTTTAAATGCTTGGAATTGTTAGGAATTATAATTATAATGTAATAGTTATAAAATATTTTAAAACATGTGAGAAAACTGTTGGTGGAATTGTAAACGGATCTAGCCATTCTGGAGAGCAATTTGGAACTATGTCCAAAGGGCTATCAAACTGTGCATACCCTTTGATTCAGCAGTGCTACTACTGGGCTTATACCCCAAAGAGATTTTAAAGAAGCGAAAGGGACCCACGTGTGCAAGAATGTTCGTGGCAGCCCTGTTTGTAGTGGCAAGAAACTGGAAACTGAATGGATGCCCATCAATTGGAGAATGGCTGAGTAAGTTATGGTATATGAATGTTATGGAATATTATTGTTCTATAAGAAATGACCAGGAGTATGATTTCAGAGAGATCTAGAGAGACTTACATGAACTGATGCTAAGTGAAGTGAGCAGAACCAGGAGATCACTGTAAACAGCAACAGCAAAATCATACAATGATCAGTCTGATGGAAATGAACCTTTTCAACAGCAAAGTGATTCAAACCAGTTCCAAAAGTCTTGTAATGGAGCCATCTACACCCAGAGAGGGGACTGTAGACTGAATGTGGTTCACAACATAGCATTCTCACTCTTTTTGTTGTTGTTTGCTTGCATTTTATTTTCTTTCTCATTTTTTTTCCTGTTTGATTTGATTTTTTTGTGCAGCAAGATAATTGTATAAATATGTATGCATATACTGGATTTAACATATTTTTCTACCATATTTAACATATATTGGATTACTTATAACCTAGGGGAGAGGGTGAGAGAAAGGAGGGAAATGAACACAAGGCTTTGCGAGGGTTAATATTGACATTATCCATGCATATGTTTTGAAAATAAAAAGCTTTAATGAAAGTATTTTAAAACCCCACCCAGTTCATGGACCCCAAATTAAGAGCTCCTGCTTGAGTTCAAATGCAGTTTCTGAGATGCAATCATGGGTAATAGAAAGAGCTCTGGACCAGGAGTCAGAAATCCCAGCTCAGATACTTATTAGCCAAATGGCCAGGGATATGCCATCTCATCCACTTTTCTGAGGTCTGTTTTCTCATCTTAAAAAGAGGAATAATTGGCAGGTTGTGAAGAGAATGTTTTATAAACCTTAAAGTGCTTTAGAAATTTATTCTTCTTCCTTGGCTGAATGATGGAGGAGGAATGAGGCTAGCTGTTGTTTTTTACTTCCTATGCATGTTTTATGCTATATGTGGTTGGTTGCTGTTCTTCCTTCTCGAGAGGACCCAAATGACGGGTCACAGTGTATCCAACTGTGGGTGATCAGAGCAATATGAGCTCAGAGTGCTCCGCCGAGGGCCGACACACATAGTCCCTCTGAACATTTCAGGGGCTTCCCTAACTTTGTGTGTTTCAAGTTTCTTCTGGGCTAATTCAATTCAGCTTTGCTCATAGAGCACAGCATCTTCTCTGATGAGGGTCCATGCTGGGTATTCCTGTGCCAGGGTCTCCCATGGCATACAATCAATTCTTCACAGGAATTAATGTTTGTTGATTGACCAACTGACCTAGAGGTGGGTAGGAGAAAGCAAGGCTAGGCAGTCTAGGGATGGGGGATCCAGCTGAAAGAATCCCAGGCATAACAACCCTGCAGCTCTGCCCTGCTCCTTCCCCCATCTCACTGTTTGCCTTTGCTGATCCTTCCAGCACAAGCAATCTTAGTGGGAAGGGGATGGGGGCAAATCAAAGCTGCTGGGGCTTTGAGTCCGGGGCGGGAGGCACAGACACAGTTTAAAGGGAATGAAGTGATGGAATGCCTGAACATCCAGAGAAGAGAGAGTGAGGTTCATGGCCAAGAAGGTCAGTCCCAGGGTTTGCCCCTGGCTTTGCCAAAAGCACCGCCATAGGAGCAGGCACTGAATTTTGGGGTAATTTCCAAGAGGAAATTCTTCTCCAACTTTGACTCTGTCCCTTGGAAAGATATATGAGGAATCCGATGGAAAAACCAGTATGGATGGGGGGTGAACAGAGGCATCTGTCTAAGGCCTTTGGGTGATCCCTCACTTGGAGGAGGAATTATCATGGCCATCTCCAAAACCCTTCTCTGGCTGTTAAACCTTATAAGGCAAGCAATTGCAGCCCAGTGAAGAGTACGCTGGACATGGAGTCAGGAAGACCCAAATTCACAACCTGCCTGAGACAATTATTAGCTGTGTGATTGATTTTGGGCAAATTAACCACAGTTTGCCTCAGTTTTCTCAACTGTAAAGTGGGGATAATAACTACACCTACCTTACAGGGTGTTTGTGAGGAGCAAATAATATTTATAAAGTGCTTACTTTGTACAGCACTTGGAACATAGTAGGAACTATATAAATGCCTATTCATTCCTTCTGTTGTTTCCTCTCTACACAAGTTACTACTCTTCATTTTTAAAATAGGAGGGTGGGAGTGATAATTATAATACCAGAGTTGTGATGATTAAATGAAGCAACATATATATCTTAAAGCCTTATATAAATGCTAGTTCTTGGGTTGGGAAGGCAACCTAGTACTAGCCAAGAATTACAAAGGAAATCATAATCCAAAGTCAGGAACTATATGAACACAAAGGATATCATAATTATAATGTAATAGTTATAAAAATATTTTATATGAGGAAAAAGACAATTCCAAACATACCCCAGTTGGGACCAACAGTACTCTCAACAGCAAAAAGTACCCAATTTCTACAGAGGCAGGTGTGTGTGTGTGTGAGAGAGAGAAATACAGAGACAGAGGAAGAGAGGGAGAGAAAGAAAGAGAGACAGAGACAGAAAGAAGAGACACAAAAGGACAGAAATAGAGAAAGGAGAGACAAAAAGAGACGGACACACAGAGATAGAGACAGACACAGAGACCAAGAAACAGATTCAGAGAGAAGAGCGAGACACACACACAGAGATCAAATGCCTGTATTCCTCAGATAAGTGAAGTAAGGGAATGACATTAAGCTCATACTATAAGAAAGCCAATATAATCTAAATGTAACAGCTGTTAATAGACTGAGAGCTTCTTGAGTGGAAGTCTTTTGACCCTCTTTGTAACCCTGGCAACTGACTTGGCTTAGAGCCTGGTACATTAGTAAATGTTTACTGATTGGCTGGCTGACTGGTTCGCTGGCCAGGTGTCAGGAAACCTAGATTTAAATATAAGTTGCTTTCTTTTGCTAAACCTCAACTTCCTAATCCATAAAATGAGAAAAATAATACTTGTCCCCCTATGGCAAGGAGCTGGTCTGAGGAGTCTGCTATAAGAAATTGGAGTTGTTATTTAAGAGTAGAATCGTGGAGATCATTAAAATCTTCTCTCTGAATTTCAGTTTTCCCATCTATAGAAATTCAAGATTTAGAAGAAACCTCGAGTTCATCTAATCAGTCATGACTTGACTATGAATTCTCTCTATGGCCTTTCTGACAAGAGATCTAGGGATCTCGTTCCCTTCTGAAATGGTCCATACATCCTTTGGGTGGCTCTAATTCTAAGAATTTGCTTGGAGGCAGAGAGGTTTGGGTCTCAAGACAAACCCAAGAGCTCCAGGCCCCCCAACCTAAGAAAGGAACTTGGATATTTGAGTTCTGGGTACACTTTGTGACCTTCCCATAAGAACATCTATAAGCAGTTTAAGTTCCAGCTTTCCTCAGAACTCTGAGAGGCAGACAGTAAAGTGTTCAGGAAGAAGTTCAGAAGTGACTTGCCTACGGTCATATGAACTTGGTGAGTGCCAGAAATATGGACTCAGATCTGAGCAACGAGTGCTCTTCCCCCCATATCCCTCTGCCTTTCACACACTAGTGGTCTTACCTTCCCCTCCGATATCCAGCCAACCCCACCCCTGTCCTGCCAGGGGTTTGCCCTGGCCCTGCTCACCCCAGTGGGTCATTACAGTAATGAAGCCCTCCTGGATGGCCCAATTAAGCTTAAATATCCATTCATGATACTCTAGTCCCAAGACAACACACAGACTAATTGAGGTTTACAACAGCTGCAGGAACTAATCTATAAACTGCCATGTGAGGAGTGGCTCATGGGTCCTAGGGAGCCCAAGGGACAGGAGTTGAACTCTCTAAATGGGATACATGGAGTATCTTGGTATTATTGGTTTCTCTCCTCAAATCTTTCCCCACGGGCCCATCTTCCACAAGGCTGCCTAGGTGATTTTCCTCAGGTGAGATCTGACTCTCCTACAGGTTGAGTTCAGGTGGCTCCTAGGAGAAAATATAAACTCCTGTTTTAGCTTTTAAATCCCTTTACAATCTGGCTTCCAACCCATCTTTCCAGCCTCATTACATGTTTTTCCTCCTCCCATACTTCCAGCCAAAGTGGACTTCTCTTTGTTCCTCACACATAAATGGTCCCTTTTCTGCATTGCACTGGTCCCATGTGTCCCATATCTGGAACGCACTCTCTCTCCACCTTGTATCTCAAGCATCATGTTCTGATCACTCTCTCCTCCCACTTCCTAGTGTCCTTCCAGCCATCCACTTCCTTATATTTATTCTGCTCAATATAGATTTTTTTGGTCTACATATAGAAATATATGTTTGTATAGATATACTTGTCACCCCACAGACTGTTAGCTCCATGAAATTGAGATGATTTACTCTTTGTATTTTTACCTAATGCTGATTGACTGATTTGTATTCTGAACTCTGAGAAAAAAGCAAGCCCTTTTCCTTCATACTCACAAATTTAGAGAACTATGGGGCAGCTAGGGAGACAGTCCAACATATGAAGGTTTTAAATCTCATGATGTGTAGTGAGAGAACTGGAGTTAGAATTCTGAGCTGAAGTTCCAGGTCTAACAATGCTGGCTTGGGTGCACCTGAAATAGTTATTTCACTTAGCTTAGTCCAGTTCCTCAATTTACAGCTGCCTCATAGGGTTATTATGATAGAAATGCTTATATATTATACTCAAATGAGTAATAGAGATAGTGACCTTGCAGTTCATGTCACCTTCCAGCTCTCGGCTCTGTACCTTTTCCCCAACTGCCTCCCAATACTTTCTTTCCTGCTTCCTTCAAGTCCCTGCTATAGAGGCTAAGAAGCCTTTCCCAGTCTTTTATGAGAGGCTTTATCCCTTGAGAGGGATTATCTCTAATATTCCATGTATAGCTTGTTTGTGCATTGAGTATTCTTAGACCATGAGCTTAAGTTTTTTTGGGTTTTTTTGCCTTTCTTTATATTTGTTAGTGCAGGCCCTAATAATAAATGACTTCAACTAGAACTCGATCCCCCTAGAGGGGTTCATCAATGTGCCCATGACTTTCCTCCATTTCTCCTGGCATCATAAGGATGCCAGTGGATCCTATGAGCCAGATATCAGCTGTTCCTCACGCAACCAGCTTCTCTTTACTGTTTTTTTTTTTTTTTTGAAAGGATCAGTTAACTCCAAATTTCTTTTGAGGGCCTCATTTGTAATGTTTCAGTCTTCTCATCTCCTCCCACACCTCTTTCCATTGCTCTCTGGGTGATAATTTCCATTTTCAATTCATCAGAAACCACAGTCGCATTCTATAACTTATTGTGATTATCAATTTCTCTCTCCCATCATGAGAGAACACTGATGATGTCTGACCACACTGTTTGACTCACTGTTTGACCACAGCCACTAGCTTGGTTGTTCCTGGGATTGGTCAGACAAACGGACATATTTCTTGTGAGCATCAGTGTCCAAATGGACAATAGAAATCAGTTCAGGTTGAAGCCTTTGGAAAGCTCAGGAGCTGCCACCCAAAACTCCCTGGCTCTTTCCTGAGACAGAGTACCAAACCCCAAGGTGACCCCCTCAGCTGTTTGCTACCTTCCAGGGTGCTGAGCACCTGGGAGGGAGGGCAGCCAGAGAGGAGCAGAACCCAAGCCAATACCCACCTCTCTGGGTATTGCCTATGGCCTTAGAAAATGCACTTACAAGTCTGTAGATCTGCCTTTTAGTCAGACACTTTGCCAGAATAATCAAAGGCAAGGCTACTTTCTCTCTCTGAGCTTCCAAATTCTCATCTCTAAATGTGGATGACAAATGTCCCACCTGCTTCATACAATTAGGATGAAATGAAAAAAAGCCCATGAGATGACATCCAAGCAACAAATCGTAGCACACAGGGCAGCCATTACCATGTTGGGTGAGGGAAATGCCCCAAACAAAGGCAGAGAGCAGGTCTCAGCCATCCACCCACTGCCCAGCCTGCAGGTGCAGGTGTGGGAGATGCCCAAGGCCTTGGGGTCCCAGATGCTCTCCTGGGCTAAGCAGAGGAGTTTGGGGTGGCAGCTCATAGGAAACAGACCCAGAAGAGGCACTTTATTCACGAAAGTGAAGCCTGGAAGGGGGAGCTGGCTTAAGAACTCTGATACTAAAAAGCAGTGGGGGGGGAGAAAGAAGGGGGGCCAACCCAGAGCAGAGGATCAACACCTTAGAGTTTAGAAATCATTCAGACTAAACTTCCTCTGACTCCCATTTTACAGATAGAGACGAGACTGAGGGCTGATTCCCACGGATGGTGGAAGAGAGCTGAGCTTTAGTCTCATGGGGAAGGGGCATTTGGCAGGTAGCAGCTCTCTACTTGAAAATGGAGCACTCTAGATATTTAGTAAGTGCCTACTGTATGTAAGACAGGTATTAGGTGCTGAACCAAAGCAAGATGAGCAAGTTTGCTTCATCTTGAAAGATAAGGAGATTCTTATTAAACAGTGCTGACAGGCAATTTACCTCAGCAACCTGTCTTTCGAGATTATAATCTGTGATACCTTCCAACAAGAGGGAGGACTACAAAGGATCTTATTTCCAACAAGAACAGTGGGCAAGGAAAATATTTCTGTGTCCTGAAGAAAAGGCATAATGGTCTTTCTGTCATGGCAAAAAAATCAAACTGTCCTCAAAGCACAGCCTGGTCTACCTCCTAGAAAAGGCAGCAGAAGCTCAAGGAACACCTCTCTCCTCTCTAGACCAGGGAGAATGAACTGGTCCTTGGGGGGAAATAAAGGCCACACAATAAAAATATGGAAGAAAAGCTCTGAGGAGCCACAAGGAAATTCAGATCTTTGTCCAGAGTGTTTCACTTTTCTTTAACTTGTATGCCCTGCTCCAGCACAGATTAGGACCTTCACTGCTTACTGGCTGATGGATAGAATGTGAAGATAAAGACACTGAAAATGTAGAATTAAAGACCAAAGGCCACTCCTTTAGGAAGGGAGGTGAGCCCTCTGAAGAGAAAGCAGCTGCTAAGGCTCCAACAATTAAGCACGAGGCTCTCCCGGGGCCATCAGGAGAAAGGTGCTCCAGTGACAAGGGACTGGAGACAGAAGAGAGCAATGGTGCTTGGTGACTCCCTGAAGAGGGGCTCTAAAGCAGAAGTGTTGGCTTCTCATTAACGATAAAGAAGTCTGCTGATTTCTGACATTCTGATAGTGTTCTTTCTTCTTTTCAACCCCTGACTTTCTAGTCTAGGCATAGGAAAGTGACAGGAATTAATGGCCTGAAGAACTGGCTTTCCTATCAGATAGGAAGTATTACATTCAAGTCAAGTCCAGTTTTTTTTTTCCAGAATCCTTTTTAATATAAAACAAAAGTTTAAACATATTTCAAATCTTCACTATGTCCACAATTCTTGTCTTCACAAGACACATGCTAGAATGTTAGATCACATAGCAGAGTCTTTGGGAACATGTGCTTGTGTAGAATAAAAAAATGCCAAATCCTAGGATGATCAACCAGTCACTGTGCTTGTCCTCAAGCACTAGAGCAATCCCTGACGTTTCAAATCCTCATATGTTTTCTTATTCACAACATTTCCACTGGAATCCTCATATTCCTCCTAAAAAGCAGGGGAAGAAAAAGGGAAATGGTTTCAGTCCTGGGGAAAATGAGCATTTGGATGTTTGGAAATGGCCTTAGGTATGTGAGAAACCACATGGTGTTTGCCTTAACATATCTGCCCTCCCTCTGTACTCCATCTTCATCTGTCGAAATCATGCATGGCACTATTGTTAGTGATAATCACATACACACAGGAGCCAATCAATCATTAGAAATCACCAACAAAGACAGATCATGCAAAAAGTATTCAGAATTCCTAGGGTGATTCTTTAAATTGGAGCCCATGAACTTATTAATCTTAAAATTTTGACAATTATTGGAATATGATTAGTTTCATTCATAATCCTTTCTATTTTATTTTATGAGTTTAAAACAAAAGTTTCACTGGAATGCCCACAGGGTCCAGGACACAGAAAAGGTGAAGAATGTCTGCCAGAGCGCAACCATTCTCAATTTTTGTGGCTACTGGCTCATCTGGTAAGGCAAAGAACTTGTCTAACCACTGATGACCCCCTTAACAAATCCATGCCAGAATGAATGGAAAAATGAAACTATTTTTGAAGTAAGGCAAATGAGATGACTTCTAGTTTTGACATGCTTCAAGAACTCCTGATTTTAATAGTCTCAGTTGAAGACGATTACAGAAATTGTCTTTATGAGGTGCTATGGTTCCAAAAATTCAGCTTTTGGGTGGTCCTCACTCTGGGGATAAGTTTCTTCTTACTAAGCTAGGCTAGTCCCTGAATGCTGGATGCAGAGCCCACCCACCACTAGGCTCTGACTGAAAACCTTTTCAGTTTGGTGGAACTTGGCAGAGCTTTTACTATGAAAGCACAGAGTCATCTCCATACTACAATGGAATAGAAACAAGACAACAGTGTAGTTTATTATATATCCCAGGTAAATTTCTAATTCAGAAACCAAAGAATGCACACAGTTACAAACAATAAACCTCAAATCCATTTGGCCCACTCTCAGTTCACTGGTCATGATCAGAGAATCAGTGTTTCAATGGAGCAGGCCCAGGCCAATGTCTACAGTTCTCTGAGAAAGAATCTGGGTCTTTGCTGCTTAGTATCATCACTGACTGATGACTACCAGCAATCTCCAAATATGATCACTTACCTCTGTGTCAGGTTGCCACCGTTCAGAAGCCTTCTGCAGTTTCAATTTGGCCCACACTACAAAATAATCACCAGCAATTAGTATTAATAGTATCCAATACATGAATTAGAATCCCAATTCTACTTCAGAATCCATGAGCTACATATTTGTTAGAACCTTGGTGTAGTTGAAATATTAAGAGCTGACATTAACGTAGCATTTTTAAGTTTATAAAGTCCTTTCAACCGTAAAGCAGATAACAAAAAAAAGTGTAAAGTAGGTCACAAAAATCCTCTATCTCCTGTATACTACCTTGGCTATGATTTCATTGGTATAGGATGAGCACCTGCTCTACAACTTCAAGGCTTTGAGAGCAACCTGGAGCATAATAGGTTTAAGTATCTTAGAGATAAAGGAAGAAGTGGCTGACAACAGAGTGAGGGGAATCTTGGAAGAAGATGGTCACATCACTTTAGACTTTATATTAATGAAGGAAAGCTGACAGAATTGTTAATCAGATGTTTAAGAACACTCCATTTTGCCACGTACATAAGTGCATGCCTGTAATTCCACCAACAGGAGATAACTTTATCAGGGATGTAATGGGCTGAGGCTCGAGTTGATGCACTGAGGTCCCAAGCATGTGAGGCTAAATAGTAATTGGACCATACTCTATTAATATATATGCTTGGAGAAAGAATGCCCCCTGCCCACTCTTTGTGCAAGTCCTGATGTGTTGTATAGAATGTAGGGACGATTTTGGTGGGTGGAGGCAGAGAGGCAGGAAGAGAGGCAGAGAGAGACTGCTGGCTGGGTTCTTGTCGCAGCTGCACACATTGCTAATCCCCCTTCCCCTCCACAGAGAATAAGGATTGAAGATTTTCCCTTAATCTGAATTCCTGACTCCGGCTGATTTTAAAATAAATGGTCATCACATCTGGTGGACCGCTTAAGCTGGGCTCAAGAAGGCTATTGCTAGTCATGTCCATAATAAGTTTGGTATTAATACGATGAGGTCTTCAGGGCACTCAAGGAAGAGCAAATTGTTCCAGTGTGGAAATGGAGTAGGTAAAAGCTCTTGAGCCCCTTGGTAATGGGAGAGGGACCTGGCATAGGTCCTCTCCATAACTCTAGCCTGGCAAGATAAGATTCCACCCACCTTTCACAAGGTCACTATGTTGCTGCTTTGAAGGCTGACTCACAAGTACCTAAAGTAATAAGTGGTAAAGGGAGTGAGCATGCAGTCTATCCTAATATTGAGAAAGAACTAAAGGTTACTTACAAGAGACAGCATCTTCGATCTGAGTCACATTAGCAAAGTGAGCTGTATTTGGAATGCCCAAGCATCTCATGCCGTGAGCATGACGCCACTCCTGGAAAGTAGGAAAATCAGGACAATGGGAAATAGTGTCAACTATATACAAAGCATCACTCTCACTTCATCCCTAAATCCTGAAACTTCCCTCCATCAGAGACTGCCTACAAGCAAGACTGCAATTAACACCACAAGAGACAGGGTGATTCAATGAAGTATTTTTGAACCCAAATACATTTCTTCCTAGCTGGGACATTTGGTCAGAATCAGTCCATCAAAGGCTAGCTTTGAAAGGTCAGGCCATCTTGCTGTCAATAATTCTGTGCCATGGACACGGAATGGAAGGCAACATCATAGAGCAGTAAAGAGTCCTAGAGAGGGAATCAGCACAATGCTGACCATTAGCTTTACAACTAGCTAGCTGTGCAACAACAGGCAAATGAATACTCTCTTTGGGAATTAGTTTCCTCATCTATAAAATATGGTGGTAAGATTACCACCTATCTCTTAGTTACATCATTTTATGATCTTAGTGGATCTTTCTAATCAACCTGACTAGTAATTTAAAAATTCGTACTGTTGGGGGCAGCTAGGTGGGGCAGTGGATAGAGCACCAGCCCTGAAGTCAGGAGAACCTGAGTTCAAATCTGGTCTGACACTTAATACTTCCTAGCTGTGTGACCCTGGGCAAGTCACTTAACCCCAATTGCCTCAGCAAAAAAAAAAAAAAAAAAAAAAAGAAAAAAAATTCATACTATTGTTTCAAGAACTGGGTGAGAGAAGTTGACTGGCTAGATATAAACTATCATCACTAGAAGAAAAATAACCCCAAGAACATCTTAGTGATGACTGGCCAATAATATCATCTTTATAGATAATAAGTTCATTTCACTATTGGTCTATGAAAAGACTGTAAGATGTATTATCTTGGATATGAACTGATGTTTACAAGAGAGGTGCACTGGTGCTTTTTTGCACAACCATCCTGGAATACAGGGGGTACATGTATCATAATTAAGCCCATTTTACAGATGGAAAACTGAGGCCAAAAAAAGGTTAGGAGATATGCTCAAGGTCACTCAGCAAGTAAATGTCAAATCTGATATGAAGCCTGACTTTATGGTTAACATTCTTTCCCCTTATTATGCCAGCAACAGAAGCATTTTCCTCCTGGAAATTCTACATAGAAAAAAATAGATAAAAATAAGGAGCATAAGCTATTCTGTTGGTTATGGTAAATTCTCACATTAACCCCTTGGTTTAAGAATGCTACTGTATATACTGTCCTCTTTACTGTTATAAATGGATTTTATTGTATAAGAGGTAGGATGCAGAGCCCACAGCAACCTCAGGGCTAGAGATAGCACTGTCTCTGCCTTTAATGCTATCAATGGACCAAGAAATGCTCTAAGGCAAGTATAAGACATAACCATCAAGAAGGCAAAAAAGCTAAAGGAAAAGAGAAGAAAAAGAAACAAAATTCTAAGGCGTATAGTAATATCTGTATGGATGATGTAGGTTGAAGAAAGAGAAGCCTTATTTCCTTCCTTTTAAAGAATGGCAAATGACAGACGTAATGACACATGCATGACCTTTCACAACCATTTTCCCTAAACTGTTCCACATAACTGCCTTTGGGGAACATATCGGTTGGTGGCTTCAGTCTGGCCTCTGTAGCCCATAGGGGAAGGCCTAGCAGGATGCCCACTCTGACACCATGGCGGCACAGGCATGGGCTGCTGGTCCTTTAGCTATTTTTTCTCTCCCCCTGCCTTTAACTCCATCTTGAATGGGCTTTCTCCATTCAAAGATTTTCCTTTCCTTGGCTTTGTTGTCATTTCTAGCCTTCTGGTGATGATAGTTTATATTCTAGCCAGGATTCCTTACCGCAAAATGCCTCTGGAAGGCCTTGGGCCCGCGATAGGTGTAGTTGCCACAGATCTCACAATTATAGTTGATATTGAGGCCATGTAGCTTGTAGAGCCAGTAGGGAATGGGCTGTAAGAAAAAAGACATAGAAGAGAGTAAGACAATGACATATGAAGGCAGGAAGGGCTAAACAGGACTCCTGAATAG
This sequence comes from Antechinus flavipes, assembly GCF_016432865.1. Taxonomy (NCBI): domain Eukaryota; kingdom Metazoa; phylum Chordata; class Mammalia; order Dasyuromorphia; family Dasyuridae; genus Antechinus; species Antechinus flavipes. The sequence goes on from NC_067400.1 coordinate 564,052,718, forward strand.
GGCACAAGCACTCACTTTGCCATCCCAACCCAGGGGCAGGTTTTTGGGATTGTAGATAATCTCATTCTCTTCATCTTCACTTTCACTCTCACTTATCTGCTCTTCTTCTTCCTCCTCTCTTTCCTCTCCTGTCCGTGCCTGTTTGCGCTGCACATTTTCATGAGTGAGATGTCGCTGTTCCTAAAGGATCAGAAAATAAGCTAATCAAAGATAGTCACTGATGTACTATGGGTGAAACCCTGAAGTGATTCAATTATCTGGGGACACTCCTGGGAACTATACTCCCAAAGTCAAAAAATACAACATCCTCTTCTATTATACCAGTAATAGGAATATATCCCAAAGAGTTAAAGAAGAAAAAGACCCCATATATAAAACTGTTTACAGGAGCACTTTTTTGTCACAGCCAATTAAGGGGAGTTGCCTACCAACTGGTGAATAGCTAAATAAATTATGGGATATAAACATAAAAAAATTACTGTGCAATAAAAATGATAAGGGATGGATTCAGAGACTCATATATACTGCTATAAGGTAGAAGTAACAGAATAAGAACGATTTACATAATAACTAAAACAGGAGGGCTATTAATGCGAATCAATACAAAAACCAACCACAGCTCCAAAAAACTAACAATGAAGCATGCTATCTACCACTTGAGATGGAAGGTAGACTAAAGCTAGAGAGTAAAAAAATTAACATTTGCAGACATGTCCAATGTGTAGGTCAATTTTGCTTGCCTATGCTTATTACAAGAGTTAGATTTTGATTTTTTAAATAGGGAAGAACAACAACAGGAGTGAAGAAAGCTAATAATAGTTATGCCCCAAAAAGGGATGAGAAAAGCATCACTGAAGTATTTTTTAATAGACAAAGAAGGAAAGACGAGAAAAATATAGAAGCAGGACAGCTTTGAAACTAACAAATTGCATTTACTATAAATTTTGAAAAAACTAAAGATTTTGTTACATAATTGATTATATAATAAGGTTTTTATATTTGATTATATAATAAGATTTTTATATAGTTCTTTTCCTATTCTCTGCATATGAAAAAACTTATGTTTATGTAATTAAAAATAACAAAAGATAAACACATTTTTAACAAGGTATCTAGATTGTACAGTAGGTACATTGCAGGACCACCAGAGTTAGGAATCCCAAGTCCAGATCTCCCTTGACATGTCACATGATAAGGTCAAGTCACTTCACTTCAGCTTCATTTTGGAGAAACTAATAGCCCTCATCTCCATAGGGTAGCTGTGAAGGTCATATATGAGATAATGTATTAAGTGTTTTGCAAACTTTAAAGCACTATATAAATATTAGCTGCTGTTATCATCAAGGAGAATCTCTCCCAACTTGCCAAAATCCTTGGAACCTTCAGGAGCACTTCTAATGGGCAGTAGCATCCTAAACTTTATTTTCTGATAGGACAAGGATTATAGGCTTTTAAAAAGAGGAGAGAACTTATTAGGACCTATCTGATCCAAATAGTTTCAGAGCTTCCTATCAGCATATATCTCCTAATCTGGGAGGAAAAAGTCCAAGCTTCTAGTCATTCACCTAATATCCTTTACTGTAGGATCAAACTGTCTTAGGCAGAGATATAGAAACACCATCCTTCTAAATATCAGAACTTCTAGAAATCAAGTGGCCTCTAATGCCCTAGACAGTTTGAGTGGAAATATGGCAAGCGCTTAGACGTGTAGATGTAGAGGGAGGTAATTCTCTCAAATCAAAAACTTAAGAGAGATTTATGCCACAGTTGTGCTCAGATTTTGCCTAAGACCAGGGTGGAGAACCTGAAGTTGTCCAAGGAGAATAAGCCTCCTTCTTTTTTAACTGTCTAAACAAAAAGTGTGATTTGGGTGGATGGTTTTTCAGAGGATCTTTTTTTGTGGTCCCATTACCTTCAGTTATACTTACCCCAAGAATCTCTACATATTCATATATCTGGGCTTCAAGGAAAGCAATATCTTTATTCCTCTCAGTGTCTCTGTGAACAAAAATTGGTCCAGGTCATTTGAAAGGAACTTAAATCTTTCTTTTTCTTTTTCTTTTTTTTTTTTGGCTGAGCCAACTGGAGTTAAGTGATTTGCCCAGGGCCTAGGAAGTGTTAAGTGTCTGAGACCAGATTTGAACTCTGGTCCTCTTGACTTCAGGGCTGGTGCTCTATCCACTGAGCCACCTAGCTGACCTGGAACTGAAATCTTTCAAAGAACAATGATATAATGGGTGATTCTCTATAAACTCAAACCCCCACTCCAGAGAACAGTTCCACTTAGCATCTCACCCCCTATTAAGTGAACATGTCCTTTAGAGAAGCAATGTTTAAAAATCTTAAAAGCCATAACCACCCCAAACCATCATGAGTTGATAAAACCAAAGTAGACTTTTCTAGAAATTTGAAAATAATGTAACAGAGGCAATGACTATAGTTAATGCCACTGACCAAGGACATTTGAATAATGAAGTGGTTCACCAACCCATCAGCAATGAACAGACCAAAACGGAGTCATTTCTGACCTTTCCTCTTTTCTTCCCTTCCCTCATATCTGAAGTTTCTAAATCCTGTCAGTTCAACTTCATAAGACCTCATCCCATCTTTCTCTTCATATACATAGCCACTTAAACTCATGTCCAGGAAACAATGGCTCCCTATTATCATTAGACCAAAACATAAACTCTTTAGTCTGAACTTTAATATGGCTCTAATCTGCCTTTCCAGCTTCATCTTTCACTTCATCATTACCACTGCACTGGATTATAAAATAAAGTTTACATTCCCTAAATCATCACAAGTCTAGCCAGCATGTACTGACACAAGCAATTCTTGATATCATGCATTTCGTTCTCCTTTTCCTTCATGTCTCTCAGAAGTCTTCTCTTTCTTCTAAGCTCAGCTTAGATCAAGTTTTTACTCTAGCTTCCAATATTGTCTGTCTCTCTCCAAAATCTCTTCAGAGCTCTTTCGTCCCATAACACCTGACTCTGTATCATGTTCAACCATGTACGTACTATAGCCCTCCAGCAGAGACTAACTTGTGGAGGCAGAATGGGTTTTGTTTTATCTTTCATCCCGAGTGCCTTGCTTTAAGTTGTTGCTTAGTATATGTTTGCTAAAGTCAATCTATTTACATTTCTAGCTAATTGAGGTAACATTTCTATAGCACAGTCTAAAATCAATTTTAAATTAAGTAAGCATAAATTTATCTGTTTGGGAACATTAATACAACCTCCCTCCAGTAGTGCAGATAGTTAACAACCAGCCACTATTATGGATCAGTGAGGGTAAAATACAGACTTTAAAAATCTACCTTTTAAACAATAATGACAGCAACTCATTGATGAAACAGTTTGGTGTAAGTCTTTGGGATTTGATTAACCAAGTGCTTTCCCATTTTATCCTTGAGGAGTTTGAAAGTCAGAAGTGAATGACTTGCCAATGTATCAAAGTTGGGATTTAAACTCAGGTTTTTTGCCTCCAAGTCCAATTTATATATATCCAGCTATACCATATCACCTGCCAGGGAAGAGAATCAAGACAGAACCAACTATACTAGGGGGCACAGAAGCTACCAGCTCACTCACCTCTTAGTTCCCTTTGATTTGGGATTCTTAGCAAACAGAGAGGAGTCCAGTGATTCCAGGGACTTGCCTTTAGTGCTGAACAACCTCTGGGCTCTCTCTTCCAGTGTACTGTATAAAGAAAAAGTTGTTATACCAAGCAGTTTCACCCATACTTGGCTAGTTTTACAGTAGTCAGATAAATGGAGCTTAGAACATTTAAGACCACAGATGCTGCCTCTTACCCGCCACATTTTAGTCCTAAAGCCAAGAGTGCAGATTTCAGTCTGTCCAGACCCAAGGAGGCCAACTCCTATAAAACAAAGGGATGAGTTAGGATGCTGAAGAAAATGACTCCTGAGACCAATGCTATCCTTAGGTACTAATGAAGACGGTAACTCCTCAATACTTTAGTAAATATTTAGTAAATGACTTCATTTGTCATTATGGCTGAAAAAATTCATCAGCTTGTGGCCAACATTTTGTTGAAGAATCTTGCTGCAGTTCCACATTCATCCAGATGTGAAGTCCCTCCAAGCTGGTAGGACCTGCTTGAACTTTAGCTTCCAGAATACTCTCCGCATCATGGTCAAACAATAATAAATAACAAAAGTACCATATATGCGTATGGCATATTATTATTATTCAAATGTATAGAAACAAATTAGCCCACTTGATTTTTCCTCATCTCCTGCATATGACCAGTTTTCTAGAAAACCCTGGATTTTGTTTTGTTTTGTTTTAAATTGCAAAGAAAAGAATCTGTATTAGATAAATAAGAGAAGTGGCTAGTCCAAGATAGGCTGAAGAGTTACAGAAAACATACTTCCCAGGAGGAAAATGCAGAGAGGTCAAGATGGGCTCCAGCATGGGTCAGTGCACTGCTTGTCTCTTTCTGCCAAGAACAACAAGGAATTCGATTAATAGCCTACTTCAGGACAATAGCAATGGATCCCTCCCATGTTCACATATGCAAATCTTAGGAATGATCCCCAAAAGAAACCATAAAAGAAAATTACAAGGCAGAGAATGCTTCAGGGCCACAACTGAAAGAGAAAGGACCATCTATTACAGATCCATTACTAAAATGTAAAGACCAAGAGTCTTAATTAAGTTCCCCCTCCAGCTCACCGGCCAGCCTGGGAAGGTACCATTATCCCACTTCTTCTCAAATTCATTCTGAATCTTCCCAAACAGTTCATTCTGGTCTTGTAGAGGCTTCACCCTGTCTGTGTAGTCCTGGAGGTACTCCAGCAGCATTTCCAGGTACCTAACAGAGAGAGACTCAGTTAGAGAAAGTTAAGGGTGCTGTTTGTAATGGAGGTGGCACAACAAAACAAGTCTTGTTTCCCATCCAGGCATAGGCCTACTCTCATCACTGCAGCCACAGCCTCAGTCACACAGTGCTAAGCTTTAGAGCAGGGGTCCTCAAACTACGGCTTGCAGGCCAGATGCAGCAGCTGAGGACGTTTATGCTCCTTACCCAGGGCATAGTTTCTTTATTTAAAGGCCCACAAAACAAAGTTTTGTTTTTACTATAGTCCGGCCCTCCAACAGTCTGAGGGACAGTGAACTGGCCCCCTATTTAAAAAGTTTGAGGACCCCTGCATTAGAGCCTTATACTTCTTATGGGACATGTTAATGAAATAACAGATTGAGCCTAAGATGACTAACCATATTCTGGCTATTATTGTGCCATGAGAAATGCCAAAAGGGACAGATTCAGAAAAACCAGAGAAAACTTGTTTGAACTGATACTGACTAAAGGGAGCAAAGCTGGCAGAACAATTAACAGAATGACTATAAAACACTGTAATGGAAAACATTTTCCAAGACTGATGATGAAGTCCCCTTCCTGGCAGAGTTGATGACCAAAGTTTTAGACAGTGTGTTTTAATCAAATATGGTCAATGTACACTCTTTTGCTTAATAGTACCTATTTATTACAATTATTTGGTGGAAGGGGGGGAAGAAAAAAAGAGGGATGGTGATTAAAAAAAAAGATCCATCAATGACTAGAAGAATACAAAATTCAGAAGGGAACACAGACAAGCAAGGAAGTGTTTAAATTTAACACATGAAAATTAACATAAACTTTGCAAAAACCATGCAGTTTCATATAAATTTCTTTTTCTCCTTGTTCTTTATATATAGAAGTATTCATGTTTATCAAATTCATAATAATTTTAAAATATATTCACCCAACTAAAACTGACTAGTGAATTATAAATATTCTAAAACTGGGTTTTAGAGTTCCACATCCCCAATAACTTAAGAAGCTAGGAGCACTCAGAGGATAGCTAAGGTTAGAAGTTAGCTTCTAATTTACAAAACAACAAGAAGCCAAGAAGCTTGACAATTCTTACCTCTTATACTCTGCATTCTTCCTTTCTTTGGGAATATCAAATAACTGGTCAAAGATAGATAGGTATGTGATATAATCCAGTTTCTGAAAAATAACACATAAGACTAGACTAAGCTAGGTGTGCAAAACTCAAAAAAGATACAATGTAATCAATCTATACAAGATGCAATTTGAGAGCTGTGTAACAAGGTACAACTTTGAAACTTTTTCTTCTTGTATAATTTTTCCAACACACTGTACTACTTCAGTGGGCAATGTTTTAGTCTGGACATTTAAAAGAAAAGGAGAAACAGTAACCTAAAATTATAAAATCACATCAAGATTTCCATTTGCCAGTGGATGCTCCAGATAATTAACTTTTTGAAATTTGACTGAAGTTTCTTCTCAATTCTGACCTTACTCAATGTTTATCTTCTTCACTTGAGAGCTACTTTTTGTCAACTGTTTTTGCAATTTAAACTTTTTAGCACCTAAGTCAGTGGCATTTACACAGAAGATGCTTTGAAAACATTTCCTGTAAATTTCTTAAAAGGTAGGGTCCATATACTCTGGCCCTCTTCTTGTCTTCCATCCTACTACTACATCCTGAGGACCATCAGATATCTTATTCTGGGAGCTTTTAAACCAACTACCTTTATCATTCTGACTTTGGGGCTTGTGAGTGGTTAAATGTATATGCACCATATCAAGCCAATCTTCTCCAGCATGGCCTTCTCCTTTCCATCTAGCCTGGTTATGAAGATGAACTCTCTCTTTTCATCTCTTCCTCTAGGAATCATAATCAAATTTAAACTGCCATTGCTACTGGAAAAGGCACGTCAATCACACTGCCATTGCTACTGGAAAAGGCACATCAATCACTTTTCCTATGGTTAGTAGAATGATCCCTCTTATTTCCTCAACTAATGTTCTCATTTGACCTTTTGAGTGACCACCACTTCTCTATATATGTTGTCTCCCCCATTAAGACGAAATCTCCTTTAGATAGGGATTATCTCACTTTTCTATTTGTATTTCTCAGGTTTTGGCAGTGTTTAGCACAAAGGAAGTACTTAATAAAGCCATTTTCCTTCATGCTTCATACAACAATGTAATTATAACAGCACTCAGCACACTGTCCTGTACATAAACAGAACACAATATTATTTCCATTTCTAATAAGGAGGCTCATTTAAAGAGGGTGAATCTAGTGAAACACCACCTGCTTCAGTTAGTAACCCCAAACCAACCTCCCTATTCTATTTTTGTGAATCAAGAGTTCTAATTATCTTACCTCAGATGCTTTTAAGTTAATGTACTTAAGATAGCAGTCATGAAGATCCAAGTAACGGCCATATCCTTCTTCATCTGTGAACTCCACCAAGTCTGGGGGAATTGGAAAGAACAGTTGTATCAAATAAATTTTAAAAAGTCCTTTACATAAAACCTCTCTCATCAGCCTATTCATTTAGTCTGTTTCTTCACTAGACAATAAGATCCATTCACAAAGTTGCCCCCTGTTGCTTCTGGATAAGCCATCCACAACATGCTGAACAACTGTCCAAGTAGTTCTGGAAACTAAGTAAGTTCTGGAAAAAAAGGTCTCGGGCAGCAACTTCCAACTCCACAGAATCCTGATTTGATTTAGGTAATCATAGAAACTGAAGCCACTATCTTCCTAAATGATGTCCCTGTCACAGCAATAAACGAAGCCAAGATTTCATCTTAACAGATAGATTGAAGGAACTAATGCACATTTTCTCTGAGAAAGAATGTTTTCCAGACTTGGGGAGGGCAAATGCAATTACACATAAACTGACTGAACATTTGCTATATTTTTGTTAATATGAAATATGAAACTCCACTTACTTTGAGCCTCTTCACTAGGATTTTCTCTGGCTTTCAGGAGCTCCTCAAATTCCACTGACATTGGCACACAAATCTAAGAGACAGCACAAAGCACAGATGGATCCTCTATTTCCTCTGAACAAAAGCAACATTGTCTCATATGTAGGCCTTTGTGTCCTGAATTGGGCTCTATAAGCACTGTCTTTGATCCTCATATATCACAGAAAGGTAGCTAAGAGATACCTGAGCGTCTGTCTTATTCTGATCCTTATAAAGCCTTACACTTTGCTTTTCAAACTTTCATGGCATTGACACCTGGCCAAACAATTCTACTTAAAAACCCTGGGCTTGGCCTGCAGCTGCTAAATACCTCTTGTCTTCTGATTGAACTTCTCACATCTGTGTTTTCTCCCCTAATTATAAATGTGAGCTCCCTGACAGATCTTGAATTTTCCTTGCTTACTTTTTTGTATCCCCAGCACTTACTACAATGTTTGGCACAAAGTAAGTGTTTAATAATTACTTTTCTGTCCATCTATTCATGACCAGAAAGAAGATAATAATCAGAATGGTAAATACAATCTTAAGTTGGCAGATTCCTTAGTTACTGTACACACACTCTCTTCAATGCAGGTGTCTTTATATCTTCAGCAACATCCTGGTGTTTCATTCCCACTGGAACCAAATCTACATCCAGATATCTATATATAGAGAGTCCAACTCTATATCATCTAATACCTAGATGATTGTAACTATCTTACTGGTTTATGCAGCCAATTCAGACCATATACCATTGTCAGATTACCTTTTCTAATTTGTTCCTTTCACATAATAACCATCCTCAAAAGCCTTTGACAGTTCTCTACTTCCTACATCTCTGAATCTGAAATTCAAGGCTCTATAGTCCAGCCCTTAAACTTCATTTCCTCCTCTTCTGCTAAAATTCAAATGACTTTCCACTCAAGCCTGGTTTACTGTTTCTCAAACATAATTTTTAAAATTCTCATTTCTGTACCACTGAATTCCCTTTCCACACCTCTTTATCTAAACATTCTTCAAGGACAAGTTCAAATCTAATGCTTTCTTGCCTTTTAAATACCTATAGGATCTACTGCCTGTATCCTCAGAACCATGCAAGGTCATCATCTCATCCAGTCATCTCACTTTTCAGATCCAAAATTTGAGGCCCAGAAACATGAAATCGGAACTTGCTCAAAGCCACAGGACTCATTAGTGTCAGAACTGGATTAAACCCAGTTCTCCTCAGGGTAAGGGAAAGAGTCTTGAGCCTAAGTCAACTGTCTAGTATACCATGGCTGTCTCTTGTCTGTCATTTAAATATATCTCTCTGTTGGGATTGTTCTTTAAGGATAAAGACTAAGTCTTAGACTTTTTTTGTTTCTTTGAAGTACATGCATGATAGGCACTCAATATATTGTGATCAACTACACATCATAACGGTAATAATAATGATAATGACAATAATGGACATTCCTATAACTCTTTAAAGTTTGCAAAATAGTTTTCATATATTATAACACTATAACAACCCTAGGAGGTAGGTGCTTTAGATATTATTATCCCTATTTTACAGAAACCATGGCTCAGAGAAAATTAGTTGCTTGCCTATAGTCAAATACTACCATTAAGTACCAGAAGTAGGATGTGAGCCCAAATCTTCCTCACTCCTAGTCCAGCACTCTATTGTAGCACTATACCAAAATGTCTATTTGTCATACTATAATAATAATAAAAAAACCTCTATATTAATAGATAATATACTTTTGCAAGAAAAGTGTTAATATAGCAAACTAGAAAAGATGGTGACAATAGGTGCTAATGAATACATTATAATGATAAATATCTGCCATGTGCTCAATTGTTATAGGTTACTGAAACAACTTTGAGATGCAGATTAGGTAACTGATGAGTAAAAATAAACTAAAAATTATTAATGTTCCTCTTCCCTGCTGTTTCTTCCTGGAGTATTACTTGGCTCACTCTGAAAGTATATGCTACATTTCATGAACAACCCTTAGGGCTTACCTCATTTGGGTGCTTCCGGTGGAATTCTTTTATCTGTTTGAGTCTATTATAGAATTCTGCAAATTCATTTGGTCCTGAAATAGCACTGAGCTCCTCTTTTCTTAACCTGAAATTCCCAAAAGGATCAAAAGAACAAACAAGATACCAAGGTCAACAGTTTGATTGACACTGACTCTCAAAAACACCCAAACATGGCCCAATACTGCTACTTACCCATCTTTGTCATCATATAAGTCTCTCAGGTTCCCACTTACTTCCATATACCTCTAAAAAGAAAAAAAAAAAAAAAAAACAATCCAAACTCTCATCAGTATAAAGCAGTTGTGTCAACATAATGATCAACAACAAAAAAGATCTCCAAGATAAATTAGGGGGCACTAAGACTTCAGCAGACAGTTTAGATATTTATATGACAATTTCAGGAGGAAGATCTATTCCCATTAAAATTCTTTCTCTACCAACTTGTCAACATTCTAACAGTTCATTTTTTGAGATTTTTTTTTTTTTTTGGCCTAGGACCTAGGTGAAATCTAACTAACTGGAAAGTTAAGAGCACAGTAGGCTGGCCTCAGTCATCAAGACATTAGTAGGAAAAAATTTATTACAGACTTTTTATACCCAGAGCTAGCAGACAATTTCCTCAAAGATGAGACAAAAATTGTCTACAAAAGAAGAGAGAAAAAAATCAGTTCTGAATTCCCTCTTTTCCTCCATCCTTCTTTCACCCAGTGAAAATACAAAGACAAAAAACAAAACCCCAAGTAACATCCCTTATATGTATAAAATCATGCAAACCATTTCCAGATTTCTTCTTTCCAGTCATAACGACAATTAATGCTAACATAATACTACAAAGGTTGTAAAGTGCTAGTCAATCCTGTGCAGACATTATTGTATATGTCTTAGAAAGAAAACCTCAAAGATTAAGGAGCGAAATGTCCTGCTTCAGGCCATAAAACTAATAATAATAACGACAGCATTTATGTAGTGCTTTAAGGTTTGCAAAGCTCTTTACAAACATCATTCCAATTTTTCATTCACAACAACCTTAGGAGTTAGGTGCCAAAATTATTCCCATTTAATAGATGAGGAAACCGAGGTAGGCAGCGGTTTGGTGCCTGGCCCAACGCCAAACGAGCATTGAACCTTTAAGAACGTTCCAGCCGCAGAACTGACAGCCGTGGCCCAAGCACTTCGGACAGTGAATAAGATAAAAAACAAAACTCGATGAAGGAGTCCAATGTCGAAGGGAGACCGCACTCAAGAAGCTAAGCAGGAAAAGTGTTCCAAGAGGACCAGTCGGGCCCCCTGGCCGCCGGGGGCTTACACTCCTAACTGCCTTCAGACCCTCCCCGCCCCGGAACTCACGTCCTGCATAGCCCGCGTGCGATGGTCCGAGTTGATTTGGTCCCGGAGCTGAAGGGGGAAGAGACACAGCCCGAGTCAGCCTCCACATCTCGGGGAGTCCCTGCATCACGTTACCACCCAGGAGCCGGCCCACCCCCCAAACTCCCGGCCTGGAGCGGGACAGTTCGGCCGGCAAGCCGCGGCCCCGCGGGGAGATTCCTAGGCTGGATGCAAGCCTCCCCCCCGAACTAGACGCTGGGCCTTGGGATTCAGAGAGGAGGGAGGAATCCCGGGGCCCGGTGAGGACCGGGGAGGGGGAGGGGCAGGATCCCGGATGTAGCCGCTTTTTTTTTTTTCCCTCTCTCTCCCCCATTTGCCCCGTTAACCTCCCTCCGGCCGCTCACCGTGGACTTCTTGATGAGCATTTCCTTGGCCATGACGTCCATGAGCCGCTCTTTTTCTTCGTGGTAGCGCCGCTGCTGCTCCAGAATAGTCTCCATTTTGCCCCCACCACCTCCACCTCACACTAAGCAGCGGCTGCGACCGGAAGTTGCCGCAGCCGCTGGTGCCGCTCAGCGCGCTCTGCCTCCCGCTTCTCACATCACGACACTTAGGTTCCGCCCTCGCCGGAAGTCCTGGCCTGGGAGCGGATCACAAAGGTAGAAGAACCGAGAGGAGCTTGGCAGCTCGGGCCGAGGCGGCAGCGCTCCCTGCTGGCCGGACGGAAACACTGGCGTTCAGCAGCCACCTATGCCCACGTTCCTGAAAGGGGCCGGGATTTGTCTGGGTTCCTGCGATCTCCCCGAGATTGGGGTTTGGGGGCGGGAGGCGGGCGACGCAGGAGGTGACCTAGTATCAGTCCCCATTCATATCCTGCCTTCTTCATAATAGCCCCGTGAGCGAAGCCGATCAAGTATCGCTGTACCCATTTCACAGATAAAGACACAGTATTTTAAAAAATACAATTTCGAACTGCCTGAGATCATCTTGTCCATCATCACCGACGTTTCTATACCAGCTTTAAAGTTTGCATAATGCTTTACACGTTATCCCAGAGAATAATAATTTCCTTAATCCTTTACATCTTTTTTTTTTTTCAGAATTTTGTATTGTTATCAACCTCGTTTTTTAAAAACTAGGTCATTTCATTTTATTTTAATAAAAGTTTTTTTTATTATTTTCAAAATACATTTAAAGATAGTTTTCAACATTCACCCTTGCAAAACTTTCGTTCCAGATTTTTCCTACCCTCTTCCCTCCACCTGGACAGCAAGTAATCCAGTGTAAACATGTATAATTCTTCTAAACATATTTCCACATTTATCATATTAGCCTCATTTTACAGAAGAAAAACCTGAGACTTAGATAAAGTGATTTGCCAGGGATGACATTCAAAAATGAGTTAAACACCAATGGCCCAAAAAATTCCCCCCTCTCCAGTTGTCAGAATGATTAAATAAAAAGTCTGACCATGTCTCACTCCTACTCCATAACTTTCAGTAGCTCCCTATTGTCTCCAGAATCAAAAACAAAATGCTGTCATTCAAAGTCTTCCTTAACTTAGACTCCTCCTACTTTTCTAGTCTTCTTGCACTTTACTCACCAACAAGTAGTCTTTGATGGGGCGATACTGGTTTCTTGGCTGTTCCCCAAACATCTTTCCTTTCTGTCCTCCATGCCTAGAATGCTCTCCTTCTTCCATTCCAACTACTGACCTTCAGGGTTTCCTTCAAGTCTTTGCCAAAATCCCACCTCCTACAAGAAGCTTTTTCCAAACCTCTTTAATTCCAGCACCTTCCCCTTTTCTTGATTGTCTCAGCTTATTCTGAATGCAGGCTTGTTTGTCTCCTCTGAACTCTGAGAGCAAGGACTGCTTTTTGTCTTTCTCAGTATCTCCAGGGTTTGGCACATACTACATGCTTAATAAATATTTATTGGTTGACATGCTTATCTACGTAGGAGGAAACTACATCAAATACTCAGAGTACAACAATTTTCAGAGTTCTTTAAAATTTATAAAACTTTTTTTTCACACCCTTGTGATGCTGTTATCCCAGTTTTACAGATGAAGAAGGGATTTACACAGCTAGAACCTAGGTCTTCCAACTCTAACTCTAACCTATTTTCTATTAATGTTCCTTGTGTTTGTACTTACAGTGTTAATAGGGGTCAGATGGAATTTTTGAATTAAAATCCCTTGACTCCTGAATTTAGGGATTTTTTCCCCCACTATTTTTATATTTCCACTAGAATTCCACTAATTCTATTTCTCAAACCACAAAAAACACATTCTCCCCTTCTCTCACAACAAAAACAACTCATTTAATTTCCGGTGTCCCAGTCTAGGCCTGGGAGCGGGGAGGATCCAAAATAATTGGGGACCTAGTAGGAGAACAGGAAGAAATTTACATTATAGTTACTTAAAGGTTGCTTTAAAATTATGTGACATATCTATGCAAATACACAATCAGCAACATTTTCTAAAATTATTTTTAATTTTTTAAAATAAGTTTTTTTGGGGAACTAGGTGGCACTGTGGATAGAGCACCAGTCCTGAAGTCAGGAGGACCAGAGTTCAAATATGATCTCAGACATTTAATACCTCCTAGCTGTGTGACCCTGGGCAAGTCACTTAACCCTAGTTGCCTCAGGGAGGAAAAATATGTTTTGGTCATAATCAAAGAATTTATCATCAAATGGCCAGTCAATTCTTCTTAGCTAGGATATTTCTAGAAGAAAAGTCAATTCCATCTGTTTTTGGAGACTGTTCAAAGTCTCTACAGCAGTGGTTCTCAAACTTTTGTTTTCAGTATCTTTATCCTATTAAAAATTATTGAGGATCTCTCCAAAGCGTTTTTGCTTATCTGGATTATATTTATAGACATTTACCATATTGGAAATAAAAACTATTTTTGAATTTGTAGACCCTCTAAAAGGATTTCAGAGATCCCCAGGATCCTCTAGACCATACTTTGAGAACCACTGCTCTACAGCATGAGATAGAACTTGTCAGAATTTATAGTTCTCTGGTAACCTTCAAGAACTCACACTCCAAGCTAAGATGTAATATCAAAATAGGACTTTGTTTTATTGATGGCTTTTGCCATTTCTGAATATAGCCTTTGACTTACTCTTACCAAAACTTCCTTTTGAACATGGAATCAATTAATCATAACTAATAACATAGTATCTATCACTGTAAATAACAATAGATCAGAAATTGATCCCTATGGACCATATTGAATTTGAAAACCACAAAATCACATTATGTTGAATATTTTTACTTATTTTATTTAACAATTTCAAATTACATTTTAATCTGGTTTGAGCCTCATTCTGAACTTGTGAGTTTTATTCCTCTGGTATTTTTTTTTTTTTTTTTGATCCTTCATTCCTGAAAACAAATGATATCACAAGGTGATGATATCTTGACTTGGATGTGACATATTTCAGTGAGAGAGAATTTCACAAAGTTGTCAGCCTCATTACCTCATTCAGAATCACTGAAGTCCAGTGGCAAGAAAAAAGACAAAGGGCAGTGGCTTGGGATTCAGAGGATGGCCTTGGTGAATTCCATGTCTGCCCAAGCTCTAAGCAGGGCCTGATTTATCTGCCTTCATGGATACTGGAACAAATTGTCCCCATCCACCCATTTCACAGGAGGAAGTCTTAATATGCTTGGGATGTACATCTTCCTAACTCACTGACAGGCTTGAAGCCTGTCAATTATCCTCAATCTGGTTTAGTCTGTCTGCAAAGGCAGTTTTACCAAGGGATGGCCACTGTACCTGCTACAGCTTCCTGGAGCCACACATGAGAATTGAGTGGACACCAAAAGGGGATGAGCTTTGATGAGTGGATGAAAAGGGCTCAACAAGCTCTCTCACACCAGAGGTTCCTCCCTGAACACTCTGCTTTCCCTACAATATTCTAAAAAAATTATTTATTTCATTCTCTTTTCTCTAGAACCAAGATAGACCTCCACAATTTTTTAGAGTTAGTTTGCTTTTGGTGTTATTTTCTTCCCCTTTTTTTATATTATGGTGATTATTGTGTTTTCTGCCAATTCTGCATCAATTCTCTGACTTTCTCATGTCAGATTTGCCTTTCTGGCTACATAAACTATGAACAATAGTACCTACCTGCCACCAATCCAACTCTAGAAGTTGGTTTGGGTCATGATGAAAAGTCTTCTGGTTGATTGATGAGCTGGAAGGGCTGATAATGAAGAGATTGAGCCAGAACTGAGAGTAGCTACAAAAGATTGAAATAAATGATCTAACTAAAAAAGGGAAGGGGACCTGTATGTGCCAAAATGTTTGTAGCAGCCCTGTTTGTAGTGGCTAGAAACTGGAAAATGAATGGATGCCCATCAATTGGAGAATGGCTGGGTAAATTGTGGTATATGAACGTTATGGAATATTATTGCTCTGTAAGGAATGACCAGCAGGATGAATACAGAGAGGCTTGGAGAGACCTACATGGACTGATGCTAAGTGAGATGAGCAGAACCAGGAGATCATTATACACTTCGACAACGATATTGTATGAGGATGTATTCTGATGGAAGTGGATTTCTCTGACAAAGAGACTTAACTGAGTTTCATTGGAGAAATGATGGACAGAAACAGCTACACCCAAAGAAGGAATACTGGGAAATGATTGTGAACTATTTGCAATTTTGATTTTCTTCCCGAGTTATTTTTACCTTCTGAATCCAATTCTCCCTGTGCAACAAGAGAACTGTTTGGTTCTGCAAATATGTATTGTATCTAGGATATACTGCAACATGTTTAGCATATATAGGACTGCTTGCCATCCTGGGGGGGGGGGGGAGGAGGGAGGGAGGGGAAAAAACGAAACATAAGTGATTGCAAGGGATAATGTCGTGTAGAAATTATCCTGGCATGGATTCTGTCAATGCGAAGTTATTATTAAATAAAATAAAATTTATTATAAAAAAAAAAAAAAAAAAAAAAAAAAAAAAAAAAAGAAATAAATGATCTACATTTATTCTCCCCTGGAGTCTTTCCAGTGAGAAAGAAATGCTATGGACCTCTATGTCCTCAGGCTGCCATGGTGCCCTGAATATAGAGTGCTTTTCACTGTTGTATTTCGTCTTTCCTGATCTTAGATGA
The DNA here is from genome assembly GCF_016432865.1 of Antechinus flavipes. Lineage (NCBI taxonomy): Eukaryota > Metazoa > Chordata > Mammalia > Dasyuromorphia > Dasyuridae > Antechinus > Antechinus flavipes. The sequence continues at coordinate 564,069,010 of NC_067400.1, forward strand.
ATGAGCATATGGAGATGGAATAAACAAGATTACTACCTTTTTTGAGCTTCAAAAGTTGGAAAAGTTCTCAATAGTTCTTCCAACAAATCAAATTGCTAACAGAGGCCTTGAGAGCCAGTAACAGCAATACCTGAATCTAGAGGAGCCAGCTTGTAGAAGCAATGTATCTGACTGAGCCCAGGAATGGATTGACTGGCTATCCTCTACATGGGGCTAACCTAATGGATACAAGGAAAAACTTGTTCACCTGTAATGGCACTTCATGAAGTCAAGTTAGTGGGGATCCCTGCAAGGATTCTCAAATCTAAAAGGACTTATTCTCTACATGGATGTTTCATATACAGCTTTAAGATTGAGCTCAATTAAAAAAAAATAATTGAACTCAATCTTCCCAGAAAAGAACACACTCCCCAGTTTGGGCATTGCTATGCAATTACTCTTTTTGCTAAACTTTCTCAGTAAATATCCCTTCATAACTTGCTATACCTTCTTAGTAAATATTTCTTCATAATTTGACATAACCTCTCAGTAAATATTCCTTCTTAACTTGCCATATCTTCTCAGTAAATATCCCTTCATAAAAATGAAGTAATAGCTTTATGAAACCTAATTACTACCAGCTGGTTGATAGATAATGGGGTTGGAGTAAGGGGTAGCATTCTGAATTGAGGCTTATGAGTAGGAGTAGGAGTAGGAGTATTAGAAACTGTAGCCCTTCAGAGTTATTCGATGATAGAACCCTTAGTAGGAATAGTAGTAACTGCTCCCTGTGGACATAGCTGCCTAATGTCACTACCCCAGAGATGACACAATTTATCAAAGTTGGCTTCCTTTTAGAGTTGCTTTTTAAAATTTACATTACTACAGTCATTATCATTATATGTATATATATATGTGTGTGTGTGTGTGTGTGTGTGTGTATGTAGGTCCCCTAGTTTATTTCACTCTCAATATATAGATCCCCTAGTTTATTTCACTCTCATCTGTTCATACAAGTCTCCCCAGTTTTTTTTTGTTTTGTTTTGTTTTTTTTTTTTTTTGCTGAGGCAATTGGCTTAAGTGACTTGTCCAGGGTCACACAGCTTCGAAATGTTAAGTGTCTGAGGCTAGATTTGAACTCAGGTCCTCCTGACTTCAGGGCTGGTGCTCTATCCACTGTACCACTAGCTGCCCCCAAGTCTCCCCATTTTTCTCTGATTTTGTATTAGTAAGTTCTTAGCATTCAGTAATATCCCATAACATTTATATACTATTATATAAGTATGTTATTTTTATTCAGATACTCCCCAATGGATACGTATTTTGTTTCCAGTTTTTAACTTTAGCAACTTAGTTATTGATCATCTTTTCAAGTTAAGAAATTTGTCATCAGTTCAATAGCTGATCTTGGGGTCATTTTTTGCCCTTATTGAAGGTAACTGACAATGTTGCCGAAAATACACCAAAAAGCATGGGAACAAGCACACAGTCCTGCTTCCCTCCATTGCTGATTGGGAAAGCTCAAGAGGATAGTTTGTTATTCAGAACCCAGACATCATGGAACTAGCAATAATACTACTTCTCTGTGCAACCAAATTTCGCTTTCATCTTCCACAAGCCCACCCAACTGACAGGATCAAAGGCCTTAGTCAGATCAATAAATATTGTATACAGACTCAGTGTTGTTCCTGACATTTCCCCTGGAGTTGTGGCGTGGCAAATACCTTATCGACTAATCTTTAGCTCTTTCTGAAGTCATACTGGCTCTCAAGAAAATTATCATATTCCAGGTGAAAGGTCAACCTGTTAGGGAGGACCTTGGCTAGAATCTTGCCAGCAATGACTAAGTGAGAAAAGCCTCTGTGATCGCCACAAAACAACCTATTTCCTTTTCCTTTATAGAGATGGGAATAGAGGCATCTTTGAACTACTGGGGAAATAATGTCTTGCCATATAACATGGAAGATTTCAGTCAGCTTTTATGTGAGCAGTGGGTCCCTTCCCCTGTAAATCTCAGTTGAAATAGAATCAGCACTAGGTGTTTGCTACATGGGAAGAGTCTAAGGCATTCAAAATCTCTTATTCAGTTGAAAGTTTGGCCAGAGAGAGATTGACTTCAGCTTTCAAACTTCAGCATTGGTTGATGAGATTGAGAGTACTTTGGAAGTGTTCAGCCTATTTCTCTCAGATCATAGCTCCATCATGAGTAGTTGAGATGCTCCACAGTCTCTGACCCATAAATACCCTTCAGGATATCACAAAAATGCTTAGGATTATTATCATCAGCATAAAACAGAATTTTACCTGTTTTCTTACTAAGTCAAGAATCCGGAATCTGAGTTTTATTTACACTTTACTTTTTTTTTTTAAATTTTATTTTAACTTTTATTGACAGAACATATGCCTGAGTAATTTTTTACAACAGTATCCCTTGCACTCACTTCTACTCTGACTTTTCCCTTTTCCTCCCTTCAACCCCTCCCCTAGATGGCAGGCAGTCTTATACATGTTAAATATGTTAAAATATATCCTAGATACAAATATGTGTGTAGATCTGTACTGTTCTCTTGTTGCACAAGAGAAGGTAAAAATAACCTGGGAAGAAAAACAAAAATGCAAGTTGTCCACATTCATTTCCCAGTGTTCCTTCTCTGGGTGTAACTGCTTCTGTCCATCATTGATCAATTGGAACTGAATTAGATCTTCTCTTTCTTGAAGAAATCCCCTTCCATCAGAATACATCCTCATGCAGTATTGTTGTTGAAGTGTATAATGATCTCCCGGTTCTGCTCATTTCACTTAGCATCAGTTCATGTAAGTCTCGCCAGTCCTCTCTGTATTCATCCTGCTGGTCATTTCTTACAGAACAATAATATTCCATAACGTTCATATACCACAATTTACTCAACCATTCTCCAATTGATGGGCATCCATTCATTTTGCAGCTTCTAGCCACTACAAAGAGGGCTGCCACAAACATTTTGGCACATACAGGTTCCTTTCCCTTCTTTAGTATCTTTTTGGAATATAAGCCCAGTAGTAACACTGTAAAGGGTATGCACAGTTTGCTAACTTTCTGGGCATAATTCCAGATTCCTCTTCAGAATGGCTGGATGTATTCACAACTCCACCAACAATATATCAGATGTGTTTTTCCACATCCCCTCCAACATTCATCATTATTTTTTCCTGTCATCTTAGCCAATCTGACAGTTATGTAGTGGTATCTCAGAATTGTCTTAATTTGCATTTCTGATCAATAGTGATTTGGAACACCCTTTCATATGAGTAGAAATAGTTTCAATTTCATCATCTGAAATTTGTCTGTTCATATCCTTTGACCATTTATCAATTGGAGAATAAAAGCTTTTTATTTTCAAAACACATGCGTGGATAATTTTTCAACATTGACCCTTGCATAGCCTTGTGTGTCAGATTTTCCCATTCTTCCCCCCACTGTCTTCTCCCCTAGATGGCAAGCAATCCAATATATGTTATACATGTTAAAATATATCTTAAATCCAATATATGTAAATGTATTTTTATAATTCTCTTCCTACATAAGAAAAATCAGATCAAAAAGGAAAGAAAATGAGTAAGAAAACAAAATGCAAGTGAACAACAACAAAAAGACTGAGAATATTATGTTGTGATCCACATTCACTTCCCACAGTCCTCTCTCTGGGTGTAGATGGCTTTCTTCATCACAAAATCATTGGAACCGGCATCAATCACCTCATTGTTGGAAACAATTACATTCATCAGAACTGACTGTCATATAATATTAATGTTGCCGTGTACAAAAATCTCCTGGTTCTACTCATTTCACTTAACATCAGTTCATATCAGTCTCTCTAGACTTCTCTAAAATCATCCTGCTGATCGTTTCTTATAGAACAATAATATTCCATAACATTCATATATCATAACTTATTCAGCCATTCTCCAACTGATGGGCATCCACTCTTGCCACTACAAAGAGGGCTGCCACAAACATTTTTGCACGTGTGGGTTCCTTTTCTTCCTTTAAAATCTCTTTGGGATACAAGCCCAGTAGAAACACTGCTAGATCAAAGGGTATATACAATTTGATAACTTTTTGAGCATAGTTTCAAATTGTTCTCCAGAATGGTTGGATCTGTTCACAACTCCACTAACAATGTATTAGTATCCCAGTTTTCCCAATCCTCTCCAACATTCATCATTATCTTTTCCTGTCATCTTAGCCAATCTGAAAGGTGTGTAGTGATATCTCAGAGTTGCCTTAATTTTGCACTTTACTTTTGATGAAGTTAAGCACTATCTTCTTGAAACAGATATTTTACCCTGCTGGCAAATCTTATGGACTTCTCAGTTTATTTTAGCAGCTTCTGAATTTCCTCATCATTTTCATCCAACCAGTATTGATGTTTGTGAGTATTCTGGCCCAGATGAATAAATGTGGTGTGTACAACAAATTTCTGAAAGCTGCTCTTTTCTGCTCCACTGTTACCAGCTCATGTGTTGGCTCTGTTCTCCTTCCAAGTTAGCAACAAACTGTTCAAGCATGGAGAAGCAATCTAATCTTTTGACATTAAGTCTTCTGGTAATCTATCTCTGCCTTGGGGCCACTGCTTTTGTTGAATTTGAATGTTTAGCCTGGAGAGGATAAGTCTATGATCAGCCTACCACTCTTTTCCACACATCTCATTCTATCAGTGGATAAACTCATTTACCTATACTTTTAATAAAGTAGACATAGATGATGAGGTTAATATACATTGTCAGAGCTCACTCAGTGTTTCCGAGGCTTTGAAGAAAAGTCAGGAGAGAAGAGGTATTCACTGCCTACTGAACTTGAAAGTCTGTTTGCTGACATACCTCATTGTAGTACGCCTGTAAAACTTGGACAATAAACCAGTGCCTTGCCAGGAAACTGAATCGATTTTATTTGAATTGTCTTAAGAAGATCACTTGGCAAGATAAACTACCAAACACTGAGGTTCTTTCTTGAGCTGAACTGCCAGGCATTCAAATTGATGGCAGAGAGTACAACTCAGATGGGCTGGCACATTGTTCAAATGCCAAATGTATGTTTGCTTAAAAGATTATTTTATGAAGAGCTCACACAAGGAAAGCACTCACACAGAGGTCAGAAGAAGCGATACTGGGGCACTCTCAACGTTTCTTTGAAGAATTCTGGAATTGATTGGGATTGCTTAGGAGACACTGGCACAGGCCTGCCCAACATAGCGTGCCAGCATCAAAGAAGGCACTGTGCTCTCCGGGCAAAAACAGAAGTTCAGTAGCTCAAAAAGAAAGTGATGTGCAAATTTAGACATCTCTACTTCAAGATGCTTTATTTGTGCCCCATCTGTGATGGAGCCTTCTGGGCTTGTATCGCTACAGTTGGATACATTATACAATGCAGCAGACCTAGTGATATCATTTTGGTCCTCTGAGTTTGAAGGACAGCAACCATCCACCTATTGATTATCTGTAATGATCAATTTTGATCATTAATCATACAAATATGATCAATAATGGGCATTAGAATGGGGACAGCAGATAGCTTGGAAGGTTAGTAGAAACCTGCAACTCTAATACATGCCTTGGTGCTTAGGGGGCAACTACCCATAGGTAATAAGATATTCTGTGTTTTTACACTCCTAAAACTATTGTCCATGAGCCCCCACCAGATCATTTACCTTTAATAATCAGCAAGTTGACACATTCAGCTTAAAACAAAAGTATTTTCTGAGATGGTAGAAACAATAGTAACAATGTATTTTCTCCAATATACTGGAGCGCACTCTCCTACCCACAACCACATACAATATTAATGGAGTGATTACTAGTACCAGACAGGATATCTAGGGAATACATCGAGCTAAGGCAACTCAACTGCAGGTCCCCAGAATCCTTTCCTTTCTGTAGTGTCAGCACGCTGCTTGCTCTGGTGCAGTGTCTCTGCTGGATAGTTTGCTCAGCTGAACTTTTTGAAACTGTTTCTCTCTGCAGCTCAACTCTCAACATCCAGAGCTGGTTTTCTCTGGACTCACAGAAATCAGTCATACTGCTCAGAACTGTTTCCTGATTGAATCCTCAATTCAATTCCTAGACAGTATACATCACTTGTTAAAGGGTCATCAATTCCTGAACAGCCTCGTTTTATCAATGTTGTAGAGTTCCTTCTCTACCAGATGAAGAAATTGAGGAAAACACAAATTAAATGGCTTATCCAAGGTCACACAGCTAGTATGTATATGAGGTTATATTTGGATCCAGGTCTAACTAACTCCAGGTTTAACTCTCTATTCACTGTGCCACCCAGCTGCTTCTAAAGAGAGAGGAGAGGAAGAGAAGGAGAACATATGGAACTTAAATTTTATATATACAAACACACACACACACACACACACACACACACACACACACATATATACTGTAAAAATTGTTTGCAACGAGAAAAAAATACAAAAACAAAAGGTATTCTGATCAATTTACTTCTGATTATTTAAGTGACCCAGAGCTGGGATTAGAAAGATAGCTATCCCATAAGGCCTTATTATCATATTTGGAGCAGGAATAAGAAAACTGAAGCCCAGAGAAAGGAAGGAATTTACAAACAGTCCCACAGATAAGTAGCTGATCCTATATGCTGACTCCAAATTCAGTGTTCTCTTTATCCCACCATAATGCTTCTTGAATTCAGGGAAAGGCTGAAAGACAAATAACTGAGATACAGAAAAGGACCCAAGAGAATCCTGAAAAGTAATATGGAAAATGTGTGGAGGGAAGAGATCCCTTTCACCTGGGGAGTCTGGAACCGCTTCATGCTAGGGAGGAGGGGCCACCAGAGTCGGGTCTTAATGAAGGGAGAGATTTGAACAGACGGGATCCGGTTGAAGTTAGGCTGGGGACGAAATCTATTCCAGACATGGGGATTTCTAGAGGGATTTCTAGATGTCTCAGAGAACAGGCAAGGGAGTGGTATGAGATACAGCCAGACTAGTTAGCTGGAATTAGATTGTGGAGGGCCATAAATGGAATTTATACTGACTTGTCAGTGGGGAGGTAACTGGGAGTCAGGAGATGGTAGGTGTCCACCTATTGGATCTGCCACCTATTTGGGGGGGTGACCAGGAACAAGTCACTGCCCAATTTCTTCAGCTTGTAAAATGAAGGGATGGACCCAATGGCTGCTCTGATCCCTTCCACCACCAATGTCTCTGCCCTGGGGCATTATTTCAGCAAGGGACGTGATTCATATATGCATACAGAAGATTATTCTGCCAACGTCTGAAGGCTGAATTAGAGGGTGGAGGCAGTGGAGGAGGAAGACCGGTTAGGAGGCTACCGGAATATTTCTGCACCCCCCTCAACCCGCTCCCGGGCTCCTCTGAAGTGGGTGTGGGGAACAGACACCCTAAGCTTCTACACTCGACGGACTTTAGGCGTGTGACTGTCTGTCTTTCTGAAACACAGGGAGGGGAGAAAGAAAATGAGACAGAAATAAGACAGACAGAGAGGATCAAGGAACTAAGAAGTTTTCTGCGGTCGGACAGCAGTCAAGTTACGGAGGGATGGGGGGGGGGGGGAAGGGGAGTAAGGGCTGGCTGGAAAGCGAGAAAGAGGGAATGGGGGAGGTGGGGTGTGGAGGCAAACTGGAAGAGCGCAGCCCCTCCTGCCTGCCTGCGTCCCCAGGGGGAGGGGACGCGGAGTCATTCTGACGCCGACCTCCCTCAGTCCCCCTCCTCCTATTTTGGGGGGCTGCCCCCTTCCCTCTCCCAAACCTATCCATGAATCACCCGAGTAGGGAGCGGGAGAGGAAGGCGGGGCCGTGACCCATTCATGCCGGGAATCGGATCCAGATGTTCCTGCCTCATGCAGCTGCTCCTTTGCCTTTTTTGGCTAAAAACGTGCAGCCGACAGCGAATCCCCAGGGGGAAAGGCGGCCGGCCCCCCTCTCCCCCACTTCAAACCGTTGCGGGAAAGTGTTGGGGGGGCAGGGAGCTATTAAGGGGGTCCAGGGACGGACTGTGGTAATGAAAGGGAAGGCGCCTCTCTTCTTGCTAGCTCATCCCTTTTGGGGGCTTTGTAAGGCGCAAGGGATGAGGGGAAAAGGGAGGTGAGGGTGTTTGTAGAGGACATGGATGTAGCTCAACAGAAGTGAAAAGAAGGCCTTTGGATAGGATCAGTTTTCCTCATCTCTAAAATGGGAGTAATTACACTTTCATTATCTACTTCAAAACACTGTTGTGAGGATAAGATTATTATAATAATGAGTATTTAGATAGCCCTTTAAGGCTGGAAAACAGCTTTAAAAAAAATACTGCCTTACTTGATCCTCATAAGAACGTTAGGAGGTGGTTGCTGTTAATTATACTCATTTTACAGATGAGAACACTCTATCAGAGCTTGATACTGGCCCTGAGGCTGCAAACAGTCTTCCTGATTCCAAGTCCTGGCTCTATCCACTGTACTGTATTCCTGCCTCTTTAAAGAGCTATAGAAACCATCAATCAACAAGCATTTATTGAGCACCAACTATGTGCCAGGCATTGTGGTAGCCCCTGGGGATAGAGATATGAGTCATTAAAATTGTAACCCTGTCGTGCTATATTTTAAGAAGTCTAACATATGGGGAGGGGGAGTTAGAATTAGGATGTTTCTAATAGAGACATCTTCCTGATAGTCATTTGATGTATGAGCTCTGCCTGTGGGGCTCAGTTTCCTCATCAGTAAAATGGTGAAAAATGATGCTTGCCCAGAGCTGACATTAGGGAAAGGGCTCTGTAAGTTTCAAACACTCTAGAAAGAGTGGTCTTTATTTATTTATTTTGCCATCATTCTGATCCCCAGAAAAGGCAGAAGATTCAAGTTATTCTTCAAGCTGTGGCAGGAGGCCAGGCCTTGGAAAAAGTGGGGGACGCTGTGTGTGCTGGGGAGTGGGAGAGATTGTGTGATCACTTTCACTGGGCTCCATTCCACAGCAGAGGCAGTAGGAGAGGGCCACCATTCTCCAGAGATCCTGCCAGATGTGTGTTTAACACCCATGCCCTTTGAAGAGAGAAAAGGTTTTTGGGGCAAAAAGAGGAAGCCTCCTCACCTCAAAAAATAACTGCTACAGTTTCATCACACTTTTATTGCAGAAGCAAGGAAGGAGAGAGGATGGATGATTCCCCCTTCCCCTTCACTCCCCCGGCCCCAATGAAGCCCCTCTGTCTTTTTCTCCTCCTCACGGCCATACTCCCATCCTGCCCCCACCCCAAGCTTCAGAGATGAGGACAGCAAAGGGTCATGTCAGGCCTCTGCTGAGGTGGCCTGGGTGGAAGACCCTCTGGGAGGATGAAGAAAATCAGGGTTTTGAGGCCCTCAGCCCTGGCTTTGGGGTGGGCAGGAGTGGTCTCAAGTTTAAGGACTTTGGTTAGAGACTTGGGGGTTAGGATTTCAGGCAGGGCAGGAGGCCCTCAGTGAGGATGTTGGGTTCCACTGTCTCCAAGAGTTAGAAGGGTCCAAGCTCTACCTGAGGAGAACAATTGTTCTACAACATCCTGAACAAATGGTCGTCCAGCCTCTCCTTGAATACCTCCAGCAACAGGGAGCTCACTACATCCTGAACTGGGACTGGGGAGCTGTGGGAATGGGGGCATCCTGAGTTTGGGATGGGACAGCCAAGGGGACATTTGGGTTTATAGTAGACCCCAGTTTTGAGGTGGGAGTATCCTGGGAGGTCCCCAGCCGGGGAGGCTCCTTCAGAGATCAGCTTGGCTGCATCCTTGGCAGATAACTTGATCTCCATCAGGTATGAATCCCTGGCCCACGAGGGAGGTTGAGCAACGGGCACAGCAGAAGCAGCTGTGGTGCCAGTGCCGATCTTCAAATGACACATACTTGCCCCCGCCAAGTCCTGTTTGGGGCAGGGGAAATGGAAAAGGTGAGGTCGGATCCCCCAGTACCCTCCTCCCCTTCCCAGAAGGCTTCCCTCACTCCTCCAGCTACAATGTGACGGGTCCCCATTATGGGCCAGGGAAAGGTCCCCCAACCAGCCCCTACCACCACAACCCCCCTCCCCAACAGCTCCAACCCCCCACCTGTGATGGGCCGCTTGCAGCTGCTACATTTCGGTGCATAGAGCTCCCCAAAGCAAGTCACGCAATAGGGGTCGTCGTCCCGGGACGTGAACTGTTGGCCGGCCAGGGGAGTTTGGCAGCCGGTGCAGACCAGGCACTCTCGGTGCCAGGGCTGATCACGATAAGTCACTCCTCCTTGTGTCAGTGTCTGGTGGGACAGGGACACCGTCAGGGGACATGACGCCAAGGGCGAAGGGACTCGGGAGACAGCGGGGAAACACAGGGTAGGGAAGGGGGTCTCGAGGAGAGGGGCGCTCCTCTCCATGTTCTCCAGTTCCCCTCGGAAGACAGGGCAAAGCCTTGGGAAGCTGACATGGGAAGGCGCTGGACATTTTAGAGATACAACCCCTAGTCAAGAGCCCTGACCAAGCCTTCCACAACTGCATGTTCTCCCCCATCTCTCCCCATCTCACCTTGCTGCAGCGGGCACAGCGAGGGGCAAATTTGTTTTCGTAGCAGGGCACGCAGTAGTGAGCGCCCTTGTCGGGCACGAAGGAGCGGGAGCCCAGGGGCTGCTCACAGCCGCTGCAGAGGAAGCAGTGTTCGTGCCAGGTCTGACCCCCATACTCTAGCTTCCGAGACCCTAGTTGAGAGGGACATGGGGTCAAAGGGCGGAAAGGCACAGCCCCTCCCCCTGCAAGCCCAGCGCAGCCCCCGTGCCCATCCTCCCCACTCAGGAACCCGTACCGGGCATGACGGTCTCCCCACAGGCCGAGCACTGGGAGGAGAAGGCGCTGCAGTAGCACTCGTTACACAAGAGTTCATTGTCCTGGCAAGTAAAAGGCTCGTCCGCTAGGGACCTCTCGCAGCGGCAGCAGCGGAAGCAGCCTTCGTGGTAGTGACGATCCTCATAGAACAGCTCCTGGGGGGGACGCCGGGTTAGGGTCACCCCAACCCCCCACTCTCAAGGCCTTGTGATCTCTGGGCAGAAACTCTGTCCCCGCCTGCCTCCCCTTCCCCATTTATCAGAGAAAGTAAAGCTCAGAATAGACCTAAGGTGAAACCTAAGCGTCGAGACCAGCGCCAGCGTGGCAGCTGCGCCCTGCTCACCCGAGAGTCGTGCCCAATGAGCTCCTTGCACTCGGCGCATGTGTTGGCGAAGGTGCCGTCGTAGCAGGGGACGCAGTGGGGGCCACCCTCTGCCTGGATATATTTCCGGCCATACAGGGACTCCCCGCACTTGGCGCAGTCGAAGGCCTCGCTCATGGTGGTGTCGAGGGCCCTGAGGGGGAGATCAGAACCAGTTAGGGGTTTCGTGTCCAGGGAGGCAGGTGATCAGGTGCCAAGGGAACAGAGAAAGTCAGAGGGAGGAACTCGGATCCCTACTCGGATACTACAATCAGGCTGGCGCATTTATTATTTGTAATTCTTATTTTATAATATTATATTAATACATAATCATTATAACATATATTATATGATAAATATTATTATATATATTACATTAACTCAAGAAGGTGGGCTACCAGGTATAAAGGGGACAGAGAAAGTCAGAGGGAGGAACTTGAATTCCTTAGCCCTACTCAATAAAATAAGAAAGATCGGCATCAGGTGAGCTAGAATGGGATAGCCGAAAGGGATAGTCATCATGGGTACCACAATCAGGATGGAGCAATAAGAGATATAGGTTGGTTTTGGTTTTTTTTAAACCTAATCTTTCTTAGACACACAGATAGTTAATACCAGAAATATTTCACTCTCTTTGGCCTGAAGCTATTTGTCATATGGTATGTCAAAGCCCCAAGAGCCACAATTTTCAAAACTTGCCTAATCTTTTCTCAACTCTTGGGCTAAACTGGGGAATTTAGTTCATCCCAAGCAGGGGAGGCAGAAATCAGAGACAGTCCTAGAAGGGGTAAGCCAGATTTGACTGAATTGTGCTGAGGAAAGGACAGGGGAGAATTTGCCTTTGATGTCTTATCTCGGGGCTGAGTGGCTAAAGGTCTGGAGAGAGGTCCTGGGGGATTGTGGACAAACATAACCGGTGTGTGGAGGGCTCCCCATCTTCTGTGGATACATATCCCACTCTGAATCTCCAGGGGAGAAGGGTCAGGTCAGGGACAGGAAGAAGAGACTGCTTCCTAATTTGGGCCCTAGCTGAGCCTGATGGAGGGATGAACCCCCTCCCCCACCAGTGACTCACTTCCTGTCCTAGCTTTGAGAAGTTCCTTCCACTAACCACCCTCCTCACTACTTCCCCCATCCCAAGCTTTCCTTCCCTGATCTGGGTAAGGGGGCAAAGTGACAGTCAGGCTTCCTCTCTATCCCTCTTAATAACTGTTGAGTTTCACCTTGAAAAATTCTATCCCTTTCCTAGGCACTCAGAGAGCACCAAGGCGACCTTATTTTGGGATCAAACTGATTCAGGAGTCCAGAATTGTGGACAGAGCAGGGAGAGACTTCAATATGGGGTTAGAAGCCAGGATGGTGTCAGAGAGAACAGGGGTCAGGAGAAAGGGAAGCACTCTGGTGTACTGGAAAGTCTGTTGCATTTGAAGTCTGAAGTTTGGGGTTCAAATCCCAGCTCTCATACTACTTGTTTGACTTTGGGTCTCATTCACATTCAAGCCCTTGATTTCCTCATCAGTTAACTATTTTTATATAATGCTTTAAAGTTTTCCAAGGGGGAAGTTAGAGGCTTAAACTATTAGTTTCCAAGTTTTTTTCCAGTGCTAAATCTATGTATGATTAATCAACAAACATTTATTGAGAACCTACTATGTCCCAGGGATCATGCTAGGTGCTGAGGATCTGAAGCCCAAATATGAAACTCCTTGCACTTCAGGCACTTACATTGTAGGTGTAAAGACAACATACACATACATAAATATAATAACAGCTTTTCCAAAACCTTCCCAAAGAGGCTATAGTTAATACAGCTTTAAAGGCCATGTGGATTTTTGTACAAATTGCTGTTGTAATTGTGTTGAGAGAGAGGATTCAGTGATGGTTTCAAAGAAGTTAAAAAACAGAGGATAGAGAGGTTCTCTTTCTTGATAGTATTGTTTAAACTATTGCTTTTCTAAAAGGATTATAAGATTTTTTGAGAAAGGATTTTATTTAAGATCTTGAGTGAACTAAACGGTGGAACTGTGTTTCCAGAAGAAGTAATCTGCAGTTACACTAATGACTGCAAGTGACTATGACTGTTTTCTTTCTAACAGATAAAATGTTTTTATTTAATCTTATGAAATTAAGGAACTTAATATGTAAATATATATGAATAACTATGATGCAGAAAAGATTTGATGAACTGAGGTTTAAACTGGAACTTAGTTTACTGTTAGCTATATTAAATGTTATTAATGAGTAAATAAATAAATACACTCCTAGTTTACCTTAGAGCTTGAGGTAAAGTACTACTTAAGTAGCAGGCTGAGGGGTGACCTATAAGTGAGCATGGGCCTTATATAATCCAGCTAATAATAATATACAAAGTAAGTGGAAAGGAATTTTTGGAGGGATGACACTAGCAGCTGGGCACTTAAGGGGTAGGTGATGAGGGAGATATACTAGCTCCTCATGGTCCATCCCCAGGAAAAAAAAAAAAGAGATGCCAAAAGTTGCTTCTCCTCACCTCTGCTCCCCTATTAGAGCCCTATCATTTTACTATATATTTATTTTGTATATATCTTGAGTTTACCCATCTGCAAACATATCATATTGCTCTACTGCAGGGGTTTTTAACCTCTGGGTCATGGATCCTTTTTTTCCAATCACATTTTAAAAATGCATAAAATACATAGAAACACAAAAGAAAGCAATTATATTACAATATGCTTATTGTGATCAAAATATATTTCAAGAAATATGCTCAGTGATGGCAGGGGTTAAGAAGTCCTGTTCTAGTGTAATGTAAACTCCCTGAGGGCCAGGGTATTTAATTTTCTTCTCTCCATCCCCAGCCCTTAGCCAAGTGCCTGGCAGACATTTAATTAATGCTTGTTGATTGACTGGTTGAAGGTGGGAGGAGGCAGCAGTTGGCAGAATGAAGCTGAAAGGTGAGAATTCAGTGTAGGAAGGTTCCTAGGACTTGAGGAGGAACGGTTAGGGTTCCAGAAGCCCTTTCTCCTAAGCCTGCCTCTTTCCCTTCCATTCCCCAGGCCTCCAGCCACTCAAATCCATTTGTTTTCCCACAGCATGAACTGGCAGGCTTGGTGTCAAACATATGCAGCATCTGTGGGGAGCACAGATGGCCAGATGTCAAAATTCACTAGCAAATGGAAAGAAACAAAGAAAAAAAAAAGATGGGTACAAAGAGAGAGGAGGCTTGTGTTGCACAGTATCTCTCAGACAGGTCACTACTACCTGTACCTTCACCATGACTGATCTTATTTGGCTTCTCCTCAGACTTTAGGATTGACTAACCTGTGGTTTAAGAGAATGTAAGGTCATTCCTCCCCTCCCCCTGGCTCTGTAGTAAATGGTTCCCTCTCTGCCTTTTCCTGGTTTTCTGAAGGGGACATATAAAGAAGAATTTGCACTTGGAGGGAGGAAAGCAGAGATGGCGTTTTATAGTGAGATTTGGCTCCAGGAGGAGTGTGAGTTCCAATTCTGCCACTCAGCCCTGATCACAAAGTTATATGACCTTGAATAAGTCATTCTATTTCACTGACCCTCAGTTTTCTCATCTGTAAAATAGGGGCAGTAATAACCTGCTCTGCCTTTCTCATAGTTGTCAAGAAAAAAGGAGTTTTTGAACATTAAAATGCCACATAAAATGTGAGCTACAATTATCTTATCTTCCTACATCTAAATCCTACTTCCCTTTGGCTCTCAGCTGGGCTCAGGGGGGAGGGAGGGAGGGAGGGAGGCGGAAGGAGGGGAGCCCTAGGAGCTGTTGCTGCAGACACCCGGCCCCCAAACCTCAGACAGTTTCCATTTTCTCAGGAACAAAGCGTGTTTGTGGGGTGAGGTCATCAGCGCAGCTGCCTGTGCAGCAGGCGCAGGAGCTGGAGTCTGTGGGACTGGGGGCTGGGGGGAAGGGGGGTCCCAGGTTACCCTAACCCCCGTCTCAGAAGCTTCTAAGACAGAAGTCCCATAGGTAGAGACCAGTCTCCTTGCCCTTAGCCTCAAATCTGGCCTCCTTGGGGCACCTGGAACCCAGCCTGGGCTGAGACAGAGAAAGGTAACCGAGTGAGACAGGAAGGGGCTGGAAAAAGGAGGAGGAGAAGATGGGAAGGCTCTGGAGCAGAAGCAGAGAAAAGCCGGGGAAGTTAAAGGGACAGAGACCAGAACATCTGATTCCACTGGAAAAAAGTAGCCAGGTTAGCTAGCTGCCCTTATCCTTCCTCATATTACCTTCAGGCTTCCCATTACACTAATCCATCCTGCTCCCCAACACAAGTTTAGTTACTCAATTGGTCTTCCCGCCTCACCTCAGTTTCCCTTTCAGCTCCCTTCATTTTATCCTTTGTACCTCTCTGCCCCCCTTACTATCACACTTCCCTAAATGCTGTCCCTCCTTCCTCCCCACAGACTCTCCTGTTCCCTTCCCCTGCCACATTTGGAAGAGCTGGGGAGAGGGAGCTACAGTCAAGAGACCAGATCTTCCCCAAGATCTTCTATTCCGACTTTGAGGAAGCCTCAGTGGAAGACTCCTCCCCAGCAAACCTCATTCTGATGAGCTGAGCTCAGTCCAGGTTGGGTGGGATTATCTCGTTTCCCTCCACCTCATATAAGCCCATGGGAGTTGGACTAAGTGCCCTAGAGAGTTCTTTCCCTGAAACAGTGATAGGATCAATGGATTTAGGGGAAAGAAACCAGATAAAGAGCTGAGGTTTCTTTGGGGATCTGTCATTCCTGGGGAACTGAGACTCCCTGTCAGATTACCCTGACCACAGTGATCCTTTCCAGGGACATTCCTTTTCTGGGACTCAGGAGTTCACATCAGTTCCTTGGGTCATGGTGGTTTGGGGAGGTGCTATCAGAAATGAGTTGTTCGCTCCCTCTAGGCTGTATAATAGGATATAGGAAATCAGTGTTTACCTGACTAAAAGCTTTAAGAGCAGACAATACGGGACTCTATTAGGATCCCTGAGCGTATTCCTGAGGGGACTATTGCTCTGTGGCTCAGCTTCCCCTTCTGTACAGAGGGGAAGACCCCTCTGGGAAAGGATCTCTGCAGAATTGAGAAAGCTCTGGAGAAAACAGGTTCCTGTTTTCCAGAATCTTCCTCCCTTCTAGCCTGGACACCTCTATCCCCACACTCTTTCCCCTCCATCCCACCCCCCAGCCCATGCTTCCTTTGGCTCAGCATCTGAAGCTCTGCTTGGCCATTCAACACTATTTGTAAGAGTGGTCAGTGCAGGTGGGGAGTGTGGCAGGACATCCGTCTGGGAGTGTTCAGGACCCTTTCCTTCCTCCCTGGCCTGGCTTCCAGCTCTTGAGACAAGGGGTTTCCCCTCCGGAGTTTAGGAGAGGAGGAAATCAGAGAAGAATAATACTAGTTGACATTCATAAAGCACTTACCATAGATTATCTTATTAAATCCTCACAGCCCTTTGAAGTAGCAACTACAGATATTATCCTTAGCTGCCCGTGGCAGAACTTAAACCAACATCAGATTCTGGACCAATATTCCGTAATCTACAAAGTCCATCTGGTCTTCCTGTAGTAGCCAAGCCTTCTGGGTGAGATGTAGAGACTCAAAGTCACTCTCTTTTCTCTTCCTCCTTTTTTCCCTCATCCCCACCACTTTATACCCTCCATCTGCTTTTGTTGAGCTTTCTGCTCCTCAACTTTAGGTACTGGCCAGATTGGGGGTGAGGGCAAGAAGTCACTAGGATGCAGTTTTAGTGTAATTGATTCCCTCTTCTCCCAGAGTACCAGAGTTACAAACAAAAATATCACCTCTCTGAGATTTACACTGAGCCATTTAGTATATTCTTAACTCCTGGAAGTCTGTCTGCCAGGACAGGGGTAGCACCCTATGTTATTGATTCCCTATGCCCAGGAGTGGGCAGGTTTTGAGTTTCCCCAGTGCAGTGTTGGTGGGTAACAAAGATTAAAGAATCTCCATCCCTCCTAGGCTTTAGTCCAAGGCTGAGACTCTTCCAAGAGGGAGTATCTTCTGTGCGCTCTCCCTTCTTAAATTTCTTACAGCACTGGGTCTAACTCTTTGCTCCTATCACTTTCTCTCTAGGAGGAGGTTTAGTTTTGTTCCCACTGAGTCGGGTCCTCCACAGTAGAGTCTAAGTTCTGGCCAGGTTAGAGTAGTGGCTCTAGAAATTGTCATCTGGGTATTCTTGAAATGGAACATAGTGCCTTGCACTCATTTGGTAATAAATATTTGGTGAATTGAATTGAATGGAATTGTTGTATTCTATGAAAGTGAATTGGATTTAAGGGAGGGAAGCCAGTGCAAAATCACTAGCCTCACCTTCTCCTCTGGAGCCACCTGGACCAGACAGACATCAGGAAGACTGAAGATGGCCCTGGATGAAGTGGGAGACCTTAGCCTTTTTAACTTAAGGTCCTTAACAGATCTCTGATCTGTTCAGGCAATGCCATTCAGTAATTAAGTCTAGGTAAGAAATGGCACCCTGAATAGAGTACTAGTCCAGGAGTCAAAAAGACTTAAGTTCAAATCTGATCTCAGACGTGTCATAGTGTGTGATCCCATGTAAATCACTTCACCCCGTTTGCCTCAATTTCCTCATCTGCAAAACGAGTTAGAGAATTTCAGAGGTTTCAAAGAATCGGGCTATGAAGGTGACCAAGTTCAATTGAAAACTTACTTGCTTCCTCCCTCCCCCCCAAAAAACAACCCCATTTTGTTGTACTCTATAGCCAAAGAATGGAGGCCCTCTCTAAGGGCAAAAATGTGGTGAGGGCTCTCGGGTCAGCCTGTCCAGCAGGAGAGTCAAGTGGAAACGCAGGTTTCCCCCCAGATTCAGCCTGCTTAGCTCCAGTTGAAAAAATACTCTAAGAATCCCAGACTTCAGGGTTACCCAGACATCTTCTTTCTGATAACACCTGGTGGATTGCCTGTGAGTCCCACAGGAACCATGGGTTGCTAAGAGGCTGTCAATACTGAATTCTCAGGGGAGAAGAGAGATTTGGAAATGCTCAGAGAACATTAACAGGGTTAGGGGCTAAGTTCCCTGTGGGGGTGGAGGTGGGTCAGACACTCCCACTTCCCTAAAGGTTCATGCCAATCAAGTTTCCCATTATGCCCACTAAGTACACTGTTTGGAAGGGCATACAAATGTGAGGACATTCATCTCCCCACTGGCTAGCAGAAACCTGCCCTGCCCCCCACCCCCCAGCTGTGACTACAACTACAACCTTCTCTCTCTGCCCTCCTCCCCCTTTCCTCCCCTTCCTCAGATTCCTGGGGATGGTGGGTTTGTTGACAGAATACTCAAGGGGAGAAATTTAACTCTCTTCCTCCCCCCCACCCCCTTCTCTCTCCCTCCCTCTCTGTCTCCTACCA
This sequence comes from Antechinus flavipes, assembly GCF_016432865.1. Taxonomy (NCBI): domain Eukaryota; kingdom Metazoa; phylum Chordata; class Mammalia; order Dasyuromorphia; family Dasyuridae; genus Antechinus; species Antechinus flavipes. Next base: position 564,087,541 of record NC_067400.1, read on the forward strand.
GCTGCCTGGCACCAAACCTAAATTCTCTTTCCCCCCTCCCCCAACATGGGGGCCTGGAAAGCCAATGCTGCTTGAAAAAGGAAAAGGCTTGGGAAGGGGGCGGCTGGGGAAGCTCCCCTGGGCTCCGGGATGGGCAGTTCATTCAGTCTTTCTCCCCTGGGGCTGAGACTCTGGGACAGAGATTTGAATTGGAAGATCAAAGTTTGGGGGTAGCCAGGTATGTCTGAGTCTCTATGTGTCTGTTTCTCTTTCCCTGATGCCTCCTCCATCTTTGTCTCTTAATTGCTGTGTCTCAGTCTCTGGGTGTCTCCGAGTTTCTGTCTTTTCCTTCTCCAACTTGGCTCCCCACAACAATCCCACACCCAGCGGGACAGCGGGAGCCTTCCCCCCGCCTCCCCGGCCTCCCTTCCCTAGTCCCCCAAGGGAGAGCCTGGCCAGGATCAGAAACGAACCGGCCGGTTCCCAGCGGGAAGGCACAGACAGCGGCCGTTGGGGAAGGGCGGGGAAGGGGGAGATGTCAGTGGGGTTTCGGCAGCGGGGAGCTCACTCCCATCCCCGGCCACGACCGTGCAGCTCGGCTCAGCACGGTCTCCCGGGCTCTGGGGGCGCTCGGAAGCTGGAACCCTGGGCAAGCGGGCAGGCAAGCAAGCCGGGGACAGGCGGAGAAACAGCTGCCGTTAACCCTTGGTGTACCTACCAGCCGAGAACTCTTCTGCGCCCCCCGCACCCCACACTCCCGCCACACCTTCCCGTCCCAGCAGGAGGGGACTGACTCTCCTGGGACATGGGGCTGCCGGGCAAATTCAAAGCCTGAGTCTAGCCAGGAGACTTAATGGGGTGGAGGAGGGGGGCGCAGCCGCAGCGAGGGCAGGGTGAGGAGTGCTGGGGGGCAGGGTCCGGGTTGGCCGGTTCTGCCCGCCGCCGTGCGCGGGGCGGTGGCTCTTACCTGGGAGGCCGGGGCCGGACTCGCGGCTCAAGCGACTCCTGTCCGAGACTGTGTGGGCGACTCTGAGCACAACGTCCCTAACCCCTCCCGGAGGAAGTGAGGGCGGGAGCCCGCCCAGCCCAGCCCGGACCCCGCCCCCGGCCCCCCTCCCCCCAACTCAGCCCAGTGCCTCTCGGACCCACCCCCCTCCTTGTTGCTCTCTCCCCACAACCTGGGACCCCGCCTCCTCCACCGGATTACCCTCCCCGAGCCCCTTTCCCCAAGCTCGGCCTATCTATGCCTGTCCTTCTGTGGCCCTGAGCCTCAGCCAAGGGCCTCGCACATAGTAGGCATTTTGAATTGAAAGCCTTCCTGAGGCTCTTCGGAGACCCTTCCTCTGGCCTCCGTGGGTAACAACCAGGAGGTATTATCAGGTAAGGGTCGGGCTTTAGATTTAATTTAGAATTTTCTTAATCTAGCCCAATCCTTCGTTTTGAGAAACTGAGGCCCAGAGGGTATAAGCGCCTTGCTTAAATCACCTAGACAGAAGGGCTAGGATCAGAATCACACAAGTGACAAGAGTGTCAAAACTAGGATCTGAAAGGCAGAAAATAGAATTCCAGATCCTGCTCGTTTTCTACTATTGCAGGTCCTCTGACTCACTCCTTATCTATCCACTGATCTCTTCCCTTTTCCGTAGTGGAATCTTTCTACTCCAAGAATCTGAATGTGGCTTCAAGGAATTCCTACCTGTGCTTGGAGTGGAAGTGTCTTTTGTCCCTGAGATCCCTAGCCCAGGATGGCTGCTGAGTATAAATTAGAATCCGCCACTGGAGTGGGGGGGACTCAATTGGGAGTAGCTTAGTTGTAGCCAAGGCAGGGGCAGGGTAGGGCATGTTGGTGTCCCAGGTCATAGAATGGTTAGTTTTAAAGCTGGAAGGATATTTAAAGAACAACTAGTTATAGTATCATAGACCCAGAGCTGGAGGGACCTTTGAGGTCATCTATTGTAATTTCCTCATTGTACATGAGGGGAACCTGAGGCCTGCAAACTTGTTTAAAATCATCTCTGGGAGGGAGGGAATTTGAACCCAGGCCTTTAACTGCAGTCAATGGCTTCCCACTGTATCAGGGTATTTCAGAGCTTTCCCATTTTACAGGGGGAAAAAAAGCAAAACAAAACAGGTTGAGAGAACAAGTGTATTCCCCCAAAGTTACATGGGTAATGTGTCATTCTCCCTAGGTGACTTGAGAGGCGTGGGGGGGGGGGGGCACACTCCTGTTACTCATAATGGTGACAGCAAGGAAAAAGATTCTTGCAAATGAATCTGTGACCTTCCAGAGTTCTTTATTTAAAAGTTCTCAGTGTCTTGAGAGAGAGAAAAAGAGAGAATATGTGTGGGGAGGTAGGAGAATAGTAGAAGGAAGATGAGAGAGAGAGAAAGAGAGAGACAGAGTGTGTGTGTACATAGGGAGGTGGGGGAATAGTAGAAGGGAGACGCCTCTTTCTCCAACCTACCCTCAGGCCCCATCCTTGACACCAAAAATATCCTGACTCTACTGCCTCTGTTTCCCCAGAGTCCAGAAATAGCCTTGACCTTTGGGGCCCTGGGGAGAGCCTGATGATCCTTGATCCCTTGATCCCAGTACTTTTAGAAAAGCAAGAGAGAAAGGCCAGTGGCTGGGGGTGGGGGTGGTAGAGCTTTTTTTGCTCCGACCTACTCCTGTGCCATAGGAGGCTGGGTGACTGCCTGCCTGCTGCCAGTGACACCCTGTCCCCTCCAATGCTTTGATACACCCCCACCAAGGGACGATGGGGCTTGTCACCAGAAATAAATAGCCCCTGAGTGATTGAGGGAGGGAAGGAGGGGGAGGTGAGGAGGCTCTGCTGGGGCTGTTTGCAAAATAAAGAGACAACAAACTGATCCTGGAAATAACCTTCCAGATAAACTGGCTCCAGGGACAATTAAGAACAGAAATTCAAATCCCAGGAGAGCCTCTTGGGCCCCCCTAGCTCCCCCCTCACTCAGTTTTCTTTCCATGCTGAGGCTCTTGGCCTCTAATACTGCTTCTTTTCTTCTTGAGACCCAAGGGGTTCAGATCAGTGCTAAATTTATTCTGAGCCCTGTGGCGAAGGAAAGCCTGGCCTATGAAGCTTTTCATGTGGTTGTGGGACAGATCCTTTCCAGTGTCTGTGCCCCAATTTCTCATCTGTAAAATGAAGGGGTTGGCCTAGATGGTCCAAGTTCCCTTTCAACTGGAATGATCTGTGAGGAGGCATCCATACTGGAGTCCTGGAGGTCTGAGCCTTTGGCCACTGATTTGTGGTCTGGCCTTCTGGGGAGAGTCTGACCACTTAGAGGGAGAGGATTCTGTCCTGGGAAAGGGAGGGAACCCTGGGCAGAAGGGAAGCACTGAGCATTGGAATGGATTCCAGGAGCCTGGCTCTTGTAAGGAAGAAAGTAACAGAGAAGAAACTAAGGGTTCACGGCTGAACGAAGGAAGTTGAAATCTTTGTCTTTCTCCATCCCTTGTTAAGTTAGGGTTCTGTTGTTGCAGGGCTGGGAAACTAGGGAACGGAATGACAGGAAAGAATGAAAGAGATTCAGACAACATTAGAACTGGGAGAATCTTAGACCACAGAGAGCCACAGAATGTTAGAGTGGTAAGGAACTTTAGAACATAGAATGGGAGGGCAGTTCAAAGACCATGTAGCGCCATCACTCATTTTACAGATAGAGAAACTGAGATCTCGTTTGTTACAGAGTTAGAACTCGGGACTTCTGATTTATGATGGTAGACTTCAAGCTGGAAAGAGCCTTACAGGCCATCCCCTTTAACTTCCTAACAGATGGGGAAACTGAGGTTAAATGACTTGTGTAAGGTCACATAATAATAATAGTGGTGGAAATACAAGTCATTCCACTGCAACAGGCTAGGTAGTACACTATGACATGCACTTATCATGCCAAAAGCTCTGTGGTCTGAATTGGGGGAGCCCATCAAGATAAAAAAAATTGGTCCCTGTCCTCTAAGAGCTTATTATCAGGTAGGACAAGACCTGTACTCAAATAACCACAATACAGAATAGAACATAAGAGCACAAGAGATGTAACTAAGTAACAAGAGAGTTAGCAGGAGGCAGAGATCACTTTCAGCTAGCAAAGATAGCCAGGGAGCTCTGGGTCTTAAGGATGGGTAGGTTTTAGGATTAGGAATTTAAGTGGACTCTGGAGACAGAGGGTAATCGCCTAATTTTGGAGTCAGTTAATAAATATTATATTAAGCACCTACTATTTGCTCAGCATTAGGGATAACAGTCCCTACGTCCAAGGACAGAACAGTCTACTTGGGGGAGATAACAAACAAACAATGATGTACAAACAAGTTCTAGACTGGATAAATCGGAGCTAATCAACAGAGCTAAGGCACTAGCTTTAAGGGGGATTGGGAAAGACTTCCTGGGGGGGGGGATTTTGGCTGGGACATGAAGGAAACCAGAGAAACCCAGAGGCCCACATGAAATGGGAGAGAATTCCAGGTGAGAAAAAGTGAGCTGCAGACAGGATTTGGCTAAGATCACAAAAACAGTAAACCTAGCCAGGCTGGGATTCAGAAGCAGGTAGTTCACTTTTCATTTCACTTGGCCATGTTGCCCAGCTAGAGTAGGCTCTGGAGCTGGCTGCAAATTCGGTCGTTGTCTTTTTGCCCCTCTCCACGGCCCATGATCCTCACCAGGCCTGTCTCAGGCTTTTTGGGCTGTGGGAATATATTACTAGGAGACTTGGTAGGGCTTAGACTCCTTGGACTTTCTGTTCTTTCCTTTCCCCTACCCTAGAGGCTTCATGAAACAGGTGCACGGGCAAGCAGGCAGACAGGCAGCTGCCCCTGAGCCACCCCTGGCAGCTCGGGGATGGGAGAAGAGGGGGTGGAGGGAGGAGTAATGTGCAGTAAAGGTTAGGAGGGGTCGGTTCCAGCATATGCATACTCTTTGTCCAGCCTGGACTCGGCTCCACCGAATAGGAAGGAGTTTGCTTGCTCTGTGGTAGTGTGACACAGAATGTCAGAGCTGGGAAGAGCCTTAGAACACTGTATCAGAACTGGGAGGGTTCTCAGAATACACGATGACTGGAAGGGATCTTAGAACACTGTATCAGAACTGGGAGGGTTCTCAGAATACACGATGACTGGAAGGGATCTTAGAACACAGTATCAGAACTGGGAGGGTTCTCAGAATACAAAATTATCAGGACCAGGAGGAATTTAGAATGTCAGAACTTGGAGAATCTTAGAACACAGAATATCAGCCTGGGAGCATCCTTAGAACACAGAATGTCAGAGATGGGACGGGGAAGGGAAATCTTAGAACACCGAATGTCAAGCTGGGAGAGACCTTGAGTCACTTTCTCTAAATGCAAAAAACACAAAATGGAATGAAAACCAGCCTTACTTCTCTGATAGCTGTACTGTTACTCTATTTCAACATCTCCTTTCCCTGACATCAAGAGAACTTCCTAGATTCCTGTTGGGGTGTGTGTGTTGAAGTCTTAGGGAGATGATGTGCAAGAACACTATTTCTGGGCTACTATTGTGATTAGTGACATACCTTTAAATTTCTAGGGACCAGAGCAGAACCAGCATTACTTTGTGTATCCCCAGAATGGCCCTCCCATTTGAAAGGCATGTAGGCTCAATGGGAAGAACATTGGATTGCAAGTTAGAAAGCCTGGGCCTGAGTTCTAGCTCTATTACTTCCTAATTTAGCCAAAACATTTCACTGCCGAGTCTCTGTCTTCATCTATAAAATGGGAATAATAATATCTGTTTTGTAGGATTATGAGGAAGATTAGGTGACATAATTGTATGTGGAGGTACTTGAGAAGCCAATTCAGATATGACTGATTATTCAGTAGATATTTAGTGTTGGGTTTAGGACTTTTGGGGGTAAGTAGTACAATGGGTATTTTATCAGTTAGATTCCTATGCCCTGAGGTGTACTGGGTGGGAGTGGGATGGTAGAATGTAGAAGCAGTTCTTCCCAGGTGGGTTTTGTCATAGATCAGCCCAGCCTCCAATATAAACCTCCCAGAACAGTAGTGAGAACACTAGTGAGTTTCTTAGGCTCCATTCATCTGTAAGTTCTGATCAGATTAATACAAGTCAATAGGGTGGGGAAGGAGAGGGGGGGATGTGTGTGAGAGGACTCTGTGAGAGTCACTCTAGAGAGGGAAATACTTCCTTGTAAACACTGGGCTGATTTCAGATTCTTCTACCCTGAGATCCTGCCTCTCAGTGGTAAGTTTGTGTCAGAGAACACAGAATTTAGGGCTGGGAAGAGCCTTAGAACATAGAATATCAGAACTGAGAGGGTTCTCAGAACACAAAATTATTAGGGGTGGGAGGGTCCTTAGAACACAGAATGTCAGAGATGGGAGGGACCTTGGGTCATAGATTGTCAGAGATGGAAAGAATTGTTATGTCATCTAGTCCAGTCCAATAATTTTATAGGCAGGAGACCATCACATAGAGAGCAAGGGACTTGTTAATGGCAGAGCTCAGATGAAAACAGGTCATTTGGTTCCCAGACCAGTTGCTTTTTTCCATTGCCCCCTTTCCTATCTGGAGTTCCAGATACAACTAGAATGATTCATTAATGTATTATGATGGGGGTGGGGACATCTAAAAGCAAGACAAAGTTCAAAAATATAATGTGGTAGGTAAGATGTGTGTAAAAAATTAAACAATGTGTGAAACATATGAGCATGACTTATAAGACTATGCTGCCTAAGATCCCCAAATTCTGGGGGTCCTGGAGAAAGGCTGGAATCCTGCTGGGCCAGATTAGGCCCAGGAAGCTTTAGTCCATGCCATGGAACAAGCCCTGATTACAGTCTTGGTGACTAGAGGGTACAGTGTTCCCTATTAACAGGGTATCTTGGTGAGAGTTTGTCCCCGTATGGAGGAGAAGGCTTGGCTCTGGAGGGTGTTTATCACACCTCCAAAGGTGGGGTGGTTAACTTTGGGCATATAATCAATTGATCTTCTCTGGGTCTGTTTCCTCATCAGTAAAATGAGAGGCTGAAATAGAGGCTCTCTGAAGCTTCTTCAAATTGTGGCTGTAGCTATGACCCTATGACCTTGTCTGAATTACCTGATTGACTAAAAGGTATGGCCTTAAAAACTCTAAAATCCTGGGACCCTGAGTCCTGACTCCTGTACTTAGCAGGTAGGTGACTTTGAGCAAACAGAACATGTTTACATTATTGGTATCACAGGATTGTGGAGGGGAAAGTGCTTTGTAAAACACAGCACAGAAATGAGAACCACTGTTATTCCATTCTTTGGACCTCAGTTTCCTATTATGTAAAATGGGAATAAGAACATGCATCTAGCTTCCCTCATAGTCTTATGGGGCCATACATGGATGTGAAAGTGGTTTGTAACTTGTAAACGACTATAAAGGAATTTTAATATGGAGCCAGAGAAGTCTTAATTCTCAGATCTAGGAGGAACTGTGAATCCATTTCTTTTTGCTTCCATGACCCAACATGAATGGCAGTCAGTTATATGGGGCAACTGCAACCACCAAAGAGCAGCAAATTAAACCCAGATCAGTGGGAAAAGGGGTAAACACTATTAAGAAAAGACACATTTAGGTTTCTCATGTTTAGCTCAGTCTCCGGGAAGTGGCAATTTATGTTTTGAGGGATCAACTCAAAGATGATCTCAAAGATGACCCTGGAGCTTGCCATTGCTTTTAAGTTCATGAATTTTGAAATCTCCTGCTTCAATCACAATCTACTGGCTTTTCAGCTCCCCTCCCCCACTTCTCCTTACATAACCTTACTCTTTATCCACACTGTGACTGCAAATATCTTGATTCCTCAATTCTCTCAGGTCCTCTCCCCTGCATTATCTCCTATGCCTTCTTTCCCCCTGCTTTACCCCTCGTTGAACCAATTCAGCTCTATATTATCCTCCCTTGAATCTCTATCCCCTTTATCATATTGCTGATTACACCTAGCTAAGTCCTAGCTCTCGATCACTCCTATTTGTTCCTTTTGTTCCTATACATATGTATCTTGAAAAAAAGGTTACTCACAGAACCATCCTGCCTGGGTGCTCTTCAAATTTGTCACACAACCCCAACTGGGCCCTCAATGCTGCTAGGCAACCCTGCTATACTCTCCTACTCTCCTCAGTGGCTTTTCCAAACCTTTTTCTCCCTTCTTACATCCCCATAGCTCTTCCCCTTTTCTTAGCTGAGAATCTTGTCTCATATTTTAGAGAAAAATAATGGATGATTCCTCATCTCTTTTCCTCATTCCCTATCAAACAGATGCTTTCTGTCATTTCCTCCTTCACTACCCACTTTTTCATTTATTTTATTTTTATGTGAGGCAGTTGGGGTTAAGTGACTTGCCCAAGTCAAACAGCCAATGAATGTTAAGTGTCTGAGGCTGAATCTGAACTCAGAATTATGGTCCTGAATTCAGGACCATGTGTTGCACCATCTGGTTGCCTCTTCCTTCATTTATTTTCAATCTCTTCCTGTCTATTGGCTCATTCTCTCCTAAAATCCATCTCTTGACCCTTCAACTATCATCCTATACTTCTGCCTTTTGGGGCTAAATTTGTTTAAAGGCAGTCTATAACAAATACCTTCATTCTCTTCTTAAACCTTACAATGTAGTTCCCAACCTCACTAAAACTGCCCTCTCCGAAGTTTCTAGTGATCACGTGGGTGCTGAATCCAATGGTCTTTTCTCAAACGTCATTCTCCTCAACCTCTCTGCCCCCTTTGACCCTGCTGATCCCCCTGTTCTTTTTTTCTAGTTTTCTGGACACTACTCTTTCCTGTTCTCCTCCCCCCTCCTTCTCAGCCTCCTTTGCTGACTCTTTCTCCAGATCACACCCTCTGATTGTAGGTATCCACCCAATTCTATCCTGGGCCTTCTCTCTATTACTGCTTCCTCTGGTGCCATCATTAGCTCCCATGGATTTAATTGCTACTTCCATGGTGATAATTCTCAAATCTACTCACCCTGCCCCAGTCTCTCTGAGGAACGTTAATATTGTCTCTCTGTCCGCTTTTCTGACATCTCGGAGTGGATGTCCCGTAGACATCAGAAACTCCACCCGCCCAAAACTTCCCTTCCCCTCCAGCGCCTCCTCCCCTCCCCCGCTTTGCCTGCGGAGAACAGCTTCCTAGTTTCCATCAGTCCTTCACTCAGCTACCAAACTTATCGTCCTATATAGGTCTGTCATTTTTACCTTCCTACTCAACAAACTCCAGGGGCTCCCCAAAATGTCGTGTTGGGCATTCACAGCCCTTTGTAACCTGGCCCCCTCCCACCTTTCCACTCTTCTTCCACTTTGATCTCCAAAAAGGCACTTTTCCATCCGGCGGCACTGCGCTTCTGGCTATCTCCTGAACAAGACACGCTCCTCTCAGTTGGAGACATTCGGTGGCTCTCCACGTCCGGAGTGCCCTCCTCCGCGCCTACTACTGCGCTTTCTGGTTTCCCTTCGGTCCCAATGAAAATCCCGCCTTCTGCAGAAGGCCTTTCCCACTCCCGCTTAGTTACAGCGCATCCCCTCTAACTATTTCCAATTTATCCTGTACGCAGCAGGCTTTGCTCCAATGGGGTCTCGCTTCCTACGCTGTAAGCTCCTTGAAGGCAAGAACTATTTTTTTTACTCCTTTTTCACTTTTTGTTCCAGCCATTAACAAAATGCTGTTCACTCCTGTCTTACTCTTTTTGACAACGATTTCTCCCTTTTACAAATGAGGGAATCGAGGCAGATCGAGTTAAATGACACGTCCAGGGTCATACAGATAGTAGTGCGGGTCCGAGGCCACACTTGAACTCAAAAAGAAGTCCCAGCGCTTTGTCCACTGACCCACTGGCTGGCGTTTAGCAAAAAGTTATAGATTGATTGATAGCCAAGTTGTAGCAGAGCATGAGCCTACGATACTTGGTCCGACGAGACGTCACGTGGCTCCAGCCTAAGGGAAACTACATTTCCCAGAAGGGCTTTTCAGCAGCCGCGGGTTTGACGACAATTCTTCCGAGGACAGCCGAGTTTGATAGGCGGTGAAACAAAAGTGGGAGGGGCCATCCAGCGACGCGGCCTGTTTCCGGTCAGGCGCGGCTCTGGCGGAGCGGAGCGGAGCTAGTGCTGTTTCTTGGGTTCTCAAAAAAAGGAAGCGACATGTCGGCGGCGTTTAAAAAGGCGGCTAAGTCCCAACAGCGGGAGCACCGGGAGCGAAGTCAGGTAGGAACCCCTCGCTCCCCCCCTGGAGCTCCGCGGGTGTCTAACCCCGCAGAGACCCCGGAGCACCGATTCTGCTTTTTTCCACTCGGAGCCGAACCTCGTGCGTGCGCACATCCTGGTCCGGCTCGTTGGCGGAGGTCCCGCCCCTCTCATTTGCATACCACGCTCTCCGGGCTCCTCCTTACCTCGTGGAACCTCAAACGTCAATTTCCAAGGGCTTGAGTTCTGGAGAGGGCTGGCGGGAACTTAATCCGCACGGATAGCGGCGGGAGTTTGGCCCGCCACCCGGGTTCCCTAACTTAGGCCCGGGCTACAGTCAACAGGGGCTTATTACATTTATTCTTTGGGCAGAAAGCTGGCTGGGAGTCAGGGAAATCTGGGTTCAAAGTCCGCCTGTTAGCCAAGCCGATTGTGCGTCCCTGGGCTAGTCACTCTCCGCGCTCCGTGCAGCGCTGATGCTTAAAAGTGACGTCTAGAGAGGTAGCTGCTGCTGCTGCTTTTTTTTTTTTTTTTTTTTTGAGTATCAATTAATAACTCTTTATTGACAGAACCCATGCCAGGGTAATTTTTTACAGCATTATCCCTTGCATTCGCTTCTGTTCCGATTTTTCCCCTCCCTCCCTCCACCCCCTCCCCCAGATGGCAAGCAGTCCTTTACATGTTGAATAGGTTACAGTATATCCTGGATACAATATACATGTGCAGAACCGAACAGTTTTCTTGTTGCACAGGGAGAATTGGATTCAGAAGGTAAAAATAACCCGGGAAGAAAAACAGAAATGCAAACAGTTTATATTCATTTCCCAGTGTTCCTTCTCTGGGTGTAGATGCTTCTGTCCATCATTTAAAGCTCTCTTTATCGAAGAGATCCACTTCCATCAGAATACATCCTCAGACAGTATCGTTGTTGAGGTATATAATGATCTCCTGGTCCTGCTCGTTTCACTTAGCATCAGTTCATGTAAGTCTCGCCATAGAGGTAGCTTCTTTACGCGGGAGCTCCATTCCACAGGTGAGGAAACGGAGGCCGGGAGAAGTGAAATGAATTGCCCAAGAGGACCCATTTCATAAAATGGATTAACCAGGAATCAAACCCAGACCCACTGATTATAAGCCCAGAGTTCTTCCTCTGGCGGTCAGAACCCTTCATAACCTAGTCCCCTCCCACTTTCCCAGGCTTCATATTCCAGGACACTCTAGTGACCCTGATCTCCAGGCTGTTCCATGAACAAGATTGCATCTTTCAAATGGCCCGAGCCAACTCATCTTCTACAGGAAGCCTTTCTGAACTTCTAATTCCATTGCCTTCCTTCTGTTATCTCCTGTACGCGCATCTGTTTGCTTTTTTAACATTCCCCGTTAGACTTTGAGTTCTGAGGGCAAAGAGTTTCTTTTGCCTCTTTTTAGATCCCCAGCTTAGCACGTGGTGGGCCCTTAATAAATGTTTATTGACTGGCTGACAGCACTGTGATCACTGGGGCTTGTGCAATGCGAGTCCTCCGCTTTGAGTTTGTCACTCTTTCTCCTAATGACGTGCTGTTAGCATTTAGTCCCCAGGGGCTGTAAAAAGAAAAGGCGAAAAAGCAAGTCATGCTCTCAAGGAGGGGAGATGACACGCAAATGACTATGTGTATCCAAGTTATATACAGAGTAAATAGGAGGTGATCCCTAGGGGAGATTTCTAGCATGAAGCGGCATCTGAAAAGAGTGCTTGCTGAAGGTATGATTTAGCCCAGACTTGAAGAAAGCCAGGGAAGCCAAGAAGTGAAGGTGAGAAGGGAGAGGGAGAAAATTCTGGGCATGGGAGACAACCCATGAAAATGCCCCAAATGCGAGGTTGTCAGGGAAGCCAGGATCCCTGGGGGATAAAGCATAAGAAGCCTGGAAAAGTTGGAAGGAATCTGCTTATGAAGATCTTTAACTACCAAGTTGGATCCCCGGAGGTAATAGGGATCATCCTGTAGCTTCATGGGGCTGGGCTGGGCCTCTGGGACTTGCCTTGAGCACTCCATTGGTTCATAGGAGTTAGAGCTTTTTGAGATCTTCTAGTTCAACCCCTTTATCTTACAGATGATGAAATCTAGGCTTTAAGCGGTTACGTGACTTTCCCAAGATTACGTGACTTGATGTCTGGTGTTCTTTGAAGAGAAGGCTGCTAATACTCTGTGGGCCTCAGTTTCATCATTTGTAAAATGAGATGTTCTCCAAGGACCCTTCTAGCGTTGACATTCTTCGGTTACAGAATTGACCTCATGGATGATAGGAGCTATTGAAGGGGAGTGATAGGATAGAAGTACTTAATTCATTCCCACTCCACTTCTCCTGATTGATTTCACACTTTTCCAACGACAGATCCTAATGTCAGAACCCCTTGCTTCCCTGCCCTCCATTTCCCCCCCCCCCCCGACCTCCCCTCTTCCCACTACATTTTCCCTTTTATTTATTATGTAGACCCTTTGATTTTATGTCACATTTATTGCTTACTATATTCCTCCCTGCTCTACCTAGAGAGTCTTTTCTTTTAATAGATTAAAAAAAATTTCAGGGAATTAAGTGACTCATGGATTCATCTTTGACAGTAAATGCAATATTTCAGACATGAAGGTTTCTACTTCACCATCAAAGGGAGAATTGTTGTGGGGCCAAGTATGGTCATTTCACTGTCATTTTCACTTGATTGTTCTTTCAATTCATATTGTTTTAGTCAATGTGTGTGTGTGTGTGTGTGTGTGTGTGTGTGTGTGTGTGTGTGTGTGTGCTCAATGTGTCAATTTAGTCAATGTGTATATATATGTTGCCTTCATGGTACTGCTTACTTCATTCTTCTTGTGTTCATATAAGTCTCATATTTCTCTAAATTTTTCATTTTCTTTTTTTTTTTTCCCAGTGCGGTAATATTTCACAACATGAATGTGTCACAGTTTGCTTAGTTGTTCCCTGGTACACTGAATACCTACTACCTTGACAGATTAACCCTGTGGATGGAATAAATATTAGTTCTTGCACATTTAATATTATTGTTTTTCACATTTGTACTTGACTGTTATAATGGGTAGAAAATAATTTCAAAGCAATATTTATTTCCTAATTTTTAATTATATTTTTCTTTATTAATCATTATTTGCAACACTCATCATCATGTGGGAATTTATCACATTTTTTGATGTTTAAAAGGGTTTGTCATAGTTGAAAAAGTTGGGATGTTCTGGGATAAAGGATTTTTAAAACTCTTTCCTGCTCTAAATGCTCAGATCAGATGGTTATGAAGTATGTGACAGTGGAGTAGAGCCCTTCCAGGGAAAAAGACATGGATTTACCAAAGACAATTTTTTAGAAAGATGTCAAAACAATGAACCATCATAAATGTGGAGGATAGTAGTAGAGTTCTGCAAGTCAGAGTGAGCCATACAAATTGGAGGTCTAGCAGAGTAACCACATCTGCAGTGTCAGTGACAAATGCATGCGTTCTCTCTCTCTCTCTCTCTCTCTCTCTCTCTCTCTCTCTCTCTCTCTCTCTCTCTCTCTCTCTCTCTCTTTCTCTCTCTCACACACACTCACATACTCACTCTCTCACTCTTCTCCCTTCCTCCATCCTTGTGGCCTCCCTCCCAGGGGCTTTCTCCTTTGGGTGGAAAGTTCTCCCTACCTTCTCTAAGATTTGCTGAGACACTACCTACACACTATGTTCCCTCTGTTTGGTTTTCTACAAACTCTTGGATCCAGTTCACATTAATTTTAGCTCTCCTGGCAGCTGCTCACATGGTGCACAGTCATTGTTGCCTCCTGCTGTCCTTAATTGGCTAGGAAACCTGCCATGGCCAAGCTTTTAAACCTACTGGCGCCCTATGCGATGTATCTTGTCCTCTGGCAGAAGATAGGTATGGAGGAAATGGGGAGGGTGGGAAGCTAGGGTGCGGGGACAGTTCCAAGGACATGGACTTGTCTTTTCAGAGGGGCTGGTGACAGTTAAGTAGAAGCTTTATTGGGTCTGTTGTGTGCTGGAGAAACCAAACACCATGTTTTTGTCTTCTAGCCTGGCTTTCGAAAACATCTGGGCTTTTTGGAAAAGAAGAAAGATTATAAACTTCGTGCCAAGTGAGTTTATTCTTCTATTCAAGTTGCTGCAAATAACACGATAATCTTGAAGCACTGTGACAAAATTGTTTGACTGTCCAGAAGGGGATCATTTTCTGCCATTGATAAAGTAGTAACCTCTGGCAGCCCTTGAAACGCTTTTCCGTGGCCCCAGACTGATCTGTTAGTTTAAGCATAGTAATATTTGTAGCAACTCCAGCTGCAAAATGATTTTTCATTGCATTTGTTCCAGATTGATTTCCTCAGAGTGACTTTGTATGTGACGGTCTTGATATTTGAGCCAAAAAACCAAAGGTTTTTTTCTCTCCTTTCCTTGAAATGCCAGATGGCATCTCAAAATCCAGTTGTTCTCTCTCTCACAACCCCATGAAGTGTGGATGGGAGATTTTGTGGTCCTGATGTGAGTGTTGAGGCCTTAAGGACTGCCCTCCCCTTCTGTATCCCACCCCCAAGATAACGAGTCCTTGTTGGCTTGCTTGCTGAGAATCTTCTTGGTTCTCCCACATGATGGCCCAGGCCCTCCTTGTACCTCCAGTACAGAATGGGAGGAGCGTTTTACAGAATTTTGAAGGTCCCTCAGTTCCTGTAGGAGGTGGTGAGCTTACTGATAAATCAGAGATCCCAATCAGAATGAACCCTGGGGTTCATCCTCTTCCAATACTGTATGACCTTCAGTGAGACACAGTGTTGCTGAGACTTGGTTTTCCCAGCTGTAAAATGGGTATGATACCTGCCTTATCTACATTTGCTGTTTTTGTCACTCCTGAGTCATGTTCCGTCCATGACCCGCTTCGGCATCCAGGCCCGCTCCTCACTTTGTGGGGCTCTTGGCTTTGTGAGTGACAGGAACGGTGCTAACCTGAAGTAGGCCAGGTGACCCAGGTCAGGGGTGAGTGGATGGGAGCGAGGGAGGTCCAGCAGTGACTGATGAGTGGAGGATCCTGACCATCGATAGAACACTTAGAGGCACCACCGGCCGACCCTCCCAACTGCCCTCGAAATAAGTCGTGCAGTCAAGAAGCCGCCATGGTCCAGAGAGCTGGAGTGACCCGCCCGCGGTGGCGTGGCCGGGAAGGGGCCGAGCTCCGGCTCTTCCCCCTGACAAGCGAGGGCTTCGGTGACGTCGCTTGTTCCCATTTGATGAGAAATGAGCCGGATGGAGCATTTTCCAGTTGTGAGAGTCAGACAGTCGCTGAATTAATTGTTTGTGGGCTTCCTTGCCCGCGAGCTCCCAGCTCCCTGTGAGCTGTCGGCATCGAGCTGGTGTGAGGAGGCGTTCGGCAAACCCCGCTTCGTGTCTTTTTCAGTGACTACCACAAGAAGCAGGACTATCTCAGAGCCCTTCGGAAGAAGGCCCTGGAAAAAAATCCTGATGAGTTTTACTTCAAGATGACTCGGGTTCAACTCCAGGTCAGTGTCCGATTGACCCAAAAGGGTTTATTGAGCGCCTGGGATTGTGGGCAGGGAGGGCAGGGAGGGGAGGCTCACCCGGGCAGATCTCCAGGTCCCCCGTTATCACGCTTCTGGTCTGACAGACCGCAGGCTTTGGGCCCTGAGTAGGAATCAGTTTGTATTAGCAGTTATTCTGGAAGAGAAGGCAAAATGAACTTATGCCGGAGGGTGGGGAGGGGCTGAACCTAAGTAAAAAAAGACTTGGAGGTCCTAGTGGAACCCAGACTCAGGGCGACTCACTAATGGAACACGAATGTTGAATGAGGTAGTGCAATTTTTTGCCTGCATCACTGGAAGAAGGCATTTGTCTAGAATCAGAGAAGCGATGGTCTGGTTGTCCCTGCCTTGCTCCAGCCCCATCTGGCATTTAACTAGTTCTGGTGCCCCAGTGCCTTCCCTCCTCCCCGGGCACTGACTCAGTGTCCTTGCACCACGCTTCTAGGATGGGGTCCACATGGTCAAGCAGCCCAAGGATGAGGTGACCGAAGAGCAGCTGAAGGTGATGAAGACTCAGGACATCAAATATGTGGAGATGAAGAGGGTGGCGGAAGCCAAGGTACGGGGGGCAGCGCTGGCTGGCATCGGGGGCAGCACTAGCTGGCATCGGGCACAGCGGGTCGGCCTCAGCTTCTTTCTGGGAGAGAGAGGCCCCTGAAGGTGAAACAGAGCCGAGCCCGGTTATGGGTGGGGGGGAGGTCTCAGCCCCTGTAGCTGGGCTGGGCTACGGAGGAGAGCCAGGCTAGGGAGGAAGGCTGGGCAAGGGAGGAAGACCAGGCTAGGGAAGAGGGCTGGACAAAGGAGGAGGACTGGGCAAGGGAGGAGGACCAAGCTAAGGAGGAGGGCTGGACAAAGGAGGAGGACTGGGCAAGGGAGGAGGACCAAGCTAGGGAGGAGGGCTGGACAAAGGAAAAGAACTGGGCAAGGGAGGAGGACCAGGCTAGGGAGGAGGGCTGGGCAAAGGAGGAGGACCAGCTTAGCCCTTGGTTCTTTGCGGGATTCTTGTAGAAAATCGAACAGTTGAAATCAGAGCTCCACCTGCTGGAGGCCTCTGGGAAGCAGAAGAACAAGCACGTCTTCTTCTTTGACACCAAAAAGGAAGGTATGGGCCTGGGGGAGCTCGGGGCTGGGTGGCTGGGCCCTGGGGCCGTGGGGCCGCAGGCGGCTCTGGGGCATTCACTCAAGAAGCTCTGCCTTCTGCACTTGTAGTGAAGGAGTTCGATATCGCGACTCACCTGCAGACGGCCCCCGAGCTGGTGTCGCGCGTCTACAACCGGCCCAGGATCGAGACCCTGCAGAGAGAAGCTGTGATGGGCGCCACGCATCAGAGCCAGATCCAGGTGCTCCTTGTCGCCCCGTTTTTTCCTTTTTGCCATTTTTGTGTCAGATTTCTGAGAGTGCAGATGGGCTCCTGGTCTGGGCCACTTCGGTGCTTTGTTGGGGGGGAGTGTACCACTGTCTGCTTCGGTTTCTTCATCTGTAAAATGAAGATAATAACAGCACCCACCTCTCAGGGTTGTGGTGAGGATGAAAGTGAGATTTTTAAAAATGTATATTTTTAAATGAGATATTTATAAAGCACTTGACAAACCTTAAAGTGCTATGAAAATACGAGTGATTATTATTTTGGTGCTGAAGCTGTGATTGGCAGGTTTGAGCCAGCTGGACTTATGGACTCCCAGTTTTTTCGATTTAAAAAAAATAGTACTTTAGATCTGGATGAGATTTTAGTTGTTTAATCCAGGCCCCTCATTTTACAAATTAAGAAACTGAGCCACAGAGAGGGGAAGTGATTCCTACCAGTTCATATAGTTCTTAAGGGGCAGAGCTAGCAGTACAATTCAGGTCTTTTGGCTTCTAATCCAACTCTTTTGTTATAAAATTAATCAAACCGATGTAAGTGTAGAGTGTTGGATTTAGAGTCCGAGCTTAAGTCAAAGTGCATCTCGGGCAAGTCGCTTAATCCCTATTGGCTTTCGTTTCCTCACCTGTAAAAATACCTCGGAGTATTGTTTGCGTTGGGGCTGCTAGGGGGCGCCATAGTACACAGATGACCAGGCCTGGTCATTACCACTCATTTTCTTGAGTTCAAATCCAACTTCAGACACTTAGTAGGTGTGTGCGAGCCTGGACAAGTCACTTAACCCTGCTTGCCTTAGTTTCCTCATCTGTGAAATGAGCCGGAGGAGGAAATGGCCAACCGCCACACTATCTCTGCCAAGAAAACCCCAAATGGGGTCACAGCTAGTTAGAAGTGACCGAAAAATGACTGAACTACAAAAAGCTGCTAGTATAAATAATGACAATCGTAGCAAATGAGATTTTCAGTAAATTTGAGTGCAGCCAAAGGACCATTCTCTCTTTTGGGACAAGACACCTGACAGATGCTAAAAGTATTTAAAAGTGACAAGCAAGTCTATTGGGGTAATGGCGGAGATTCCTTCTAACATTCTCTGATCCTCTTGGAGAGTTATCATTGAAGGATGAGGCGCTTGCACTCTTTTGGTCTGAGGACTTGTATTTTCGCAGTGATGATGTACCAGCCTCCCACCTCCTAAGTCTTTTGGTTATAAACAGTAACTCATAGTTTTGTATTGGCAGTTGACAGAATGCTCCCCTGCCCACCATCTTCCTTGATCCCCACAACAGCGCTGTGAGGTCCTCTTTCTCTCTGACTTTGCTGATGAGGAGATGGAAATTCAGGGAGGCTGTCATTTATTCCAGGTCACTCACTGAGCTCAGAGATCGTACAGTTGGAGCCAGAGCCTGGGTTTCTGACTCAACACCTCAATGATGAATTTCTATAGGGTTTTCCCTTATGACTCTCCTCCATTATTGTGATTGGGTTTATGAAATGTGATGCTCTGTTTCTCAGAGAATTGAAATCTCAGTTCTGACTGATTCATTGAAAAAAAAATTGTCTGTGAGTTTCAAGCAGACAGCTGTTCTGTTGTGATTTGAATCATTTACACAGCATCAGCTTTGCCTCCAATGTTTAATTCACAGCAGTTTTCTCTAGCTCAGAGGCAGCTAAACTTGCTTTAGTAATATAAATACCCCTAATTAGTTTGAATATATTGGGCAATCCCATAAATGTGACAGTGTGTGCAATAAAGTGAAAACAAAAGCTGTCTGAAACCACTGTTGGGAGACTATGGCATAGTTGGTGAATTGTCATCATCTCAGGTCCAGGAATATCCCTTCTACATAGACACCAGTTGGAACAGCCAGGCTGATTTCCTGATATTACCGATTGTTTGTGAAATAGCTTAGTAATTGTTAAGTGTCTCATTGTTCTTTCTTGAGTAACAAATGCTGGTCTCTAACTTTCCAACTACCTGATTACATCGCTTTCCACCTGTGAATGGAGAGAAGAGAGAGTTAGGGTACTGGGACTTCCCTTGTTTTTGCTAGCAGTGTTTGTCCCCTGCTATTAGATTATTTGGGGCAATCAGCTCAATATGGATTGCTTAGAAGAGAATAGCCTCTTCATTCCCATTACTCTAGATCAGGGCTTCTTAAACTTTTTCCACTTGAGACTTCCTTTTTCCCTGAGAAATACTTAGGTGACCCTGGATATATAGAAATATAAAATAGCTATACAAATTGATAATCTTATTTTGAGATCCTCACATTGTTATGAAACCCCAAAGTAGAGTTGGGAACTCTAGTTTAAGAAGTTGGGCTCCAGAGACAAACACTTAGCAGAGCTTTTGCCCTGTGATGGTTGCTAAGATAGTGAGGTCTCCACTCTCCTTTTGGGTGAATGCCTCTTTGAAAGGGGGAGCAGAAGGAGGAATCAGCAGGGAGAATTAATTTGAGGCCATTTTTTGCTTTTCCTAAAGTTTTCTCAGTATCTCACCTAGTGCCTACGTAAGGGCCAGACCGTACTTTCCCAACTGCTACTTTTGGCCTCCAGATGCTCAGACTCTGGGCAAGGGGTAGAAGGGGAGGTGGAATTTAGGATACTGAGTTTGGTTTTCTCTGTTGCTTATATGCTCTGTGACCTTGTTCAAGTCACTATTCCAAGTCTGAGTTTCATCTTTGCATAATAGAGCTAATGATCAACCACCTCATAGGGTGGCTGTGAATGATGCTCTCAGTAAATTGCTCTGCAAAAGGGTGCTGTCATTGTTGTTGGAGTAAGTGCAGTCCCCAAAAGTTGAAGCAGTTTGACTGTTGCCTCTTAGTAAGAACCTCCTGGAGTCATAAAAAGAGCTTGTTTAAACCTTGGCAGATCTGGCCTCCCACTGGGCTCTGAAACATTTCTTAGTGACTTTTACTCCATTTGTTTGTTTTGCTGAAAATATTTGTATATTTTTCTCTTATAGAAGCTGGCTAGAGAGAGGAAAAGGCAATACAGCCTCCTGAAGCAACGTATCGAGAGGGAGAAGGAATTGTTTGTTATTGCACAGAAAATCCAAACACGAAAAGATCTTCTGGTGAGTAGAGAAAAGCCTCAGGCCTTCGTTTCTTTTAAAGGTCTTAACTGAGACTGGATTTCATCTGTGTGTAAATCAGGCGCGGTGAAAATGTCTGCTCCTTAGGGGCACAGTTTGAGCCAATGTCTGTTACTCTGGGAGTGTTGAAATGTTCCTTGATTAAGAAGGTAATAAGGGGGTTATTAGTCAGTGCTTTGGAACAGCATAGGGTAGGAACGGGCAGCATTTGAACTTTATAGCTTATGAATAGCTCTCCGTAACATTTAAACAGGTTAACAAAACAGTGAGTGCCACTCACTGGTGTTTAAAAATAGACGATATTGTGTAGTTAAATAGCAGAGCTGAAGAGTCTAAGATGACACTTCCATGTTATTATCATCTATCTACTAAATGTCAGACTTCTTTAGATACTCATATACTTTTAGTTACTTTCACATAAATGGCCTGTTCACTTATTTGTCTGTTTTTGAGGCCTTCTTCTCCAACATTCTCTGCCCCCCTCCCTTCTCCCCCATACACTGTACTAATTTTTCCCCTCTGTTTTGCAGGATAAAACCCCCAGAGTGAAGGTGAAGAAAGAAACGGTCAATTCCCCAGCTATTTACAAATTTAAAAGTCAACGAAAACGTTAAAAGTCTTGTCCAAGTGTGGTTATTCTTTAGACACAAATTCTGTTTTTCTGATAATTTGTGTTTCTGTCCAACAAGATTTTCCTCCTTGTGGTTCCAACATGAAGAAAATAGGTTCAGTTGAAAAAGCCCCTTTCTATCTCCTCAAAAGTGTTGTGAAAACTTTTTGAGGAGGTTTTAATTTTTTAATTGCTTTGGGCTAGAGTATGGGCGGGGGTCCCACGAAAACGAAGGCCCAGGAACACTTTTTCCCTTGCTCAGGCAGCTCCAGTTAGAATAGACTTGGCTCCTTGTCCCTGCCCTGTGCTCTAGTGGAGTTCCCGTGATGCAGAGGACACAAATGGCTTGGCAGGGCCCTCTCACCCTGGGGACACGGACCCCAGGCTGCAGCGGCTCCCCCCTCTCCTTCCCCAAGAATCACACCTGCCTCTTGTGCCCTTGTAGGGATTGTGGGCTTGAGGCCTGACAGGACTGAGCATGCTTAGAGCAGATGGTTGGGGGGTGGGGGAGAGTGCTCTGGGAGGCTTGCTCACACTCCACCAGTGCCCTGGAGGGGGAACAGCTGTGGGTGGATTTTAATGATTTTTTTTCCTTTCTATCATTATTAACACTTAACAAGTGCCCATGATTGCCAGGCTCACTACAGAACCTAGTGTGAGGTGGCTTTTTTCCACAAGGAGCACCCAGCTTGAGGCACAGCCTTGCAAAGGGGAGGGAAGAGAGACTGCAAGTCGACTCCTGGAGGGAAGTGTCGCCTAGTGGGGTCACAGGGAGCCCTCTTTATAAGGTGGTGTAGAGAGTGGATAACGGCACAGTGCCTTTGGAAACCCAAAGGTGACACGAAGGCTGCCTGTTACCATCATTACCCGGAGCAGCCTGGGGCCGCCCTCTCCCGACTCCCCTGGAGCTGGCCCTGGCGCTGCCCCTCTCCCGACTCCCCTGGAGCTGGCCCTGGCGCTGCCCCTCTCCCGACTCCCCTGGAGCTGGCCCTGGCGCTGCCCCTCTCCCGACTCCCCTGGAGCTGGCCCTGGCGCTGCCCCTCTCCCGACTCCCCTGGAGCTGGCCCTGGCGCTGCCCCTCTCCCGACTCCCCTGGAGCTGGCCCTGGCGCTGCCCCTCTCCCGACTCCCCTGGAGCTGGCCCTGGCGCTGCCCCTCTCCCGACTCCCCTGGAGCTGGCCCTGGCGCTGCCCCTCTCCGACTCCCCTGGAGCTGGCCCTGGCGCTGCCCCTCTCCCGACTCCCCTGGAGCTGGCTCTGGGGCCGCCCTCTCCCGACTCCCCTGGAGCTGGCCCTGGCGCTGCCCCTCTCCCGACTCCCCTGGAGCTGGCCCTGGCGCTGCCCCTCTCCCGACTCCCCTGGAGCTGGCCCTGGCGCTGCCCCTCTCCCGACTCCCCTGGAGCTGGCCCTGGCGCTGCCCCTCTCCCGACTCCCCTGGAGCTGGCCCTGGCGCTGCCCCTCTCCCGACTCCCCTGGAGCTGGCCCTGGCGCTGCCCCTCTCCCGACTCCCCTGGAGCTGGCCCTGGCGCTGCCCCTCTCCCGACTCCCCTGGAGCTGGCTCTGGGGCCGCCCTCTCCCGACTCCCCTGGAGCTGGCCCTGGCGCTGCCCCTCTCCCGACTCCCCTGGAGCTGGCTCTGGCGCTGCCCCTCTCCCGACTCCCCTGGAGCTGGCCCTGGCGCTGCCCTTCTCCCGACTCCCCTGGAGCTGGCTCTGGCGCTGCCCCTCTCCCGACTCCCCTGGAGCTGGCTCTGGCGCTGCCCCTCTCCCGACTCCCCTGGAGCTGGCTCTGGCGCTGCCCCTCTCCCGACTCCCCTGGAGCTGGCTCTGGCGCTGCCCCTCTCCCGACTCCCCTGGAGCTGGCTCTGGCGCTGCCCCTCTCCCGACTCCCCTGGAGCTGGCTCTGGCGCTGCCCTTCTCCCGACTCCCCTGGAGCTGGTCTGGCGCTGCCCTTCGGCACTGAGCTCCTTGTCCTATTTGGCAGGTTCACCCAGATGGGACATTTATAACTAGGTGCGGCCGGGGGTTGTGGGAGGGTATTTTCGGCTACTTCTTAATTAGGTAAGAGGCAGCTCGGTACAGTGGCTAGCCCTGAATTGGCAGGAGCACGCTCGGAGACGTTGGCCAAGTCGCTTCCCACTTTGCGGCCCGAGTTTCCCCATCTTGGAATGTGGGAGTCTGGAATCCCCTCCTTTGGAGGCGTACCGTGCAGCCGGCCTAGGTTCTCAGGGCCTCTTACTGAACCATCACGAGAGCCGGGCCAGGGCCTCAGGGGGGCCGTGGAGCTCCCGCTCAGCCGTGTGCTAGGGTGGGACGCTTCCTGGGGTTCCATCGGCAGCCTTTGGTGGCCTCCAGTCGCCCATCTCGGCCGGAGGCACGATGGGCCCTCGCTGACCCCCCCCCTTCCGATTCGGTGGGACTGTGACACCTGATGGAGGCTTTGCAGCTGCAGCACGAGGCCGTGTCCTTCAGAGGGCACCCTCTGGGTCCGGGGGAAGCTGAGGTTCCAGTGTTCCCTAGCGGGGGGCCGCGTTTCTCTGAAGCGGGCCCCTTCCTAGCTGCAGGCCCAGTGGGTGATCCTCAGCACCACCAACTCTTGTGGCCTAGGAAGTTTCCCCATTGTCTGGCCTCGGGGGAGCATTGGCCACTTGGGACGAAAGAGCAGGGCCTGCCCTGGGCCCCCCTCTTGGACTGAGCTCATCCCCAGAGAGAGGATGGAGGCCCAGGGGGCCTTGGGGCAGGAGGCGCTGGGAGGGGATGCCTCCTTCCTGCGGTTCCTGAGCTGGGCCGGGAGGTGACAGGTCCAGCAGGTGGCACTGCTGCCCCTTTCCTGCATCGCCTGCTGGCTTCTGGGAGCCCGCCTCTGTGCACAGTGGGCACACGGGGCTGTCCAGGGCTGCTTCCTTCTGGGTGGTCCCAAGGAGGGTCTTGGGGAGCTCTGCTGCTGCAGCTCGAGCTGGGGGGAAGCTCCCATCGATAAGGGGCTCCCAGAGACTCTAGGCCGGGCCCCTCATCCTTTCCTCTGCCCCGTCCCCCTCCCTGTTAGATCGGATGCTGGCGGTGTCACCTTGCACTTGCCGTGTCATAATTAACATTTAGCCGCTCCATCCCCTGCTTCCAGGCAGGCGTTGTGCAATCAGAGCTGCGTGCCCCCGGCCCGAGAGAGACGGGGCGCTCTGCTTGTGTAGGCCGCTGGGGCCTGGGCCTGTTGGGACATGAAGTGGTGAGAGGAGTGGGTGTGAGCCTCCCGGTTTTGCTGGCCTGTCTCCCTTCCCCGCCAGTGCCAGCCTGGGAGCTGCGCTGGGCTGAGGGGGCGGGTCCCACGGAAGCCTTTGGGTGGAGGAGCTGTGGGCAGAGCAAGGGAGCTGAGCCATTACAGGTTTCCTGGGCTCCTGCAGCCGCCTCCCGGGTCAGAGAGTGCTCCCCCTCCAACTCATCAGGTCTTGGGGCCTCCCTGCTGGGAAAGCTCCCACCCAGCTACTCAGGCCGGGGGAGGCGAGCCCATGCGGGAGGAGGAGGAGTTTCCCAGGGAGGTAGACAGGGAATGGGCTTCTATTTCCCTCTCCTGGCCCCATTGCTCCATAACCCTGGGGCTAGACGGGATCTTCGGAGGTCATGCAGTCCACTGAGCTGCCTTTAGGCAGGGCCACACCCAATATACCCTAGTTGCAAGAGAGTCTCCCTTCGTTCTTAAAAGATAATTCACCTCCTTTTATCTGGATTCAGCTGGCCCCACTACAGAACATGGAGGGAGCAAGCCTGTGAGTCTGAGGCTGATGGCAGTAGTTCTCTTCTACCTCCTTCCAACACTCCCCCCTCCCCCCTCCACCATGGGCCATCATTGTGCAAAGACCCCCTTCTGTTGCCTGTTCCTGGGTCTAATCAACTACCAGGTCCAGGAAGTTACCCTGGTTTAGACTTAGTTCTTTCCATGGAGTCCTTTCCGCCTCTGCTGATGTCTTCCCCCTCCCCCCCAATCTGAAGGGGCTTCCTATGGGTAACTCTGGATGGCCACCTGAAATTAGAGAATATTTTTGGGCTGAACAGGATGAAGGTACAGATTTAGTGTTTAGGGACTTGAGGCACTGTTCCAGAATACAAATACATTTAGGGGCTGCTAAATCTGCAGGGAGGGGGGAAGAATCCTTGTTTCCCTTCATGGTATCTGCCACTAGTGACCTAGGTTGGCTCATAAGGGATTCTGAGACCGATGGGCCTGAGACAGGCTCCACACTGCAGTGTGGAGCTGGCCCTATAAGGGGCTGTCCTATATAGCTAGTCTGAGTCATTTACTCAGTTTTCCCCCTTTTAGCCCCACAAAGGTTTCTTGAGAGACAAATGAGGGAGAATTTTGGTTTCATGTTTTTATATAACCTGGTGGGAAAAACCCCTGCCTCTCTAAACGGGGAAAACCCCAAATTCAAAAATACAATAACCCCCCAAATGCCCGTCTTTCTTGGCAGAAACATCACTTGGCCAAAACAGGGAAACTTCTCTTATCACCCTTTTTGAGTCTGGATTCAGCTGGAATTACTACAGGAGCAAGCCTTTGGGTGTGAGGTTGGTGACAACATTTCTCTTCTACCTCCTTCTGGCTCCCCAGTCTGGTAGGTCATCACGTCCAGGACCTTGTCCCCCCGGGGTAGGACTGGAGAGGCCGGCTTTTCCCGATGTTGTTCAGCCTGGTGAGCTGCTAACTTCTCAATTCCTCTCTGCCCTTCCCTGTAGAGGGCCAGAACTCTGGAGAAGTATACATCTGGTGATGTAATGGTTCTCTAGTTCACACATATTCAGTATGCTGTAATGATGTAATTGTGATAGGGTATTTAAGGGCTGAGAACTGGAAATGGGACATTCCATTTTTGACCCTCCTCCTCCTGGTGGCTCTCCTGCCTTTATCACTTCTCCACCTAAAGACCAAGAGCTGCCCAAAGGACCTCCAGAAAGTAGTCTGAACCTTACGCTTCCCCACCAAGGGATCCCCTGGGCATGCTGGGCATGGATGTCAGGTTTAGCTCTGGGTGCAACTTGTGTGTTCTAGAAAGGCTAACTGGGTCTGGGGTCAGAGGAGCTGGGTTCAAAATCTGATACCCTGAACTGCCGGTTATCAGCGGGGGACTTCATGTTCTCCGCGTTCCGCTTGCAGGCCTGCCTCAGTTTCCTTGGATCAGATGGCCCCGAACCCTCTGGCCCCAAAGCCCCGAGGCAGCATCAGAGTGCCTGTGAGGGCAGCGGGAGGCAGCCCCAAGGGCCGGGAGCTGGTTGGCCCCCTCAGCATTTCCCAGCAACATCCCTTTCTGAGGGTGACCCGTAACCCCGGAGCCTTTCCCGGAGGGCAGAAAGCAGCCAAGGGGGCACTCCGCCTTTTGGCCTGGCACCCTGGGGGCGCTCCGGTGAGAGCACCTGACGCTAGGCCTTTTCCATTATGGATGGGCCTCTTGGGTGAGGATGGGAGGCGGGTGGGTTGCTTCCGGGGGGAGCTGCAGAGAGGGCCGGTCCCCCCGGGGGAGGCCCTTGGCCGCGGCGAGCCGAAGGGTCCGGGGCCACTCCCTTGGCCGCCGGGCGTGCTGGGCCCCCGCGCCGGGGTGCCCTCCCCCCACCTGGGCAGCAGCTCCTCCTCTCCGAGGACATGCGTGCCGGCTTATTATGCGTTCCCGTTCCCTCACTTGCTCGCTCAGGCAGGCGGCGGCCTTCATTAGCGGAGGAGCCGGGGTCTGTTTTGGCTGCCTCATCAGCATCAGTGAACTGCGTCCCTGCGAGATTTGATACAATTTAATTAACCTAATTAAAAGCTCTGATTGCAGAGATGATTGGGGTAGCGCCAGCAGCGACTGCATATTTATAATGAGCTGCAAGGTGTGGGCCCGAAGCCAAACGCCACGCATCCCTAATGAGCCGGGGAGCGGGAGCGCCAACGTTTATTTTTGGCAACAATGCCCAGTTCCTCTGTCAGGGAGGCAGAGAGACCCAGGGAGCAAAGACAGACCTGCCCAGCGCACTCCCGCCCCTCTGCCGTTCGCTTCGGCTCTCCCCGCCCTGCAAGGGGGAAGCGGGCGGGCACGTCTGCCAAACACGCCGGCACATGCGTGCCCCCCTACGCCCACCCGGGTGCCGGCCCAGTCACTGCCCGAGGCTCCCGATGCGCCGGACTGACGGCGAGACCGCCGGTCCAGGCGGGAGAGGGGGCAGCGGGGAGCCGGCCCGCTCCCGCTCCCCCGGTCCCTTCCGGGACGGTGTCGGTTGTGGCGGAGGTGGTGCTAGCGGGGTAGCCGAGGCTCTTCCACTTTCCCGAGCCCTGGCACCGGGATCTGACCCGAGGGACCGGATCCTCTGGTTTCGAGCTCTTTGAGTCACGGGCTTCATCACCCCTCTCCTTCCACTCCTCCGCCCAGCCCCCACGCTCTTGTCAGTACAGATTCTATGACCGATAGGGCTGAGCCGGAGAGAGCCCCGGAGCCCGAGCCGGAGAGGAACCGCGAGACCTGCGGAGAATGCCAATGAGACCTCGGGAACTGTACTTCCCGGGTACGGAGAAGCAGAGACCTCCTCGTCCATTCCTGGCCCTCCGCTGCCTCTTCGTAGAGAAGATGGCGAGCTCCTTATGGCTTGGACCCTTTCCCTCCTCCTCCCCCAGGAGTTCTGCCCGTGAAGCCCCTTCGTTTTTCTTACTCAGCATTTCAAACGTAATTCAGGACCTAATAACGAAAGGGAGAGAATTGGGGGGGTGGGGGAGATGGGGACAAGACCAAGATGCAAACGAGTGTCAAAAGCAAAGCAAGTCAGGAGGAGGGAGAAATAAAGTAGGAAAAAAAGGACTTTGAGTCACTGTCCTGAGCTTTTTTGGGGGGGGGGGGATGGTGAGCAATTTATAGTCCACCTCCCACCGGCTGAGCCCTTCTTCATTTGACACTTCCTGTTTGCGGTGTGATGGGCTAACATCATCACACCCTCTCCTATGACCACCTTTTGGAAGCTGCGCTTTGGTCCCTGCCGAGAACCTGGAAACCCCAAATTCCTCCTCCCTGGTCCCTGCTCCACCCTCTAGACAAGACCAAACGCTCTAGTTTATTTTATTCTCTATTTCCTTATCCCCCAACTTCCTTACTCACGACCACACCACCAACACTATGAGGAGGGTGTAGTCCCTGCAAACGCCACCAAAACCTGGCTTCTTTGGGGGTTTAAGAAAGGATAAAGGAAACTTTTGTGAGGAAGTAAAATCCTCCAACTTATCCTCGGTGGACAAAAATCTGCAGACCCACGGACACCCTCTAGATGCCAGGGATTTGTACATTCATTCATTCATTCATTCATTTGCCAACTTCTTTGAATGGTTTATGATTAGCAAAGGGTGGAGAGGAGAGCTGGAGAGATGGTAGCTCCACCAATAGTCCGGAACTAAAGAAAACACAAGGGTCGTTTCTGTCAGGTATCCTCATACCTTTTCTTTATCTATGTCTGCCCTAGCTGGGGCAACTCCGCGGGCCTGGGGGGCCAGCCTGCCTCTTGGGGGCGGGGAGAGGTAACCACACACCAGGACCTGCGGGCAAGGACATGTGCCCAGTGCCCTCCCTGGAGCCCTCAATGGAGCCTGTGTTCTGGGCCAGGCTGGGAGCCAGTGCTCTGGGCTTCCTGGGCTGACCCCCATCACTGACATGCCTTGTGACGCAGGGAGGCCCTAAGCTCCTCCTCTGTTCCCTCAGATTGCTCGGAGGAATGAGCAGAGAGGTAAGAAATATCATGGGTGTTCAGCTGCTCCCGGATGGGGGCATCCCATTCCAGGGATTCTCAGTGACCTCATGTGTACTCCCTGCCCTCCCAGCCCCCTCGGGCCCTGATCTCGCCCACTTCGGGTGATGGAGGGTTCAGTCTTTTCCAGGATGGGATGGGAGAGCAGCAGAGGACTTCATCTTATTTTCCAGAGTACCAGAGTAGGGCTCACCCTCAACGTTACGGTCTGAGGGGAAGCTGGGAGCCAGGTGCCCGCTGGACTGAGAGCTGCGGGCCACTGGAGTAGGAAGGACAGGACCTCGTGGAAAGGACTGGGCAGCGTGGGGAAGTGGGCGTTGGGCCTGGGTGAACTCAGCGCACAATCATGTTTTGATGCAACCTCACATGGTGAGGCCCTGGGACGACAGCACGTGGCTGACTGGGTAGCACATGCTGACCTTTGGTTCCTGGCTTGAGAAGGAAAGGGAATGAATGGAGTAGGCAATCAGCTCACCCACTCTGTGCACCAAGGGGTCTCAGACCCTGCAGCTGTGGGGCTGCCTCCACCCCCAGGAATTGTCATGAGAATACACGGACCCTGGGCCGTCCTGGGTCACTTCCCTTTCTGATCCCTCTTCTCTGAGTGCCCGTCCCGTTTGTTTTTCCATTTCTGACTAGTCTCTCCTTAGTTCTTTTTGCCATTTCTTTTTCCTTCAGCCTCCCATCTTTCTTCTTATTTCTGTCTTTTCAGCCTCCCATGGCTTTTTCTCTTGGCTTTTTCTCTCTCATTTAAGTCTCTCACATCTCTTTTCCTATTTCATTCTCTTCTTTTATCCCTCACTTCTATCTCCCAGCTCTCACTCTCCGTCCTTTACATGGTTTCTCTATTTTCTAAACATCTTTTTCTTCTTCTCTTCTCTCTTCTTTTCTTTCTTCCTCTCCTTTCCTCTTCCTTCCCCTTGTCTTCCCCCTTTTCTCTCTTCTTCCTGCCCTCCCCTCTCCTCTCCTGCCTTCTCCTCTCCTCCCCTCTCCTGACTTGTCCTGTCCTCTCCCCTCCTCTGGACAGGGTTGGAGCCAGGGCATCAATCTGGAAATATGTATGTGGAGTTCCATGCACATACGGGCGCATACACACACACGCACACACACACACACACACACGCACACACACACACACGGGAAGTGTGTTCACGCCGTGTGGGATAATGCCGAGGAAAGGTTCTCTGGATGCCTGAGAAAGGCCCCAGCTCCACTTGAAGTTTGGACCCGAGGTTGGAGATAGGGAGAAAAGGTTGGATAGTGCAGTCTTTGTTTCTGGCCCTGGGCCAGTGGTTCCCCCCTCCTCCCCAACCTCTCCTCTCTCTGGCACAGAGCCAGGCCATTGCATTCAGAAGGAAAAAGGAAGAATTTTCGGGGTGTGTAATTATTGTAATCAATTGAATTAACTAAAAATTATCATCCTGGGTGAGGAGTAAGACCTCCCCCATCTCACTGCTCTGCAGACATAGGTATGGAGACTGACATGGATACACACACTCACACACACACACTCACACTAACACACACTCACACACACACATACTCACACACATAGTCATACACACATTCTCACACACTCACACACGCACACTCACACACACACTCACACACATACTCATACACACACTCACACATTCACACACTCACATACACACACGCACACTCACATACACACACTCACACACACGCACACTCACACACACTCACACACACACTCACATGCACACTCACACACTCACACACATACACACACGCACATTCACACCCACCCACACATACACACACACACACACTCACATACTCACATACACACGCACATTCACACACACACACTCACATACACACACACTCACACACACACACACGCACACTCACACCCACACACTCACACCCACCCACACATACACACACACACACTCACATACACACACATACACACACGCTCACATTCACACACTCACATACACACGCATATTCACACACACACTCACATATACACACATACACACACGCTCACATTCACACACTCACATACACACGCATATTCACACACACACACACTCACATACACACATACACACATGCTCACATTCACACACACACTCACATACACACACACTCAAACACACACACTCACACCCACACACTCACACCCACCCACATACTCACACACTCACACACACACACACACACACACACACACACACACACACACACACGGCCCCAGTTCCTTGTTCCTCCGTTTTTAAGCAGGAGATGCTGACAAAGATGGGAAGTGGAGGCCTGCATGTCCATGGTTGGTGGGGAGGGGTCCTCCCAGGCTCTTTCTCTGGTTAGGGACCAGCTGCCACAGAGAGCATCCTCCCACTTTCTCTCTTGTCCCGGTAGCCCCACTGAGGCATGCGGTTGGCAGGGAACATTTCTAAACAACTGCCTCTCTCCCCAGCTCCCCACGTGCTCTCTCGGGCCCTCGTTATGCCCCAAGACCCGCTCACAGCCCAGTCACTAGTGCATCCTCCCCTTCCTCAGTCCCGAAGGGGGAACCACGATGGCTGCCTTGGGTCTCTGAATCCTTGTGTGAAAGGAGCCTGGGCCGGGCTGGTCAGAACCCGAGGGCCCACAGCGGGGCTGCGGGGCCTGAGCCCACTGAGGACTCAGTCCGAGGGCTCTCACCTTCTTGGCCTGGGCCCCTGGGGAGGGGGGCAGGGCAGGTGTTTTGACGTAAGTGAATGGACATTTGTGGCTGTGTGTATGCAAATGTGTGCATATACGTGTGGCCGGGAGTGTAGGTTCCCAGGCCTTCTGTACCCTTTGATGAAGCGGTCAGTCTGCCGTCCGAGCCCCGAGCCGCACAGTGGGGGTGGGATATCTACTGCCCACCTCAACCCCAACCCCCCACTTTCCCCGAGCAGGAGCATCATACATCACGGAGGGGCTGGGGCTTCATGATACATTGCCCTAATACGTCGCTATGGCAACCCCACTCTAATCCTGTATTATTCTAATGCGGTTCTCCCCCCCCCCTCCCCACTATGATGGACGACTTGGGTCTCAGAGCTGAACGACACCTCCCCTTCCCCGGAGGCCCCTCCCCCACTTCTGCCAGGGTCAGGCTAGCTCTGCAGACCTCCCCAGGTGCCCCAGGAATGGGAGCAGACATCCAGCTAGGATGGGCTTGGGAGGATGCAGTCTCTACCCCAACTGAAATTCTTGTCTCTAGCCTGATTTCTTTAGGCTGTGGTCCACTTTTTCCTAGGCTTTGTAACAGGCTCTTTTGTGGAGCTAGGTGACTCAGGAAGAGCTAATCCATCTGTCCCTCCTCACCCACACTATCTCTCCCTCTCTGACTTCCTTCTTCATGCAGCCTTCCTTTCTCTCCTCCCTTCTTCCCACCCCTTTCTATATATTCTCCTTCTTTTCATTCATATTCTTACATTCATCCATCTCTCCCTCCTGTCCTCTTCCCTTCCCCCATATATCCTTTCTCACCCCCTTCCATATATATATCTCTTTCTCCTTCATCCTTCTATCCATTCCTCTTCCTTTCATCTATTCTTCCCTCTCTCACTCCTTTCCTTTCTCATTCTCATCATCCATCCATCCTATTATTCTTTTCTCAATATTATTCCTTAATTCCTTTCATCTATTCTTCCCTCACTCCTTTGCTTTTTCTTTCTCACCATCATCCTTTTATTCCTTTCTCAACATTACTCCTTAATTCCTTTTATCTGTCTTTGCCTCCCTTCATCTCTCTCTGCACTCAGAAGAGGGACAGAGAAGAAGAGAACGCTATTCTCTTGCTTCCGGCTCCTGCCTTCCCACTTCCCTGTGTTCCTGGCACATATACATGGCCTGGGAAGCATGACACTGACCCACCTTCCCCACACTAGCCCAGAGAGGCCAGCGGGGCCCGGGGAGCAGGAGACAATGGCTCAGAGACCCCGGCATTCTTGCTGCTGGCCACCACAGGCCCCCATTGTGCCCCCTCATGTGGCCCCACCCTGATGCCCAGGCCAACCATCCACCACACTCCCCCGGGGGCCACAGAAGGGGAATTCATGGGGCAGTCGGAGGACGGTTGTGGCCGGCCTCGGGTGATGGTGGGGCTGGGAGGGGGACTGAGAGCTGTTTGTGTCCCAGGGGGTGGGGCTAGGGTGTGAAAGGCAGGAGGAGCCTTAGGTGCCTGCCAAGCCCGTCAGCTCCTGGGCCTCCCTCCCTCTCCCTGCCTCAATCCCTTTGGGGTGTAGGCTGTTTAGAGAGGCTTCATTGTGTAGCCAATAGCCGCCCACCTCTGCTGTTGGGATGCCAGAGATGGGGAGGGGGATGGGGGCCTGGGGGGAGTAGGGGTGTAGGGGACTGAGTGGGCTTGGTTCTGTAGGAAACTTTGTTCCCATCCCTTCCCACTCCATTCTTCACAGGCTGCTGGATTCATTTTCCTTAGGGATGTGTGGATGTGCACATGACCTTCCTCTCTCAAACCCCTTCGATGACTCCCTATTGCTGCTTCTAGGTAAAGTCCATTCTGGGACATGGGGCATTTTGGCCTTGAAGGCCCTCCATCACCTGAGATCACTCTCTTTTTCTAGCTCTTTTACATCCTCTAGTAGATCAGATCCTCTAAACCCATTCCCCATACCTTCTCAACTCCCTGTTCCTGCTGTGCTGGAAGAATCCTGTTTCTCATTGAATTCCTACAGATCCGTTATGGTTTTTAAAAAAATCTTCAATACTGACCTTTGTCTTTACTCAGTCACCCCTACTTCACATTCAGTCCTCTCTTATCCGACAAAGAAAAACAATCAAGCAAAAACAAGGAATAGGGTGGTATTCTGCTCCAGTGTCCCCCACTAAGAAGGTGCAGGTTGGTTTGATTTCTTACCTGTTCCTTAGGACCTTTGCTGTATTTTTTTTTTTTTACAGCTACTCAGAATTCAGTTTCCTTTCCCTTAATATTGTGGTCATAATGTAAACGATTCTTTTACTTTTACTTAATCCACTTTGCATCAGTT
The DNA here is from genome assembly GCF_016432865.1 of Antechinus flavipes. Taxonomy (NCBI): domain Eukaryota; kingdom Metazoa; phylum Chordata; class Mammalia; order Dasyuromorphia; family Dasyuridae; genus Antechinus; species Antechinus flavipes. The sequence continues at coordinate 564,121,113 of NC_067400.1, forward strand.
TATATAAATCTTTCCAATTGTTTTTAATTCTTCATTTTTTAGTTGAATAATAGCATTCAATTGTATTTATGTGAGAAGCAGAGAGCATGATAGAGTGTTTAGGATGTGGAACAGTCCTTGGAGTTGGCCAGGCTTGGATTCAAATCCTGCATCAGATACTTACTAAATGTTTTACTATGGGCAATGCACTCAACCTCTCTGACTTAGGGGCTTCATTTATAAAATAAGTATTTGGACTTGATGACCCCTAAGGTTTTGTCCAGCACTAAATCTAAATTAGACTGTTAGATTAAAAAAATGTTTTTACTCATTCCAGGTTTTGCTGCCGTAAAGTATTCCCATGACTGTTTTGGCATATGTTGGACCTTTGTTTCTGTCTTTGACTTCTTTGGGTGCATGCCTAATAGTGAGATGACTGGATCAAACAATATGTATGGACAATTTTAGTCACTTGTATTGCTTAATTCCAAATTGATATCCAGAATGTTCGGACCAGTTCGTAGCTCCATCAACAACATGTTTATAGTGCGTCCATCTTTCCACAACCCCTCCCATACTAATTATTCCCATCTTTTGTCATTTTTCCAATTTTATGGGTGCAAGGTAAAACCTCAGAGTTTTACTTTACATTTCTCTTATTATTAATGATTTGGGACATGATTTAAAATTCATTTATAGTTTATAATCCTTTTGAAAATAGTTCATATCCTTAGATCACTTATTTATTGGAGAATGGTTCTAGGTTTTATATATTTGTGTTACCATGGAGAATAGTGATTTTTTGAGTGATAAGTGATATTTGATGCAAATGTGTTTTCCTCTGCTTAACAACTTCTCTGTTTTATCTTGTTCCTACATTCCCATGAAAGCCCAACTGAAATATTGTCTCCTCCAAGAGACCTTCTTGTGCCCCAAATTAGGACATCCCTTTCTCTCTTCACCCCCTTAAATAAATGAAACTTATCTTAGAAACATAATATTGTCTATGACAATAAGAACTAAGATTTGAACTTGGATCTCTGACTTTAAAAAGGCCCTTTCCATCGGACCATTTATTTCATAGGGTGGTAAAAGTACATTATCCCATTACTACTCCACTGTGAGATAAGTGAATAAAGGGGGAAGGAAACAAGCATTTATGAAGCATCTCCTATGTGCCAGACCCTGTGCTAAGTGCCTTATAAACACAAACACATTTGATCCTTACAACAACACTGAAAGGTCGGTGCTATTAAACCCCCATTTTACATTTGAGAAAAGTGAAACGGAGAATAAATGACTTGCCCAGGATCACAAAGGTAGTAAGTATCTGAAGCTGGTTTTGAATAGGCTATCCTGCTTCCAGGCTGGCATTTTTTACTTCTCAGCTGCTTCATCCTTATCCTAGGAGGTCAGAGACCACACTTTGATGTAAACTTTCTATTTTTCTCAGTGCCTTCTCCAGCACTCTGCTCAAATTAGGAGAGCTATTGAAATGAATTGTATTCTCTGGGGAATCTCAGAAGCAGGTCTCAGGTAGAGAAACTGAAGCATGAGAGTCTGTCTATGGCACAGACTATATCCCTACTCTCTACAATCCAGCCAAATTGGTCTCCTTAAGTGTCTTTGTACTGGCTTGTTCTCCATAACTGGATTCCCACCTTACTTTCTGCCTCTGAGAATCATCCGTTTCCCTCAAAACTCTGTTCCGTTTATGGATCCTGTTAATGACTCTTCACACCCCACCAAACTTACTGCAGTTATTTTGTCTGTGTTCTGTACATATATTTATGGATGTTTTATCTCCCTGGCTCCTTGAGGCAGGAATTTTAACTTTTGTCTTTATGTCCCCAGGATTTAGCTTAGTGACTGGCACACAACAGGTGATTGATAAATGCTTGCTGATTGCTGATTGCTTCTTGAGTTCTTTCTTCCTCCATTGCTAACAGCCTTCACATTTCTCAGTCTCTTACGTCCTTAACAGAATTGTGCAAGGGCGCTCAGACTGCAGGCAGCACACAGACTTTCTTTAGGATGCTGGTGTACGGAATGAAGCAAGGAGCTGCTTAGGATCATGCAGGTCTCCTGGAGATGTGGGTCTGTGCCAGTTCTTTCTTTTAAAGATCACTCTCTATGATCTCACAGGCTCTCCTCCAGGATTGAAGGAGAAGTAATTCAACCAATATTTCACAGCAGGTTCACAGGAGAATTGGACCCAGGTATCCTGAGTCCCTCTCCTTGAGCTCACTGTTGGGGTTTGTTGGTGACGCTTAGAGAAGATGGATCAAAGGGGAGGTAGTCTCTGAAATTTTGCCAATATGGGAAATTTCAGAGAAGGTCCCCTTTGCTAGAACTCCTCTAGAAGCTAGAGATGTGGTCTGCTTTGTGCTGAAGTGGGCGGCGATGGGATTGGAATCTGAATCTGTGTCCCGGCTTTCTTATTTGTAAAAATGGGCTTAATTTTTGTCCCTTAGTTGCATAGATTTAGTACTAGAAGGGATCTTGGACACTTAGGTAGTCCATTGTACAGATCAGGAAACCGAGACCCAGAGTCCTGCAGATGTTCAGAGCCAAGATTGTTCTCATGTTCTCTGCCTGCAAAGGGCTCTTTCTGCTGGATCACTCACCTTACTGAGTTAAGGTTATTAAAAGCCAATGTGTTCCAAGCGATAATAAAGTGCTATATAAACATAATTAATCCTTATTGTTCTTGCAGGTGAGGGAAGGCCAGGGAAGAGTGAACACGGTGTCAAGAAGTAAAGGGCTCAATGTGCCCTGGACCCAGCTCTCTCATCCATGGTTCGCTAGCTCCCTACTTTTGGGCTTGCCTTGTATCTGATGACAAGCATTTGGAGAGAAAGGAGACTTGTTGAGAACTTTGATTCTTTTCCTGGGCTGGAGGTCCCCAGGGACAAGAACAGAGGATAGCACTTAGGCCAGATGGCTTACCTTCCTGTGTAGGGGCTGCTTGCTCCATGTGGGCAGTAATAAGTGTCAGTTTTCACCTTTGGCCTCTGACATTGAATATAGGGTTAGGAGGGGGAGGAAATAAGCACTTATTAAGCACCTACTGTGTGCCAGGCATTGTGCTAAGAACTTTACAAATATTATCTTCTCCCTTCTCCGGGCAATTGGGGTAAGTGACTTGTTCAGAGTCACACAGCTAGTGAGTACCAAGTTTCTGAGTCTGCATTTGAACTCAGGTCCTCCTGACTGCAGGGTTGGTGCTCTAACTACTATGCTACCCAGCTGCCCATATAGAAATTATTTCATTTGAAATAATAAGATATTGTGTATATAGCTGATACTTAGGAAGCACTGACTTAGTGAAGGAGGGAGTGAAGGAGCTTTAGGTGGGCTAGATGGCTGGGGTTGGAATGCAGAGAAAAATAGAAGGTAAAATATGCATCTACTTTCTTAAGCTCAAGGTGGGGGAGGGAAAGGGGGCAATTTTATATTCTTGCCTCGGGCTCAAAATTAGCTCATTATGGTGCTGAGATGAGCAGCCTCCTTCCTGGGGGCAGCTTTTTCTGTATTCTGTTGGGAAGAAGCATTCCTGGAGGACTGAGGCAGTGCTAGGGAGGTAGGGTCCTTTGTTGGGAGGGAACAATTGGGATGCCCCATGACCTACACTGGGAAGGGATCTAAGGTTGGTTGCTCACTGTTCTCAGCAAAAGATGAAGTTAAGAGGTTCCTTGATATGAAATGTTATCCTAGTGTCCCTGGGGATGTGCTTATGGGGAGACCATCCCTGAGCCTGAAATCCTGACACATCTATATGTTCTAGAGCAACAAATGGTAGCTATAGATCATCCTCTACTTCCCATTGTCCTCCTCTGCGGCCCCCTCCCCCTTCTAATCATGAACATCTTTTTTCTACTTCTTGGTATAGTTGTGTTGCCTATTTCCTTTCCAGCCATCTCTGCGTTGAATATTCCCAGGCTGTGGCCGAACAACATGCCTTGTATGTGTGTCTGTCGTAGCCTGGGAGATTTGGGTCTGGGCCAGTGTTCTGACTGACTCATAGGACGATAGATATAAGGACACTTACAGGATCCTCAAATCCAGCTCCCTGCGCTTCCCATATGAGGAAACTGAGACTGCGAGCAGTTAAACAACTCGAGGCTCATGGGTAGCCAGGGGTACCTGGTCTCGTGACTCCCAATCCAGCACCGTCTCCACACTGGCCCACGCCGTTTGATCAATAGTTTGATGGAAAGCGTCCTGGTGGAGCCCAGGAGAAATGGCCTGGGTGAGAATTCTGGCTCTCTCGTTTATTCTGTGTCTCGGTAGGGAAGGCTTCTCTGAGGCTCTGAAGCCAAACCTGTAAAATGGGAACGCTGATTCGTGTTCCTGCTGACATATTTGTGAAGGCCTAATGAGATAATGTGCCACGCAAGCAGAAAAGAGCTGCTATTAAGATGACTGCAACCCGAGAGCCTCGGGACAAGGACAAGGGCCCTGCCTGGCTGTGTTCCCCATCCTGGCTCAGCCTGAGGCGCGGCCTGGGATAGATCGCGGGGCTCTCCCCCATTCCCCATCTTGCTGTACACCAGCCCACCGCTAGCTAGCTCACCAGGCAGCAGCTTCAGCTTCAGGTCGCCTCCGTTGAAAGCCTGAATAATCAGGAGCCTTTGAAAAAGAAATTCTGAAAAGCCATCAGGAGTGAGTCATTGACTTGGGGAGGCGATGAATCAACGGGGAGTTCATGAAACGGCAAATGAATCGGGTGTGAGAGCAGAAGCAGAGGCTGCAAGTCCCCCAGCCCTCGGGGGACCAGGAGCCCAGTAAAGGGGAGGATTCAGAATGAGACACGAGCTCTTCCCTTCTCATCAACAGAAACCTACTTTCCCCCCTTGCTTGGGAGAGCCAGAGAGAAGGGCAGACACACAGACAGACAGACAGACACACACACACACACTCACGGTCAGGCAGAGAGCTTCACCATGGCCCATCCAGGGCCGCAGACACGGCAGGGAAGTCGCTGCATCCAGAGACGCGGCTCGCAGAGACAGAGACGGGGAGACATCCCCGTGGCGCTCAGGAGCGCAGAGGCCCCCTTGGCAGGGAACGTTCTCAGCTGTGTGTCCGTGCTACAGTGTGGGTAATTAGCCAACGCCTTTACCCCCCACCTCCCCATCTTTTCAGGAGAGCTTACAAGAAATAACACTGATTTTGACGAACACCCAAAATAATGTGAGATCAGGCACCAGGCGTGATGCATTATGCATGAGGTCTGATTTAACATGAACATTATTTCTTGTGTATGAGACCATATGCCTCAGTTCTTTCTCTGTAGCCTGGTAATAACCAGCCGTACCAGTGGCGGCTCGGGGAAGCAGCTCCGAAGCTGGGGGACCTGGCCCGGAGGGACCCTCACCCGGCAGGCGGGCAGGGGGCGATGGCCGCAACGCCGGGGACGTGCGAGAGCACCTGCGACCCAGCGCGTGTGCTGTGGGCGACTGTGTGAACTTGTGACTTTGAGTGAGACCGGGATCTCGATGATGGCGTGACCGAGTGTGTGAGCGGGGAGGGGTGCGGGGTGACAGTGGGCGCCCACACGTGTGTGTGTCTGTCAGGGTGAGTGTTGGTGACGGTCTGACAGGCGTGTGACTGACTGGGACAGACTGAGAGGCGATTCTGCCAGGGTGTGAGCGGGCGTGGAGGGGAGGGCTGTGTGAGATTGTGTGGCGCGGGGGGCACACCACGCTACACAAGGGCGGGCTACAACCGCGTGCTCGAGGGCCCGGCCGCGCGTGTGCTTTCAGCCTGGGCGTGTTTACGTGATTGATGTTGTAGGTAAGGCAGGGAGCTTGTGGAGACACAAACAGATAGTCCTTTGCTCTGTGTGTGTGTGTTTGCATACACACGTGCATATGGCTCTGTGGAGGTCTATGTTTAAAAAATAAGATTGCCCACATGCGCGTTTACTCGCTCTGCCAGCTATCCGAGGGGGATCAGGAGGGCCGCTGAGGGGGCTCGACATGGGCCACCAGCCCATCTAATAACGCCAAGGTCGCTGGAGGTGCTTGGAAACCTTCACAGATTGGGTCCTCGACAAGGGGATAAACACCGGAATCTCCCCATTCACGGCCTCTCTGAGAAAGTCTGGCTCTGACCCTCCATTGTTCCTGTGGGCCTTGTGCGTGCAAGGCCGACCCATGGTGTTCAAAAGGCCTGGGAAATGGGGAGAGTCGGAGGGGCTGCGAGGAGGGGGCGCGGGGGCGGGAGCCCGGCCGAGGCTGTTTCCCCTTGGGGGCAGGCTCGGAGCCGGCGAGTTTCCCCCACCACCCCGACATCTCTTTATCTCTGGAAAGCTCGGCTCCTCCATTCCCCCGGCTCAGAGACCAATAGAGGGCAGTCCTCTCCCACAAGAGCCCTGGGAGGCTGGAGGGGAGCGGATCGGTGCCGAGCGGGGAGCCCCAGAGCACGGCTGCCTCACTCCAAGAAGCACTCTCAATCCTCCCCAATCAGGATGGAGTTTGGCAGACTGAGGAGCAGCTCCAGACCCTGCGCAGAGGCCCCAGTGGGCCCAGACTGGGAAAAGGGAGCGCGGAGAACGGTGGGGGCCAAACCCATCTCCGTCCAGGGGATTCTCTCCCATCCCCCCTCCCTCAGAACCACGGCCAGGGAAAGGGGAGGGAGGGGAGGCCGGAGCAGACCCAGCCAGTCTGAATGCCTTCCGAGGCAATCATTAAACAGACCTCCAAGCAACCCTTGCCCCTCTCGGCGATGCCCCTTTGCAGACAACTTCCAGCCTGGGAAGAAGCTGCCTGGAGACAGGTGAGCCCCTGAAGGGGCCAGTCTGCTTGAATGTGGCCCCGGGGGTGAGATGAGAAACAGCAGCAAATGCAAAACCACAACGGGGCAGGCGCCCCAGCCACTGAGGGCTCGCAGCTCACCGAGCATCCCAGGCGTCTGAGCCGCCCTCGTTACTCAGGGTCCGGTGATGGGCGAGGAGACCCTCAGACAGGTCTCTCTGCTGGAATTGGCTTGGGCTCTTCGCCGGGGTTGCAGGGTCCACACACACACATAAACATGGCTACTAAACCTGCATCCCCAGTCCCACTCCTTAGTGACCGAAAGGACTCTGAGCTAATTCAGACAGCCTTATTTTGGTGAATGCTGCCTTCCCATCCTCCAAACGCCATAGCTGCAGATCCGGGAATATAATATTAACCTTTTCAAAGCCCTAAGGTTTTCCCCACTGCTTTCCTTCAGCCTCCTGCCCCGTCAGATTTGTGCTGGGGCCGGGGGACCCGTCTTCTCCTATATTCATCCACACGCACGCCACTGTTCAGAAATACATGCAAAAACATGGATGTCCATGAAGACACGCAGGCACACAGACACTCCAGGCAGACTCGTGAGCGCACACACCACTTGCCAATGTACCCCCAACCCATCGGCAGAGACACCGAGAGACCCACGCACCCGCCGAGGCTGTTTGCGCCAAGGGAGAGTTTCCTTCTTTGTACTTGTGCCCCCTCAGCACTATCTCATAGCAGGTACTTAATGAATACTTGCTGACTGATGTCTATATGGACAGAGATTCATGTACACACAAAAATTCAGATACTCACCCCCGTATCACACATGAACGCAGACTCACACCAGCAGAGGATGCATATTTACATACATGAACACTGGACTGAAGCCTCTTATTTCTTAAGCCGGCCTACCTCTTAATGGGTATAATTGATTTAAAAAAAATCTGAGAGGGAAATCTTTTTGCTGAGGAAATTTTGCTGTGTGTCAGAGCCCAGGGACATCTGAGTATTTGGGAAAGAATGAGAGGCTTCCCCCGAAGGTGAGTGTGTGCACACACAGACACATCCCTGCACAGACACGCATCCATGTGCATACCAATACCCCGGCACAGACATTGCTGGGCAGGAGGAGTAGGGGCTGGTACCTGCCTGTCTGCCTGACCCCTGATCCAAGGAAAAAAAACACCCTGTGGAAAAACAACTCCCATCTCGCTCACCCCAACGTTCAGGAAAATTCTAGTGAATTTGGTCTGCTCCCAACTGGGGAGCTGATGGGCTAAAAGGCCAACACAAGATGAGGGTCACTAGGCACACAGTGGGTGTCCGGGGGTGACGGATTGTGTCTTATTTGGAGAAATCCTCACGGTTCCCCAACCATCAGGGTATTTTCTCAGCGTCCCTTTTTTAAAAAAATCCTAACTCCAGCTTGGCTCTGACTTGGACTTTCCCTCTGGATAGTTCCCGTTCTGTTGCTTTTTTGCAGGTCGGGTTGTTCAAAAGGGTAAACCTAAACTCTTGCAAAGGACTAACTAGACAATTTAAGAAAGCAAGTGCCTTCAGAGCTATCTGCAAGAAATTGGGAGGGGAAGCTAGACCGGGGAAGTATTCTCAGTTTCTTCGTCCTCTTCAAATGAGAAGAGTCTCTATCTTCTTTTCAGCAGCGCTCTTATCCTCCCTCCAAACTGGCCTTGTGGCCCAAGAGAAGGGGATCCACTGGTAGCACCCTATTGTCCTCTCCTAAGACCCCTCTAACTCATTTCCCATCCTGGCCTAGGGATAGAGACACAAAGCAAGAGAGAAGGGAAAAAAAATCAAAAGAAAGGGGGCAAACAAAGAAATAATTTTGAGTGAAATATTCGGACCAAAGAAACCTCGGTTTGCTCTAAGGCCCTGCTGGTGCCAGGGATCTGGTACCAATTGGCCAGTGTTTTCTGGACCAAGGGAGGAAAGTCAATTTAGGGATTTCATTGTCCCATCACTGACTCGGCCTGCCTGCTCCCCCCATGCACACCAATAATTTCAGGCCTTGGGACGGCTGTTGAAGCGTCTATGCTGGTCGTCTACAAAGCCGAGACCCCAGGAGAAAAAGGACAAAAAAGAAACAGAGAGTCTGAGTTGGAAGCTTTGAAAAAACCAGCTAAGGTCTTTGTATTGAGGAGAAAGCCTCAGAACCTTTGGTGGGCGAGCATGGCCTCTTGACCTGAAACAGAGCCCAAAGGTCACTTAGGAAATACATCCCAAAGTAAGAGGAAGTATAAAAAAGGAGAAAAAGTCTTCCTCTGCCCCTATGTTAGACCTTTGCTATATCCGGGGACAGTGGAAGTTAAACAAGAATAAACTAAAACCACCCCAGTTTCAGTCATTTGTCTCAACACTCCCCCCCTCCCCACTTCTCTGGTGAAGGAATAAGTTCCAAGGCCACCCACCTGGCTACGGTTGGGAGGATGGAGCACTGTTAAGGGGCCCTGGCTGTTACTGTCACACACACACACACACACACACACACACACACACACACACACACACACTTCTTTAGGGCTAAAGATGAAAAAAAGTGACAGTAAGAAAAATATTACTGTTACTCGAGGCTTCTCCAAAAAAGAAAGACATATATTTGAAAGAATATTGAGACTGTTTATGAATTTAAGACCTTTGTCCGATCTTTGCTAAAGGGCTTTGGTGAAATTGTTTGGGGGCTCCAAATGACAGGATTTTGGACTAAGCCTTCTAATTTCCCAGCTCTGTTGAAGCCCCGGTCCCTGACCCTACATATTGTCCTTTTACAAAAATCTAAGCTTCATCAATACTCAGGCAGCTGCTCTTAAGGGCTTCCTGTGCTAAGGGCATAGGAAGGGTCTCCTAGCTTCATTAGCAAGTGTTTATGTTCCCCCTCAAATCAAATCAAATGAGATACTATTTGTAAAGTGCTCATTAGCACAATGTCTAGCACATAGGAGATTAATAAATGCTTTTTTAGTCTCCTGTCGCTTTCCCATCTCTCTATTCCTATTCCCTGGGTACCCAGAGTTTGGAGAAAAGCATCAGTGGAAACTGGGGATCTGCTCTTCAGACCTTCTCTTCAACCAGAGCGCCTGGAAAAGAACATGGGTATGAAGACACAAGTTGGCCCTTTACACTCAAATACCCCAGTAAAAAAAAAAAAATCCATTCAGATGGGAATCAAACACAGACATTTTGCTTCTAACTACAAAACTAGAAGAGAAAGACTATGAAAAGAAGAATGAAAGTCTAGGTTAGGGGTGATGGACTCTAGGAGTCTGAAGGCTTGTCAGCATTCTAACCCCTCCAGCTGAGCTGCTGAGGCATGGGAAACTCTAAGAGCCAACTTGCTTTCCATTTTAAAAAGTGGAAGTAGGCCTAGGAGAACATGAGGCTGCCAGTGGCCTGGGGGTGTGAGAATTTTTCAATTCTCCCATGACTCCCCAAAGAAGAGACTTTCCCAGGACCCGAATCAGACAAGGAAGGTGGGAGCACCATGAAGTTGCTTTTGTTTAGATTCTGGTAGGTGTGGCCTGAGGGGTTCAGAGCTGCGGGGCCAGCCAGTTGCTTGGCCCCTCAAAGTCTGTCTGCTCAGTTTTCTGGGACAGAGTGTCGAGAACTGAAGACAAATCCTTTTTAGTGCCTTCAAATCCAGAGGGGAAATTTGGTGTAGCTTTGTCTTTTTAAGCCTCCCATTTGAAACTCTGGTTTCTAATACTGTTAAGTAGGAGCTGAGCCCAACCTCCTTTCAGGAGAAGCCGGTCTGAGCAGTATTGGCTCTCTCCCGTCTCAGACCAGGCTTCCTAGCTCACGGCCTTGAGCACAAGATAGTATGAGGAGGTTGGGGGTTTTCTGGAAATAACCAGCGGAACCCCAGACTACGGGTCCTAGCGTGTGGGCCTGGGGATGACACCCCCTGTCCCAGGTTCCGATTCATGCCCATGGTACCCATGCCACCCATCCCAGCCCCTGCTACAGCAAAGAGGACAGGACACAGCCATGGGGTACATGTTTTATGAGTAATAAAATATTTACTATAACATAAATATAAAGGGGGGAACTTCCCAGTCTACAATTTTTAGAAATTAAAATACAGAATGCACCAAAATGTTGTCCAAAAATTAATAAAAATAATAAAATTAAACTTTAAACTGTAACAAACCGACCTAGAACTGGGGGAAGGGTATAGGGTGAGGAAGGGAAGGGAAGGAGGGGAAGTTCCAGACACATCCAGAAAATAAATAGGACCGGTCAGAAATCCGGAAATCATATTAAAATATCCTCTTCAGATTAGGCAGCGTACAAAATTCTCTAGGATGGAAAACCCCAAGCCCCCAAGATAAGTTCAGCACAGCAGATTCCTCCTTTTCCTCCAACCACTGGCCTGTGCATACATATCTCACATATTTACAGGGCTAGTGCCTCCCCCAAACGCCCCAAGCGGGACTGGACTTTTTTTTCCAGCTTTCCCTGGGCTCCCAAGCCCCCAGATTTGCAGCTGGGGGAGGGACTAAAGGGGGCAGAAAGGGAGTTGAGGGAAGTCTGGGGGTAGGAAGATTGGGGGGGGTGTTTCTGTCGCTGGGTTTAAAAACAATAATAAGAGGGATCTAACTTTTCCAAAAAGTGTTTTCAAAATGGGATAGGGACAAAGGGATCCCCGGGTGGTTGTGGGGATACTGAGGGGGTTGAAGGCCTTCTGTTCCCAGCCCTCAGAATCTCCCCGATGGGGTGAGGAAGGGGAATGGTAGAGCCCCCCTCCACCTGCAGGGGTGTAGAAAGATGCGGGTTCGGATAAAACGAAACAGAAAGCATCCCCGGGGTTTGGGGATTTCGATCCATCTTTTCTTGTTTTCGGTTTTCTGGGGTGAAGTGGGGGAGTGTGAGAATAGATAGGACTAGATGAAAGCTTTGGCTACTTCCTGTGTGACAGACACACAGACTCGGCTCTCCTCTCCCGGGCTCCCCCGCCGCCTGCTGCGCCCTCCTGCCCGCGCCCGTCGAGAGCCCCGATAAATACAGTAAACAGCGATTTAAATTAAGGACCCGAGCGGAGTTTGGCAAACCAAAAACGAAAAACATCTCAACGAATAAATAAAAACATAACATTAAAAAAAAACCCACCCCAAACAACACCCACCGACCAGGACGACTGGGGAGAGAGGGGTCAAGATTTGGGAAGGAAAAGAGGTGGAGGGAAAAAAATAAGGTCCCCTACCTCCACATCCCACCTCTCCGTGGGTGCAGGAGCTCCCCCAGGCATTAACTCTTTAGGGATCTCGCTGCCCCCGGGACCCCAACTGGGGAGGTTCTTCAGCATGTGTCTGACTGTGCCTGCGTAAAGCAGTGACTGTTTTGTGGAGGTTGCTGAGTGTATGTGTGTGTTTGTGATTGCAAGTGGGATTTTGTAAATATGCCTGAAAACACTGTGACAGAGTATATGTATTTGCGTGTGCAGCGAGCGCCCTCTCCTCTGCCCCTCTCCCCGGGATCCCCCTTCCCCCTAATCGCGTTACCTGTCGCTGCCGGGAGGACGCTGCCGGGATCCCGCCCGAAACAGCCGGGGGAAGGGAAAAAGGGAAGGGATGGGTGCGCGCCCGCCTGCCTGTGAGTCTGGGGGATTAGGGCTGCCGGGAGTGGGATGGATGGAGGTGGTGGTCCGTGGGTGGCGGGCTAGTTGATTAAGTCGGCTCGGGGTTTCGGTTCCTCTCTGCTCCAGCCCAGGCTGCGCCGCCAGTCCGCCATCTCCGAGACAATTTCGGGTCCTCGTTCGTCTGGTTCGGGGTCGTGTTATTTATTTATTTATTTTTAAAGTTTCTTTGCCTTTTTTTTTTTTTTAAATTGTAAAATCCAAACAAACAAAAAGTCCTGTCCGCGTGGGCTGCGGGCGAGATCAGCCCCTGACTGCCCTCTAGGTCTTGCTGTCTCGGGGGCCGCTCCCTTTTTTTTTTTTTTTGGAGGGGGGGTGTCGGCACGGTGGGCAGAAGAGAAGGAAGGGGCTCGAGTCCGGGCCCCGCAGGGTGAGGGGGGTCACTGCACGGATCCTTGCAGTGTGTGGTGGTGGTGATGGTGCAGCGGGGCGGGTGGTGGAGGCGGCGGGGCTGAGGGCGGCGAAGCGCCCCCGCCACCGGCCCCGGGGGGTCCCAGCTCACCTGGCGCATACACGTCGTCCATAGGGGGATGGCCGGCGCCAGCGGCCGGGGTCATGCGCTTCTCCTTCTGCCGCCGGTTGCAGAACCAGACGCGCACCACCTCCTTCTCCAGTTGCAGACTGTCGGCCAGGCCCGTGATCTCGTGAGCCGACGGCTTGGGGCACTTAAGGAAGTGGCTCTCCAGAGCGCCCTTGACGCCCACCTCGATGGACGTGCGCTTCTTGCGTTTGCGTCCCTGCGCTGCGATCTTGTCCAGGTTGGTGGGGCTGCCGGTGGAAGAGTCGGTCTCCTCTAGCCACTTGTTCAGCAGTGGCTTCAATTTACACATGTTCTTGAAGCTGAGCTGCAGGGCCTCGAAGCGGCAGATGGTGGTCTGAGAGAAGACATTCCCGTAGAGTGTGCCCAGCGCTAGCCCAACGTCAGCCTGCGTAAAGCCCAGTTTGATGCGCCTCTGTTTGAACTGCTTGGCGAATTGCTCCAGGTCGTCGGAGCTCGGAGCGTCCTCATCCGAGTGCTCCCCGACCGATGAGGAGCCGCCGCCACCGGCGCCCGGGTGCAGGTGACCCGCATGGAGCCCACCCGCATGTCCGTGTCCATGTCCACCCAGGTGGGGTGGCGGCGACGGCTCCAGCTGCGCCTCGTGTCCGTCTTCGTGCAGCCCATGGTGCAGGCCGGGCCCCGCGCTGCCCCCGCCAGCCGCTAGCATCCCCGCGAGGCCCCCGCCCCCGGCAGCTCCCGGATACGCGGCCGCTTGCGCGTAGAGCCCTAGAGGCTGGGGCTGGTGACCCCCGCCCGCCCCGGGTGACGGAGACATGGCCGGGCCTAGGTGGTGAGGTGTCCCGCCTTGAGCCCACGCCGCTCCCGCATGGGCCGCCCCCTGGTGCACCAGCCGCGCGTGGAAGCCTCCGCCGTCGTCCCCACGGCTGCCGCCTCCACCCTTCCCGTGGTCCAAGTGGGGGCCACTTGCCCAGTCGCTCCCGCCGCCGCCGCCGCCCGTAGGTAGCCACTGGTGATGGGCCAGGCCCACGGGGTGCCCCGCGCTTGCTCCCAGCCACTCGTGGTGCATTAGCTTCTGTACCTCGCGGTACGCGGCCCCCGCGTGGAGTCTTTCGGCCGCTGCTGCCGCGGCCGCCGCTGCAGCTGCATCCGGATGCATAAGCGGCCCGGCGCCCCCGGCCCCGCCGCCCGGGCCCCGCGGCAGGTACTGCGCGGTGGTGGCCATGCCGCCACCGCCGCCGCTGCCTCCGCTGCTGCTCCGTCTGCGGGCCCCGCCGCCCCGCTCCGCCGGCTTAAAGCCGGGACCCGCTCTGTACTCCGGAGCCCCACCCCTCCTCCTTCTCATTGGCTGGCCGCAGACACGCCTCCCGTTCCCCCCCAAAGCCCTTGGCTGACGCCCCCCTTCTTTCCTCTCGCCTGTCGGCCGGGCCCGGGCCTCCCCCTCACCATTGGTCTCCAGCTCCGGATGGTCCCGCGTGCCGGTCCCGCTGATTGGCCGCAGGGGGTTCATTCACCACCTCCCCCTTGTTTCCCACCCCCCAGTTCCCCGCACCTAACACTCACATTCACGCCCCCGGGGGCGCGGCCGCCACGTGGGAGAGAGGCGCGGGGGTGGCCTGGGGACCGCGCCCCGCTTTTCTCTCCCTACTCTTAGCGTGGGCCCTGCTTGCCACAGGCAGTGGAGACCCCGGGATAGGCCCACGGCCATGAGCAACGAACCCGGGAGAGTACAGATAACTCTTTCTGGGCAAGACCGGAGAAGGAGGTTCAGTCTCTCCTTCCGTTCCTCTGTCCAGGGGATCAGGGCTGGCTCTGGGAGGCGCTTAGGTTCCCCCAGAAGCTGCTCAGCCCCGCGGCTCCTCCTCTTCGAGAGGCCATTGCTCTGCTCCGGGACTGGCCCTCCCCATGCATCTTGAGTCCCTGCAGTGCCGAGATGAAAGGTAGAATCGCGGTCCGGTTCCTGCGCCCCCGGCTCGGGATTCGGGGTCGTTATGGGCTCCACTCGGCTTTGCCCGTCCCCGATTTGACCCGCACTCTCCTTTCCTGAGGGTCCACCCGTCTCGATCCTCGGCCGCTCGGGTTTCGATTTGGGTCCTCTGACTCCCCGGAAAAGGGGCGGCAGGCAGACTGGGAGGGTGCAAAGCGCAGGGAATCGGAGCTTTGTGCCAGACAGAGACAGAATCGGGGTTTCCAGGCCCGGCCGCTTTGGGCTGGAGCTCGGTCTCCTCCGTCTCTCGACGAAGTCAGCCCCAGTGCTGCAGCCCAGGTGAGTACCGAGCAGTGGCTGAGGGGCTTTGTTCCTAACTAAAGTAGCCACTGTCCCAGGCCTCTCTGGTCCCCTTTCAGCCTTTTCCCACTTACTTTCTGCTAGCGGGAAAGTAACTGGTGTCAGGGAGGGGCTCGGGCTAGAGCCCAGCCCCCGGGTTTTCCCCTGGGATAATGTCATTGGGCCCTGTGAAGGGGCAAGTTGCGAGGGGGGGGTGTTGGGGGGAAAGGGGGGAGCTCGTTGCCATGGGAAGGGGCCAGGTACTTAAACTTCTCCCTCTCTGGCCGGGCCCTGTCGGGGCTCTCTGGAGGCTGCCCCCAGCTTCACTTCCCCACTGGGCCTGACAGGCTCAGTGACTGGGGTCACAGTCAGGTCACTGCCCCCTCCCCCTTCCCCACGGAGACATTGTATAGCCTGGCAGGAGAGAAGGCTTGAGCTGGGGGCTTTTTGGTTGGGCAAATCTGCTGGGGTGGGGAGCTGTCCAGCCTGGGAGTCAGGCTGGGGGCCCAGCTCTGTCAGAGAAGCCTTGGAAACCTCACTTTTGTTCCTAGCATTTCTGTGAGTCCGAGGTCCTAGGTCTTCAGCGGGCTATGTCCTTCGAGCAGGACAAGAAAGGAAGGAAAAGGACCGACATCTTCATACACCTTCCCCTCAACCCCCATCAGGGTCAGACAGTTACAGCTAGGCCCAGATTCAGGTACCCAGACTAAGCCTACAGAGACTGGGGGGCTTTAGCACCTTTGACTTCAGGGTAAGTGAAGGGCTCTGGCCAGAGCTTGGCCATAGCAGAGTCCTTGGAAGTTTTATTGTATTCTCATTTCATGGAAGGGAGCAGAGGCTTAAGGGAGGGGCTCAGACTCCCAGGAACACAAGTTTCCTAGCTGCCTCTCATCCATCTTTTCCCTAACTGCTTCATCCGCTAGCCTTCTGTCTTTTCCTAGCTCGGAGATTATAGCCAGAGAAATCTCTGATCCCTAGGGATCCCAGGCTGGTTGCCGTATGTATGCTATAGGGACTGGCAGAGGGGACTTCATTGAAATTCTCATTCTCTTTCTCCTTTCCTTTCCCACCTCTCCCCTTTCCTTCCTCTTTCTCTTTCTCCTTCCTCCTTTTCTTCCCTCATTACTTCTTCCCTCTCTTATGAATTGATGTTAAGTCTCAGAGTGAGGTGAATGCGGGCTTTCTATGAACAGTCTATCAGATATCCTGCAGTTGCTATCCAAACAGGTGGTCAGTGCGTCATCTAAAGTGGTCAAATAAGCTTTGATAAGGTCTCAACTTCATGTCATGTTGGTAGAATGAGTATAGACCTTGAGTCAGGAGATCTAAATTGAGATTCCCCTCTGCTACTTGCTACTGTGGTGATCTTGGGCAAACTCCTTCCCCTCTCCCAGCCAGCTTTTTCAGCTATAAGCTTCATAATGTCTCAGATCATCTCATGAATCTGAGGATTTGAGTTTAAGTTATTCTCTCTGGGTGTAGTTTTCTCATCCTTAAAATGGGTATAACAATTTTTACGCTGTCTATCTTTCATGGTTTTCTGAAAAGCTTTTTGTAAACATAAAATGCTGTAGATGCAGTAGCTATTATTATGATTTTCTCTGTAGAATCCAAAGTGGGCTGGGGAAACTGACCATTCTGAGAGTCATCCACGACCCAAGTGGATTTGTCAGATGACGAATGAATCCTATGAAGGCCCTCAAAGGAGTCTCTTATGCTTCTCTAGTTACTGTGTAGGGGACAGTACTTTGGCTACTCCCTCTCCCTTGGAAGATGGATTTCCAGTCCTCTCCTGTCACCACCCCATAGTTGCAGGATTATTCTCTTTGACTCTATCTTAGACTCTTAACTGTGGCTAAGTCTGGGGAACTTGAGATCTCCTGGATAGCCATGAAATGCCTCCAAAATGTCTTCTCGCTCCAGGCCGTCAGATGGCTTTGCTCCTGAGGCCATGTCCTTTTGATGATATGAGGCAGAAACCTTCTGTGGGGTAAGTTTCTTCTTTTCATCTTTCAAAAGGCTTCTCCCCTCCACCCCAATTCATTTCCTTGGGACCAGGAGATCAAGATTCTCAATCTAAGTAATAGAAAAGAGCCTGGTCTTTGGGGACAGGAGTTATAAGTCCTAGGCCTAGCCTTGACACTAACTTCCCAGGCTAGGGTGAACTTGAACTATTGATTTGAGGGCATAAGCTTCCCCATTAGGAGAACAAAGAAGCTAGATTTTCAGATGGTGTCCCAAGAAAAACATTTCAGTGACAGGAAAATATAGGCAGTAAACCCATCCAGCCCACCTTGGTCTAGGGGAAAAAATCCCAACCCCAAATATTGAATCAGTAAATTGACAGTGATCATCATTTTGTCTATATGGAATCTGTGAGTTCCGCTTGAATCTAATTTAAAGTACTTAAATCATAGTAGTTAGAACCAAAAGGACTAACCTCCTTATTCCTACAGATGAGTAAATTAAGGCCCAGAGAGGTTATCATTCAAGGTCACCCAGGAAGCACCAGTGATGGGATGAAAAATCAAATCCTTTGAGGAGTACATTGGGGAGCTAAGAACCACTGGCTAGGGAGGTCTCTAATATTTTTTCCAGTTATAAATGCACATGAAAGCTCAGTCTCACTCATAACTCTGAACCCAGCCTTCATGCTTTTAATGGGAACACTATACTGTTGACCATGTACCCTCAACACCGATTTCTTATTGGAGTAGAACTCTGGTAATATGACAAATGTTTTAAAAGCAGGGTAGTACTTACTTGTCTTTGGTAAAGAGCAAATGTAGTTCTCAGTCCATGGACCTTTGAGCTAGAGCCTGTTGTGACCTGATGGTCACTCTTGGGGGCTGATGCTCTCAGCTGTTGTGGACAAAGGTTGGGGAGAGGAAACAATCACCCCTGAAATGTCTCTATGGGTTTTGGACAGCAATCTAGATTCAGGCTCCGCCATCAGTGAACACCTAGGCTGTGACTCAGCATCTGACACTAGCTCTGCTATTTCCATTCTCTGGGGCAAAAATGAAACCTTTGGGAACTGGGTGGGAGTTATAAGAGAAATAAGTCCCTAATGGAAATTGCTAGAACACAGAATGTAGGACTTCCAGGAAAAAGTCACATTTTCTTTCTCTGTTTTAGTATGTCAAGATCTGGACAATGGTTCACATTTATTTTGGGGGGCCTTATTTTTTCCCATCTGCCAAATCAGAGGGTTAAACTAGGCATCTCTAGGATCTCTTCCAATTCTGAAATTCACAGGCACCTTCCAGCTCACATTCTCTGTTCTCCGGGCTAGAATTCTGTAGTCTAATGTCCTTTCCAGCTCTGACATTTATTTTTTGATGTTCTTGGGTCCCCTCTTATTCTAGCAGTCTATGTATTCTGTTCTAAGCTATTGGGCTATTCTAATTGGATAGCGTTTTCCCGAGTTGCCTGTGGAAGCTGATGATATATGGGGAAGAGCAGTATTTAAGCTGTACTCTCTCCCCTGATCTCACCCAGCTACCCTAGCCGAGCTTCGGTCTGGTTAAACATCAACCACAGATCATTAGAGCTAGAGGAGACATAGAAGATAGAATATAGTATCTCCCTTTCAGGAAAAAAAGTCAAATTCATCCTTCTGTTTTGAAATTTCAAGATTTGGTGCATTAATGGTTAAAATTTATTTTTTAAGTCAAAATTCCCTCCAGTTTGGGAGTGGAGGTCTTTGCACTGAAGGGTATCTGACATTTGAACCCAAATCAGCAAGGACTTAACCATTGCAAGTTTGGGTCAAAGTGTCTCACCTGTTCAAAGAGAAAGGGGCAGGAATGTCATAATACCCCCAGCTTCCATCTTCAGGAGTACTTCATGGTTACAACACAATTTCCCATCCATTTTCAATCAAATGAGGTCACTGGACTGAATGAGTTCTCAGCGTCTTCGGATCTCATCAGACCCTCCCAGCAGCTCTGGGAGACAGTCAGGGCAGAATATTGTTCTTGTTTGGCACATGAGGAAACTAAGGGAAGGTGACTTGCCTAAGGTTACTGACCCACGGAGCCAAGGATGGAGCTGGGAATCAAATCCAGGGCTTTGGCTGTGTTTCTCCTCTCCCTTCCCCCAGCTGACTTCTTTTTTCCTCCTGCACAACACTAGCCCTCAGGCAGGCAGGCAGGCAGGCAGCTCCATGCCAAGGAGTACACAGACCCCAAAGATGCAGTGGCAAATAGATACACAAGCAGACACACAAAGATCAGACTCGGATACGTGCACACCCCTGCCCAGGAACCCACGGATGCAAGCATCCTCACAGTCAGTCTCCCTGCAGCACAGAGCCAGAGCAGGAGCAGAATTCCTCTCAATGCGCCCAGGAGTGGAGACAGATAGAGACACAGATAGATCCCCAGACACACACACACACGAGCATACCAGAGTGAGGGCAGACTGGCTCTGGAATGTCTGACAGGCTACCAGATCCGGACACTGAGAGTCCAAAGTTGTATCCCCAGGGAGGGAAACAAGCAGTCCCCCTCCTCCCTCCCCAGATGCTTTTTGTTTCCATAGAGTGTTTCTGCCAGGGCAGCTCTGGCCTGCCCCCCCCCACTCCCCCCTCACCTCAGTCTCTTTTTTTAGGGCTCCCCTTCAAAAGTGTGAATCAGTCCCCCTCCCCCTCCCGTGCTGGGGGCTTTCCCAGCATAGCCGCCCGCCTGTTCTGGCCCAGAATGAGTCCGGCCTACCCAAACTCCTGCCTCATTTGACACAGGTCACTGATCGTCCAGCAGATGGGTTTGTCTCTGTGGGGGGTCCCGGGAGGGAGGAGGGGCTGTCTGGGGAAGGGGCAGGATGGGGAGGGGCTGACAAGAAGGAGGGCTTGGAAGTAGGGTAGCAGAGGGGAGGGGAGTCCTGCAGGCCTCTGGCAGGGTTGTAGAGGGCAGTGTATTCACACAGTTCCACACACATAGTAGAACGACGCAAACACAACGTGCTGAGCTCTGTTCATTATCCCAGAGGTCAGACGGAGCCACACACATACAAGTCACGCTGACTTCCACATGCTAAGATCATAGACTGGGCCATAGCCACTAAGCACAAACCCAGAAATATCACACAGGGCAACCCGCCTGAGAGCAGTTACACACACAAACCGCATAAACACACTGATCTAGTTCTGCGCCCCAAGGTCCAGACACAGGCCAGGGACACCCCCACTCCACAGGCACAGAAAACGGCGGGGCTCTGGCGGGGGGACTTACTGAGGATGGAAGACCAGGAGCTCTCCATTGTTCCAGGCTTGTCCCAGGGAGCTGGGTTAGGGGGGATTTTGATTTTATAACTGCTTGTCCTGGACTAAAGCGGGGGCTATCGTTTTGTCTCAGACACTTCAGCCAGGAGATCTTGGCTGGCTACTTACAAGACCTGACTTCCTGGGGCTGAGAGAGAAAGAGATGGAAGTCCTGGCCAGAGAAGGCCGGAGTGGGAGTAGATATCATTGACATCATCGAGCCCACTTCTGCCCATCTCCATCCCCTTTTATAGAAAGAGACACTGAAGTTCAGAAAGAAGAGAAGTGCTGATATAATAGATGTGTCCATGCCCCGTGACCTCGAGGTCACTTATAAAATGGCAGAGTAGAGATTCAAACTCCTCACCTCACCAGTCTATAACGGAACCAGATAATCTCCAAAGCTCCTTTTCATCTTAGATATTTCAAGTTGGAAGGGACCCTTAGATGCCGCTGAGCAAAATTTCCTCATTTTACAAATAGGGAAATTGAAACACAAGTTAAGTAAATTGCCTGGGGTCCCATACATGGTAAGTATATGAAGTAGATTTGAACCCAGGCTTCTGAAGTAATTCCAAGCCCCCTGCCCGATCCAAGGAATTGCTTCTTCTCATTCTGTCATTTTGCTTCTTAATTCTGAATTCTAGGACTTCTCCCCACATTGCTGATCACAAAGTCTGCCTCTTTCAGGGCTCTTGGAAGGCATCAGTGTATGTGTGTGTGTGTGTAGAATGGGAATAAAAAATGATCAAATTCAGAATAGGTCCATTTGGAAACGCTTCCTGAGAAGCTCTGAGATCCTGGCCCTGGATCTCTTCTCTTTACTGTCCAAGGATGATCTATCTGAGAATTCTCTGCAGTCCCAGAAGCATGGAAGAGTTTAGGATTAAGCTAGCGAAGGCCCCGAGTGCCCTTTAAAATGACGGTGCTTTTTCTGGCCAGGGGCCCCATTTTTCAAACACCCATTTTGTGTCTAAGGGCAGGTGCTGACCTGTTCATTTGTTTCTGCATCCATCCATTCTCCTTTATGTTCCTCGCTATAGAGGAGCCTTAAGTCTATTTCTTAACAGACTCTTAAGGCAAGAGACTTGGTGCTAGAATCCAAAGTGCTAGAATCAGAGACCCGAGTTCAAATCTAATCTTATATATTTACTAGCTTTGTGACTTCAGATAGGTCACTCTCTGTTTGCCTCAGTTTCCTCAAGTAAAATAAAGTTAAAAATAGTACTTATCTACCAGGGTGGTTGTGAGGATGAAGTGAGAGAGTATTTGTAAGGCACTTAGCCTCTATAGCACATAGCACCATAGTGCCTTTTTTGGGTTATTTTTGTTATTATTATTCCTAGTTTGCTGCTAATTTTCTGTGTGTGACCTCAGGGTAAATAAAAGTTGTTGAATCTCAGTTTTTTTAATTGCAAAATGGGTGGAATTATTTCTGCCCTGCCTTTCCAGTTTGTTAAAGAGATTAAAAAGAGAGGGGGGGGGATATTCCCACATTGGGACTGAAGAGTAGTAGTAGTTTCTCTTCTCTCTCTCTTCCTTCTTCCTCCCGGCCTCAGGCTGATGACAAAGAGGCCATTTGGTCCAGAGGGAGAGCCCCTCCTTCGGAAGCCCCCTCTGCTTACCTGCCCCTCTGGGCTGCCCTAGTCTCTGCCTCTTGCTAAATCTTTTCAGGAATGACTTCACCAGCCACAGCTGTTTACATGCCCAACACCTGAGCTGCCCCTCCCTGCCTGGCTCACTCAGCATGTCTGGGTTGGAATTCGAATCAGTTTTGACCCGAGGGGAACCTGGCATCACCCCAGCTGTCTCAGAGGATCACAGACTCCTAGCTTAAAAAGGGGCATGTCAGAGGTCATCTCTCCCACCTGCCACCTCCCATTTTTCCGGGGTCCCCCTTGTGCTTGAAAGTTTCCCCACCAGGAAAGCAAAGGCATCTTGTTTCTGAACTCGGGACCTTCCACTTTCCTTCTGGGGAGATTTTTTTTTTCTTTTTTTGCTGAGGCAGTTGGGGTTAAGTGACTTGCCCAGGGTCACCCAGCTAGGAAGTGTTAAGTGTCTGAGACTTGAACCCGGGTCCTCCTGACTTCAGGGCCGATGCTCTGTCCACTGCACCACCTGGCTGCCCCACGGAGAGATTTTTCCAAACCTAACAACAAGACTCTTCCTTCTGCAGCGTTCTAACAGAACGTTAGCCGTAGAAGCGACCTTAGAACGTCCCATTTTACACTCGAGGAAACCAAGGCTGGCGGAGACAGAGGGACAACGCAGATGACAGGAAGGAAATGGCCTAGCCAAGTATTGAGTCCAAGTCTCTTTTCCATGGCACGGCCCCTTTGCTTCATTCTGTTGTTTTACCTGAGCAGGGAGTCACTTTATAAATCACCCCGGGTCAGGGTCAATCAGTAATATTAATAATTAAAAAGTAATAATAATAATAATTTCCATTTCTATGTACTCCTTTACAGTTAGAAAGGGCAGTGACCACATAGTATCACATGTTGATCCTGAAATCAACCCTGTGAGCTTAGCAGGACTGGGGCTTGTATCCCTATATTGCAGGTTGAGGTTCAGAACAAGGAAATCGTGTGCCCGCCCTGGTCAGTGGCTGCCCCCAGGAGGATAATTTCCCTAGGGGTGGGGGGTGATGGGGGAGGGAGGGGTTGGGGTAGGCAGCTTTTATTTATTGATTCTGTTGAACCCGGTTCCAAGCTGGGATGGGGGAATGGAGGGGTGGAGCTCTGGGCTGATGGAGGGCATGAAATATTGCCCTGGAATAAGCATTTCCATGGGTTTTTTTTTTCCCCTGACCTGGCCTGTCAGTTCCCCCATGATGCACTGGCAGAATATTCAAATTGGGGATGGTCAATTGCTTGGGATATTTATATCCATTTTTAGGGGAATTGCACTGGCTGAATGTATCTCCCTGCTCTCTCGATATGCAAAGCAGGCTCTTTGCAAATCAGTAAATCATTAGGGGGATTAATCACCCCGCCAGGCTGAGGGCTAGATTTCATTTCTCACAAAGCAAACTTTTTCTCTGGCTGGTTTCAGTTTCCACCCCACTAGGGGAAGAAGGGAGGGAGAGGTAGGTTGGAAGGAGAGTGGGTAGGGGACTTTGAGATAATTTAAATCCTTAGTCCAGTCAGCCCTTCAGTCTTGATTTTCTCTGCTGATGAGTTATATAGCTCGTCCCCCCCTACTCCCTAGGCCTGGTGAGCTCATCTGACAAGAATGGGGGTTATGCCTTATCCCATTAGAAGGACCTCTGGGAGAAGAGTGGACAGAGCCCTAAGGTCCCAGGGGAGAACCTCCATCAAGGCTGGTTGCAGTAGGAAGGTTTCTGTTTGGGGATTTCTGGGATTTAATTTCCATATTCATGAGCCATCCTTCTGTACTTGCTGGGGCTAGCTCTCTAGAAGGCACCTGTAATGTGGGCTCAGTCTGTGTGTTTCAGCTAGTCTGTGGGCAATCAAATCCGGAACAATCCTCTTCCTCCTCCTCCTCTCTTTCTCCTCCTCCTGTCTGTCTCTCTGCCTATATCTCTGTCTCTCCGTTTCTTTCCTTTCTTTTCCTCCCGTCCTCTTTCCTCTTCTGTCTCTTTCTCTCTTACTCTCCGTGTCTCTGTGTCTGTCTCTCTCATTTGTGCCTGTGTTCTAGACCAGGATTTCTTAAACTTTCTCTACTCAAGACCTATTTTTGCTCAAGAAATTTTTATTCAACCTAGATATATAGGTGTATAAAACGGGTATATTAATCAAACATTTACTAACAATAAATCATAATTTCACACCCCCCACATTCAATTATGTAACCCCATATAAGGTCGAGACCCACAGTTTAAGAAGTTTTTTTTCTAGAATACTTCACTTCCCCTATGGCCTGTATTGTAAGGGTTAGTGAGGAGGGAGAATCCGGATGGTGGGGAGTAGGACCATGCTCTCAAAATCATCTGTCCTCTGAATGTGAGAACTGAATGTAAAGCTGGATGGGGTGGATGGAGGTGGAGGTGAGAACCTCAAAATTTCAGAGCTGGAAGTGCCCTGAAGATCACGAAGTAGAATTCTCTCATTTTTTCCCAGGAGAGAACTAAAACCAGGAGAGAACTTACCCAATTCTTTGCAGAACTAGGAGCAGAACGCCAGGCTCTTTCTACCACACTATGGATTAAGACACCTATTTCTCCCTTCACCCCCACCTCCAACAGTGTTTGCGTTGTGTGTGGGTGGGGAGAAATGCCCTCTTCTTTGTTTGCTCTTTATCTCACTTACACTCCCTGGGTGAATCTGCCTTGCTCTGGGGCAGTAGTTACCCAATAAAGGCCCCATAATTATATGGCTTTCATTTTGTATAGTTTTAAAGTGGGATGAAGTCACATTACTCTTCTTCTTTCTGGTGCTCTGCAAAGTTTCAGTGAGTCTAAGGTCGGATAGTCTAGACCTTCAAGTGTCTCTCTCCTAGCTTCCTACAATCCCTCGGTGGGACCCCTCTTACTGTCTGAATACTAGACCTTTAAGAGGCCTGAGAAATGGTCTAATATAGGCACTTTTAACTTTTTTTTGGGTATGTTATGAACCCTTTTAGCAGTGCATTGAAACTAGGAAATACTTATCCCTTCCTTTTCAGAATCATATTTTTAAATGCATAAACTGCATAAGATTATCAAGGAAACCAATTAGATTTAAACAGTGATATAAACATATGTCTGTCTATCTATGTATCTATCATTATGTAATCCTGGGCCTTGATTTCCTAATTTATAAAATGAGGCTAATAATAGCACCTGCCCTTCAGGATTATTGTGAGGATAAGATGAGTTGGCATGTAAAGTATTTTTTAATGTGTTGCATAGTATTTATTAATATAATATTAATATAATTTATGTTATTTAGAAAATAATTAAATTTCTATATTAATTATAATATGACTTTATTAATATACTATAATAATAATTATTATTATGTCTCTTATTGTTCCTAGTTTAGTTCTCAGGGGTCCAGCCAAACAAATATAATCCCTCATCTCCAAGACAACTCTTTATAGACTTGCCAATGGACATTCTTTCCCCTTCCTGCACTGAAGTCTTTATCATTTTTTCTTTTTCTTTCTTCCTTCCTTGCTTCCTTCCTTCTTTCCTTCCTTTCTTCCTTCCCTCCCTCCCTCCCTCTTTCCCTCTCTTTTTTCTTTCTTTTTTTGTTTCTTTGTTTCTTTCTTTCTTCCTTCCTTCTTTCCTTCCTTTCTTCCTTCCCTCCCTCCCTCCCTCCCTCCCTCCCTCTTTCCCTCTCTTTTTTCTTTCTTTCTTTCTTTCTTTCTTTCTTTCTTTCTTTCTTCTTTCTTTCTTTCTTTCTTTCTTTCTTTCTTTCTTTCTTTCTTTCTTTCTTTCTTTCTTCCTTCCTTCTTTCCTTCCTTTCTTCCTTCCTTCCTTCCTTCCTTCCTTCCTTCCTTCTTTCTTTCTTTCAGACTGGGCCTCCTCGTCTTGGTTCCCTCCCTTGTAAGTACAGCAGATATTTAGGGGCCTAATCCCACTGTTGGTCAGCGTGGGAGCTTTAACCTGCTCTGCTTTTGATCCGGGTAGGATAGTGTCCTTCCTCAGCCCTGATGGGGACTCATCATTTTGGTGCCAAACTTATTCTGGACAACTTATGTGTTGTTAGCTCTGTTTTATTTATTTATTTTTAATAGTATTTTATTTTTCCAAATGCATACAAAAATAGCCTTACATTCACTCCTGGAAATGTAAGTTGGGTTCCAAATTTTTCTCCTTCCTTTTCCCTTCTTTCCCTTCCCCAAGACAGCAAACCATTCGATATAGATTAAAGTTGCAATTCTTTATATATCTTTAAATTTGTCATGTTTTAGCCCTATTTTAGCTCAGTAATCCTGAGCTCAAATCATTCACCAATCTCAGCCTTCCCAATAAGTGCTATCATGGCACCTTCTATGATTTTTTTTAATTCTTTGAAAAAATGTTTTTTTTATCTACTATGGTATTTTATGTATTTTTATTTTTCTCATAGACTTAAACATCCCCAGTTCTTTCACTTGATGCTCACATAGCATATAGTTCAGTCTTCTTGTAATCTTTCTATTTAAAATCATAAAACCAGAGGTGAATGGATCAGTGAAGTCATGTAGTTGTAGACAATCAATGAAGGCTCAGGCAGCTTATGTGTACTTGCCCAAGGTCAAATGAGAACTGAATATGAATATTCAAGATATGAATAAGGATATGAACTCAGGTCTTCTGAGCCAAATTCTCCTTCTTTCTGCTGTCTCATTTGGCCTTCTTTACAACATCATTCCTAAAATCCGTGGCCTAGATTGCCATGTTCCCCAGCAATGATTGGCTCAGGTACAGGGTAACTCTTTTTGCTCTGGCCACCAGGTCTCTGTGGATGCAGCCAGAGCCCAAATCATCGACTTTTACTTCTGAATCATGCATATGGAGGGCAGCCTGGCCCAGTGAGCTGTTTCTTCCTGAGGTTGAGCAGTGGCTACTTTTCTCTCCTCTGGCCTTTCTTCCCACTCCAGGCCAAACCTGGACAGCTCTTCTGGGAAAACCCCAAGCCAGGGATTCTCTGAGTTGTGGTGGGCTAGTGTATCAGAATTCTCCCTAATTCAGGGTCAGGATCATAGGACTGGGAGCTTAGAGAGATCTTAGAAATCAACCGTGCAACCCGTTTATTTTATAGGGCAGGGGTGGAACTTGAGCTCATGTTTTTCGACTTGGAATTTGGTGCTCTTGCTTTTGGTCCCCTATCTGAATTGTTATACTCACTGCTTCTTCTTTTTGCAGAATTTAACTCCACACTTCTCTGATGCTCTCAAGATGCCACATGAACAAGACTTCACTGAAAACAGACCTGCAAAGGGATTGCAGTCAGCAGTACAAATCTGAAGGTTGGGGAGTCCCACGGCCTGGCAGGGGGTTTTTGATTTTTGTGTTTTTTTTTTCAGGGTTTATCCAATGTCTTCTCTAGACGTACATTCCTACTCTAGGAATGACTGATTCAGGAATCCTATTGGGAGTATCCCTGGCAGTTAGATGGTGAAATGGATAGAATGCTGTATTTGGAGTGGGGAAGACCTGACCTGAAATCCAACCTCAATCATTTATTTGTGTGATCCTGGGCAACTTATTTAACATCTATCTGTCTCAGTTTTCTCATCCATAAATTGGGGATAAAAATAGTATCTACCTCCCTTGGCTGTTGTGAGGATCAAATGAGATATTATTTATAAAGCATTTAGCTTAGTGCCTGGAACACAGTAGGTGCTTAATAAATGTTTATTTTCCTCTTTTGCTTGCCCTTCTGAAAAATAGGGATAATAATAACACCCATCTCTAAAAGTTGTTGTAAGGGTCAAGTGAAATAATATATGCAAAGGGCTTTGTAACCCTGGAATGCTAAATTTTAAATGCTAGATATTATTAATTTTAAAATTATTTTTGTAGTAACTTTTTATTTTTAAAAATACATGCAAAGATAATTTCAACATTTATCCTTGCAAAATCTTGCATTCCAATTTTTTCTCCTTACCTCCTTCCTTCTCCCTTCTTCTAGACAGCACATAATCCAATATAGGTTAAATGTGCAGCTTTTCTATACATATTTCCACATTTATCATGCAGCACACACACACACAAAATCAGATCAAAAGGGGGAAAAATGAGAAAGAAAAAACAAGCAAGCAACAACCACAAAAAGATGAAAATAATATGTTGGGATCCACATTCAGTCCCCACAGTCCTCTCCCTGGATGCTCCATCACAAGTCTATTGGAAATAGCCTGAATCAGTTCACTATTGAAAAGAGCCACGTCCATGACAGTAGATTATGACATAATCTTGTTGTTGCTGTGTACAATAATCTCCTGATTCTGCTCATTTTACTAAGTATCAGTTCACATAAGTCTCTCCAGGCCTCTCTGTATTCAACCTGCTGATCATTTCTTACAAAACAATAATATTCCATAACATTCATATACCACAATTTACCCAGCCATTCTCCAGTTGATGGGCATCCATTCAATTTCCAGTTTCTGGCCACTACAAATAGGGCTGCCACAAACATTCTTACACATACAGGTCCCTTTCCCTTTTTTAGTATTTCTTTGGGATATAAGCCCAGTAGTGAGACTGCTGAATCAAAGGGTATGCACAGTTTGGCAGTCCTTTGGGCATAATTCCAAATGGCTTTCCAAAATGGCTAGATCTAGCTATTATTATTGTTATCTTCGGTTTCATTCCCTGGATCTGCCTGTCCTCCCATTATCTTTGTGTCCTTTTCAATTCAACAACTATATTAAGAAGGAATAAGCATTTATTAGGTGTGCAAAGCATGGGGCTTTGGGGGAGAGCAATGACAATGGAGAGGACAATCAGGAAAGGTGTGTGTGGGAAGGGCTTCATTAGAGCTGAAAGAGTTGGTTTTATGAGAGAAATGGGACATCATTCCAGGCATGGGCAACCTGGACAAAGGCACTGCAGTGGGAAATGAAATATCACATTTGGGTAACCGAGCACAGTTTGGCTGCAACACAGAGCATGTGAAGGGCAGTAATATGAAATCAGCTTCCAAAGCTAGACTGGACCCATATCCTGAAGGGCTTAAAATGCCCAAGAGGGAAGTTGCTATTTTACTCCAAGAGACAAAGGGAGGTATGAAGCTGGTTGGTTGGGGGAGTGACCTGATTAAGACTATGTATTAGCAATATCAATTTAGCAACTTTATGGAAGATGAATGAGGAAGAGGAGACTGGGAATAGAAAAGCTGTTCTAACAGTTTAGACATACATTAGGGAGGTGACCAGGGGAATGGACCTAAACTCTAAAGAATTCTTATTATCATTAAATTATTGATATATAATATATCTTAATATAATATATAATAATATATCTTAATATTATGTTTTAAGATATATTATTAACATAATAATATCTTATTATTTCTTTCTCTCTCTCTCCCCTCTCTTTCTCTCTCTTTCTCTCCCTCCCTCTCTCTCTCTCTCCTCTTCTTTTGTCTTCTGCCTCCCACTCCCTCTCCTTCTCTTTTTCCTTTTCCTTCTCACTCTATCTTTCTCTCACTTTGTGAGATGTGCAGCATGGTCTCAAGCTCTATCTTTTAAACTTTTAGATTTAGACACAAGTACTTAACCAACAATATCTATGTCTACCCTCCTCTGTGACTTAGGGCATGAGATGTACGGGGGAGCTTCAGTCTCCCACCTTGTTGGTGGGAATATAAGCTCCGTGAGATCAGAAATGATTTCCTTTTTGTCTTTGTTTACCCAGGGCCTAAAACATGCTGTTGTTTCTTCATTTTTCAGTCACGTCTGACTCTTTGTAACTCTGTTTAGGTTTTCTTGGCAATGGTACTGAAGTGTTTTGACATTTCTTTCTCCAGCTCATTTTATAGATGAGGAAACTGAGGCAGACGGGCAGGGTTAAGTGACTTGCCCAGCCTCCCCCCTCGCCCCCCATAAAAATCTGAAGCCAAATTTGAACTCAGGAAAATGAGTTTTCCTGACTTCAGGCCTAGCACTTTATGCACTATGGTGCCCCCTCCTCTCCCCCCCAGCTACTCTAATTCCTAGAATACAGTAGGTGCTTAATGAGTGTTTTTGAATTGAAGCCCAAGAGTGGAGATATGACCCTTATGGGATATTCCAACTAGGTCTAGGAGGCAGACAGACAGTTCTACTGGAAGGGGTGAGTGTATTTAAAAATATGATGCCTATTATAATTATGTCAAAAATATCACTGACGTCTTAACTCATCTTAAGTCTGTAGAATCTTACTTTCTGAGATCTCTAGAAGCTGTCCCAAAACCTGCAGGCATCTTTCAAATACCTTGACACCTTGTGATATAGACTCATTGATTTTTAAATATTAAAATTAAATTGATTTGCATCTGATTTACATGTATTAATTAATATGAGTAATTAATTAATTTGTTAAGTTATTAATATCAACTTTTCCTTTCCCTGGCCACCTATAAGGCTTTACAAGAGAGTAAGGTGTGTGTGTGTGTGTGTGTGTGTGTGTGTAGGGACAACTATGTGGTTCAGTGGATAGGGTGCAGGGCCTGGAGTTAGAAAACTCTGAGTTCAGATCCTGCCTCAGATACTTATTAACTGTGTGACTCTGAGTAAGTTATTTGAACTCTGAACCTTTCTTTCCTCATGTTAAAAGAGTGGATTGGACGTGATGAATGGTGAATCTTTTTCAGTTCTAAATCTGTAATCCCATTACTATCTATTCTAGCCATCTTCTTCCTTCCTTTTCCTCCCTGTCAGTAATTATAATTTTTTGGTTCTTTTTTTTCCTCTCCATTCAGCATCACCACTGAGACATCTGAAAATATATTTTGAATATCGCTAGTTTCTAGATCTTCACCAGTGGCTGTCTCTGTTTCTGTCTATCTGTCTCTGTCTTTGTATGTCTTTCATAAAAAGCCTCAGGTCCTCAAAAACTTTCCCACTGGAGTCTTTGAGTTAAGGCATTGTCTCCAGAAGGCCTCAATGTTGCTGTGTTCACTGGGAAGAGTAATATATTCACTCATTGTAATCTTCATTCATTAGTATTTTAATATGCACCATGATGGGAGGAGATATAAGACTCAGGATTTTTTTTTTTGCTTTAAAAAAGTTATTTTTTAAAATTTAAATTTATTTAGCATTTTATTTTCCCCCAGTTATATATAAAAACTTTTTTTTTTTAAAAAGATCCAGATATTGAAGAGGAAGGAGAAAGAAGAAACTGGGAAAGGTCTTGGGACACTCCTGGGGATGGGAAGGGCATTAGGATAGTGGTCTAGGACTGGGAAAATGCTGCTGTAGGGGTATAGAAGGCAAGGACAGGAGTAGCCAGAAGAGAGATATGTAGGGAAAGGCAGAGAACAGGAGAAAAAGAAGAAAATTGTCAGAAATAAGAAAAAGGAGAAATAAAAAACAGGGGAATAGACTGGGATAGAGAGCTAATGAGAAGGGAGAGAGAGCAGAGTCCTGATGGTTGGGGTTCTGGGAAGGAAGCCCCTCATTTTAGACAATGGTTGAGGACTTGAAGATGCCTTGAATGTATCCATCCAAGTAAAGAGTAAGCCATTATTGACTGGTCACTAGTTGTTTGAAGTAGGAGATCTTGGGGCATACCCAAACTGCTACTCATCTTGACTCCCTCAAGGGAAACCTCAGTGGAGGGAGACCATTACCCCTCATCTTCCCTTAGTGATTTTTCAGTCACGTTTTGACTCTCTGTGACCCCATTTGGAGTTTTCTTGGCAAAGATATTGGAGTGATTTGCCATTTCCTTCTCATTTTGTGGATGAGGAAACTGAAGCAAATAAGGTTAAATGACTTACTTAGGGTCATACAGCTAGGAAGTATCTGAAGCTGGATTTGAATTCAGGTCCTAATTATCTTTTATTCTACTCTTCCCTTCCCTTTTCTTTTTCTCTTTTGGTTGTAAGGACTAGTGTGTGATGATAAAATCAGCATTGGGTTTGGAGAGAAAAGACATTGCTTCAAATCTTAACTCTCCCACTTCCAATCTGTGTGACCTTAAATTAGTTTATATCTTCTGTTTTTTCTTCTGTAAAATGAGGGAGGATGGATTAGATTATCTCTAAATTCTAAATCTTCTAGTTCTAAATCTTATGAAAAAAAAAAACATTTCTAGCTACAAAGACATGAACTGATCTCCCAGGTGTTGGCTCCTTTTTCTGAGAGCAGCCATACTAGTATTGAAACTGGAAGGAGGTATTTGCCTGGGCTCCTGTCTTCCCTCTTGGTCTTTTTTTGGCTGGGCAATTGGGGTTAAGTGACTTGTCCAAGGTCACACAGCTAGTAAGCATTAAGTCTCTGAAGCCAAATTTGAACTCAGGGCTGCCTGACTTAGGATTGATGTGCCATTTAGCTGCCTCTTCCCTTTTGGTCTTGTTCTCTGCCTCAGTCTCTCCTTCTCTGCCATAGCTTTTTTTCTGGAGATACACTTGGCTGCTCTATCTTTTAGTAGACAACATAGATCTTGCCCCTGAATAGAGAAGGTGGCAAGGATCCAGGTTATCTCTGTGGAGAAAGTGATGCTTTAAAGGACTGAGAGAGGCAAAGAAATACAGAGGCAAGGGGGAAAGGATGGGAAGAAGGAAGGAGGAAAAAGGCAAGGGAGATAGTGATGGATGAGTGGAAGAGAGGGAAAAACAGACAGAGACACGGAAACAGAATCAGACAGAGAGCCAGACCCAGAGAAATGGGGAGAGAGATAATGACTTGGGCAAGTCCTTTTCTTCTTCTGGTCTACAGAGGGAAGGCACTAATCAGATGATTTCTAAGTCTTTTCCAGACAGGGATATGTTGGAATCAGCTTTAATAGAAGACCTAGTTGTTTAATGTCTAGAGTGAGCATGTCTACTTTGAAAATCACATCTACAAATCAGGACTAGATCCATTGTTTTGTTGATAGTCTAGACTGAAGAAAGTATCAATAATGCAGATTAAATTAAGAAGTATGTGGGCATTTCCCCCCCTTCTGAATAGTCAGGTTGTTAAACATTTACCAGCAAACCCCTGAACTACTCTATAAACATTGCTTGAATACAGCAGGAGATTAGTAGAAGATACAGGGAATGAAGCCATCACCGACTTGGAGGTCCTGGTAACTTGGCCTAACACCACCAGCACCAACACGAGCACCAGTACCAGTACCAGTACCAATACCAGCACCACCTGCCACCATCAACCACTACCATTACCATCACCAGCAGCAGGCAGTTACATAATTTTAAGTTTTTTTTCCCCAAAAGTATTTTATTTTTCCAAATACATATAAAGATAATTTTCAACATTCATTTTGGTAAAACTTTGTGTTCTAAATTTTTCTCCCTTTCCTCCCCTCCCCAAGACAACAAGCAATCTGATGTAGGTTAAATATGTGCAATCCTTTTAAACATATTTCCATATTTGTCACATTGTGCAAGAAAAATCAGACTAAAAGGGAAAAAAAACCACGAGAAAGAAAAAGTGAACAAACAAAAAGAAGATCCATGTTCAGTCTCCATAGTTCTCTCTCTGGATACAGTTGGCATTTCCCATCCTAAGTCCCTTAAATCAACACATAGCTTTAAGGTTTTTGAAGTTTTTAATATTCTTTTTCTCATTTGAGACTCACAACAGTTCTGTTTCCAGATCTGGTCTTTTGCAAAAATTCATTGGAGCTCAAGAAGGAGAGTAGAATGCCTGTGGAGAAGGCATTCTTCCTTGGGGA
The DNA here is from genome assembly GCF_016432865.1 of Antechinus flavipes. Taxonomy (NCBI): domain Eukaryota; kingdom Metazoa; phylum Chordata; class Mammalia; order Dasyuromorphia; family Dasyuridae; genus Antechinus; species Antechinus flavipes. The sequence continues at coordinate 564,154,801 of NC_067400.1, forward strand.
AAGTATCAGAGCCTGGGTACAGTGGGAAGGTCTCCTTATGGGTTAGAAGCAAGCTTTGAGTATCAAGGATAGGAGCAGACAGACAATGAACATACAGAAGTGGCTCATCTGAACCAGTGTGGCCGATAAGTGGAAAAAACAGACCCCAGAGACCCCAGGTGTCCGGCTCCTGTGCTAGGTGAGCAGGAAGGGCTTGAGGCAACAGCTAGTGTCCATTTTTCCTTTTCTAGCAGTGGCTGAGCTTCCCTTCTGGCTGTGATCCTGACCTCTCCCAGCCATGGTACCGCTGCTGAGTCCTCCCTGTAGCTGGGTCCTTCCTGTAGCTGGGGCATCCCTGTAGCTGGGGCCTCCAGTTGGGTCCTTCTGGTACACCCAGAGGATACTGCTCAGGTCCCATCATCAGGGTCTGGCCTCCTTCTATTTTGGGGCAGAAAATCTTTTTTTCACCATTTCCCAGGCCATGATTGGCTTTTTTCTTTGAGGTCGCAGATGAAGCCACAGATGAAGCCCCCTAGGAGTCCCAAAGGCTTCCTCTTTCCCTGCTGGGTTACCTTAGTGGGCCTGATCCTAATTAGGTTCCCAAGCCAAGTTAAAGCCAAGAGCAGAAAGCAGCTTAGAGATCTTGCAGGGAGCTTCGGGGCTAATCCAGACTTGGCTGACAGTACCACTTCTCCCTTTTCCCTTGGCCCATATCTCAGTCACTGGAAGCCATAGGCACAGATATGGGTTCCTCTCTATAATTTTATAGAGAGGGAAACTGAGTAACAGAGTGGTCAAGAGTTACAAGCCAAGGCTTGAGCT